>NW_025336114.1:1958395-2517580 GCF_004798865.1 Varanus komodoensis | reverse complement strand
TCTCTCTCTCTCTCTCTCTCTCTCTCTCTCTCTCTCTCTCCCCCAACATATAAAATTACATAGTAAAATAATACAAAACAAAAGAGAAACTAACATAAACAGAACAAACTAAAGTGAACAAAATAAACAGACTCTTAATGTCTTGCAAAAGCTCCCTTCACAACAGAGAATGGTATGGCTTGTGCATTTAAACAAATATTTAATAGATTTGTAGGCCACTTTTCAGGGTAAAAACACACACTGAGGCTCACAACTTAATTTACAATACAAAATAAATACACAAACTTTAAAACCAATAATCAATAAATAATGGAAATAACATATAGCAAATAAACTAGTAGCAAATAATGACAGCTTTGTGAAAAGTACAATATGCTAACATTAATCAAAAGTATACTGAAACAAAACTAGTCTTTAAAAGCCTCCTAAAAGTCAGCAAACAGGGGGCCATGTGCATTTCCCAAGGAAGAGCATTCCAAAGATGTGGTGCCACCACAAAAAAAAGCATGACTGGACACCATCTAGAGCACAGCTTTCACTGTTGCTGATAGATAGCATTTTCTTCCATGAGAAGGGATGGAGGCATACTTAAGGAGTTGGTGGACCAAAAGCAGAAGGAAGAGTGATGAAAACTCCCAAGTTGATACCATCCCAGAATTGCTGTGCACTGAACTAGATGTTCAACAGTGTGTGTCTTTGGCACTTCCATGAAGGATTTCCACCTCTTGTCAGTGTTTTGGACCTATGAAACAACAGCAAATTGTGGTCAGTAGCCACAAATTTGACACCTATAATTTGCAATGGGAATCTACCTCTGAAAATAGATCTTCCAACCCATTTCATCTAAAAACAGGCACAATTCTCACACATCCATAGTCCAAACAGCAGAAAGTTATCACAGTAGCATAATAGTTTGGGGAGCAAGGTATTACATTTTCCTCATGACTAACAGCGGTGCCAGAATTATGGGGAAATGTCATTTGGTAGCAACAGAAGCACTTCCTTTAAAGAAACTCTTTGGATTCCTCTGGCAGAGGCAGACAAGGCAGCTTGTAGCCATGTGGCTGCTAAGGCAAAGATTGTACAACCCTGGCAGAGGCAGAGCCTGCTATGCTGTGCAATCCCTTCCCCTGCCAAAATGGCCTCCCTGTGGGGAGTGATCCCCCTTTAGGCCAGATCATACAGCATGCAATTGGGAGGCTCTCTGTGATGTCATGAATACCCAACTCTCCGCTGCATGTTCCCAGCAGCTGTACAAATGGAGGTATAGAATATGCTGGATGTGACCAATCTGATGAGCAAATTGACATATTACAGCCAGGTTTAGGATCACTTGCCATGGGCATCCCAGCTGCATGATAACTTCTGCTGGCAAGAGAAGTCTGGCAATGCATGGCGGAAAGTGCAACAAACATTAATCCATAGTAGATGGCTGCTAATGTGAGGGAAATACGTCTCCGTCAAGTGTAGGCTCTCCTGCATGCATACTGCATGGAAACTGTAGCTGTATGTACATTAAAATATGCCAGTCTGCTTCATTTTATGGTTATGTTTCCATGGTGTTCCTCAGTGTAGAACAAATGATCACACTCGTGGGTTAGATGGGATGTAATTACTTCTCTTTGATCTGGGCCAAGATGCTCACCTGCAATAAGTGGTGTGAATCTTTGTGTATCTGACTGTGTGCTTTTATGCAAAATGAAATGTTGTGCATCGTTTTTAATGGCAAGAATATTTTAACCGTTCAACATGTAAACAACCATCTGGGCTGATCTGATCAATGCTGCTCTCCAGGCTGCATTTGATATGGTACTATATATAGAGTTCCTGGAGTTTTATTTAATAGGACGGTACATTTGATCCTAATGCACCATCTCAAAAGTAATGAAGCAGAAAAGATCTTTATCTTGTGTGAAAGTTGCAGTTATTGGCAACCATTCAGAAAAAATAAAAGTAATTGCACAATCTTTGGGAGATATTGTATTGCTAACTGATTTCAGTGCAAGGCTTGGGTGGTTTTCATTTGGAGTTAATCAGGCAATGGACCATATATGTTGCAAATACATCATTTTCAGCTGCTCTCCAAGATATTGACAAATACAATTGCTGGAGGTGCTACTCTGATTTTTTGAGCATGCATGCTTTTTATCTCCTTTGAGTTTTATCTTATGCTGCTTCTTTTTCTGGGTGAAAAAAAAGATTAAGGCTAGTACTATTTCAGTGTGCTAAAAGCATCTACCCCAGTGTTGAATGTAAAAGACTATCCAGTGTTTAATATGTAAGACTGCTGAGACTCCATTTCTGTTAGCATATTATATGCAGCTCAGGCACATACAGATGCACACAGTTTGTGCATTACTGAGACTTCTAAGAACTGGAAAGTTTAGCCCCAGTTGAGCAAGGGAGAGTCTTTTACATATGGCAATTAAGCAGCTAGGGCTGGACCTTGGAGCTGAATTCCAGGGCTCCCACAGCCCTAGGATCTCCCTAAGAAGCATCCAGGGAGCAGCAGTAGGAGCCCAGGATAGCAGCAAGCAGATCAGTGCCTGGGCTAGCGAACTCCATTTGATTCTTTCTGTCACGGTGGTGCTATGCATGCTCCAAGTATTCCCTTTTCATTATTATTATTATTATTATCATCATCATCATCATCATCATCATCATCATCAAAGTTGGCAACCCATTTATCAGAGTTCTTGCCACTTTTTGCTACTGTGGTTGTTGCCATTGCTGTTGCTGCTGTTTTGCTCTAGCTTATCAGGCATGTAGAAGCACTTGCCAAGTATTAAATGGTTGGGATTGAGGTGGGCAGAAAAACATTAAGGTGTGCTTCACAACTGAAATATAACACTCAGAAATATCTAAGGGCATGGGGTATAAGTCCATGAAATCCAGGGTCTTAAAATACCTAGCTGCACCACTGGTCATATCTTGGTATGAGCTGAAAGTTCTGAAAAAGGAAAACTTTTGCCTGAATTTATAGGGGTGCGGGTCCCTTTTCATACCTTTTTTCTTGCTAGGAGCCTCTGAGCAAAGAGATATCTGGATTTTCCATCTTGTAAATAATGCTTATTTATTCCACCCTGAAAAGAAAAGGTGACATCATGTAACTTTGGGTAATCTTGGAGATTGCAACAGGAAATAAGAAAGGTCATCCATTAGATATATAGGGTACACAGAATTTTAATGAGTCCAACACAGCACGAGAGATTGTGCTCAAACCTGTTTTTCTACAAAGTACTGATCTGGAAGAAAATGATGGTAAATTGTGCTGCTAAAAGTTTCCCAACTTAATTCAGGGGTGAAATATTCTGCTCACTGTTGCCTCTGCTGTCATCTGGTTCAACATATCCAAGGGCACCACCAAGTTGCAGAACTGGAGTAAAAGGAAGAAGTCGTCAGCCATTGACTCACTGGCATCCTTATTTTTCAGCCAGGAAAGCACTCATTCACTATGTTTACTTCAGTTTCAGCTTGGCACTGCTTCAGTCATTTCCCAGGGCTGGCCCTAACATGAGGCCGAGTGAGGCGGCTGCCTCAGGCGGCAGAAGGTGAAGGGAGGAAGCTGCAGGGAGACAGAGCTGTGTGTGTAACATGACTTGAACTAACCAGCTGCTCTCTGATGTGATGGAAAATACTGTCCCTTCACCAGTATAGAAATGAGATTCAGCTTCCAGTATGGCTGCCTTCTATAAATGGGAACTGGAAGGGATATTTGCCTTATGCACCGAAATGCCTTGAGCTGGCCTGGCTCAGTTCATTCATGATTGCACTGAAAATAGTACTTGATTAATTCAGTTTTGTGAACCATTGGCTTCAGGACTTATGTGAGTTTTTAAATTTTTATTTTTTAATGATTATTTTATGTTAGACCCCAGTATTTTGTTTAGCAGTCATGGGAATCAAATATTAAAGAAATGTGACATGTACACAACTCCAATATGCCAATTTGGACATGAGATTTATAGCTGGGGTTGGGTGCTGAATGTTGAAATGTCATAAGGGGATGCAGAAATCTGCAAAAGAGCAAAGTGTTATATCCATTTTCAGGCATTAATTCATTTCCAGGAGCAGACAAAGGCTGGGTTCCTGTCACAAGAAACCATGGTGAATTTTTACCATTGTTGGTCAATTGTGTTTCAGCAAAATACATTTGATTTCTCAGAACCATGGAAAGATTCAACAGTTTGTTCTATGGTTTCCATGCTTCAGCATGGCTTCCTCTGATGTTGGGACCCAGGAGCTCCATTTTATTGTTGGCGTTGGGGAAATGTCATGGAGTCCAGTGGAAAAAGCAGTGATGGAAGGGGCAGATGTAGGCATCTGATCTTTACTAACCACAGTTCTTTAGCAACACACATGCCATTTCTCCCTTTTTTCCTATTCACAGAGCAGTGTGCCTGTCACCCTGCTCCCTGAAACAGGGAGAAAGCAGGAGGGTGAAGCTGGGGGGATTGTGGGAAAAGTGTTAATTTTAATTTTTGAAAAACCTCTGGGAGCGAAGGAAACATTACAGAGATGCAGGCACACTCTGGAGTGGGGAGAAGTGCATCAAAACCTTCATGGATTAATCAGGAAGAGGCAGCGGAGGTATACTGGGAACAATGTAGTGCAGAATGGGATTTTGCTCACAGGGATTCTAGGGAGCCCAGACAAAGCAGGAAGGCAAAGTGGGGAGTGAGGAAAATGCATTGTTGTGGGAACCATAGGGCCAGGTTGAAGCAAAAAACTGCATCATGGAAACATGCAGAGTTGTTTGCCGTGGAGTGCAAACCTACCTAATAAGTACTGAAGTGTTTTGAGCATAAATAACTCTTCATCGTGGACACTGAGTTTAGTTGCAAATCTCCCTTCATGGGCTTCAAGAGGAGTTGTACTACATTAGCCTACTTCAATGCTTTCATGTATGACTTGAATCAAGATTAAGGGTTTTTTTTTTTTTTTTTTTTTTTAATTAAACTTTAAATTTTTTTTTTTTTTTTTTTTTGTTAATCACACTGCAAATGTTAATTAACTTATCAGCACTTATTTCATGGATGGACACTAGAATTAGTACCTATGCATTTAAGGTTTAGTGTATATCTAACTGCCCATATTTCTTACCATTTCATTCCACCCCTGACCTCACTGCTAATATTGTTTTTCTTTCCCTTTCTCTACTCCCATATGTGTACATATATCTGCCAACTCAGGATGACTTTTCATGCATCTGATGATGTCAGCTCAGGTCCACCAAAGTTTATGTCATAATAAATGCGCTCATCTTTAAGGTGCTAAAAGACTCTTTTTTCCTGTTGTAGATTAACATGGCTGCTGTCTGGAGACTGTCTTCCTTTGTGATTAGGGAAAGGAGGAAACCTGCCAGAATGCATGTGTGAGAGAAAGACTATATTTGCTTATATAACTTCAGATCCAAAAGCTGGTACCATTATATTATTAACAAAACTGGTCAACAGACCAGTTTAAGAGAAGGTCAAAGCAGATGCTCAGAACGCAGGGGCCACAGCTCCATGGCAGCAAACCTGCTTTGCGTGTGCAAGGTCACAGGCTCATACCTCTGGACTCCAGTCAGATTGCAGGGCTAGGTCCTTGGAGAGCTGCTGCCAGCCAAAGCAGATGGCAGTGGGCTAAAGGGGCAAACGAACAGACCTGGCAGGAGGGAACTTTCTTTGTTCAAACATAACATTAGAAGGACTAGCACAAGTTCTGCTTTGACTCAGGGAAGAAAATAAATTCAAATAAGATCCACAATTTCACCTCTTGTCCAACTCCCTGTTGAAAAGTCAAGTCTGGAAATGCAAATGAGAACAGAGAGCACATTTCCTTTATGCTCTACTCTTGTTCGTCTAGCCTTGGTTTCTCTAGTTCTTCTGTTGCTCACACTTGCTGACCTTTTGCAAAACAGGGGATTTCACAGAGGGCTCAGCAAATAAGTCTGGTGAGAGGCCATGTTAACATCACAAAAGCCGCTGCAATATTACCGTGTTTCAAAAACATACAAAGCCAAATTATTTTCCCAAGTTAACAAATGGATGAAGAAGCCACGTATGTGTACCTGATGGAACCTGTCACAGTCTTGTACATTTATGGTCCACAGTTTAGTTTGGCAGAAAATTTGGGTGATGGCAGCTCTAGCCATCCATCTGGGGAATCAATTGTATGGTTTCATTCTGGAAGGCATGGAAGTTGAGTCTGAGATAACTGACTGACATTACTCTAGTATGTCTGATGTTGGTGGTGTGGTGTTTGGAGCCTCTTCAGCAGAAAGGGTACTGGCAGAGAAGCATCTAGCTAGACAATATGACAGTTCCAAACTCTCCATCAGCATACTAGGCCGTATATGAGAAAAGTCACATGAGTCTGATAATTGCAGATGAAACCACTGTGGACAGACCCTGTAGTTCCTCATGAGTGAGGTGGACAAAGTAGTAATAAGCAAAAGTTGTGCAAAGAAAGCCTTTCTTGGTTCATACTATGATTCACCCATTCCTCTGACTGAGTTTCCTTGGGCAGCCAACCCTGCCTCCCCCAGAGTTTCAAGTTGGTAATCAAGGGATAATAAAACTGGGCTATTGTAAAGGCTTGTTGGAAGGATTACTGATAATGAAAAGGAAGTTTTGTAGATAAGATCTGTAAAAATGCTTGTTTTTATTATGAGGCTGTTTTCTTTTTAGAAGGCCAGCCATTACAAATGTAAACCAAGACCTAGCCTAAGCTTAACAAAATAATTGATTCATCAGGGAGGGCAACATACATTTCCACCAACATGAGCCTTTCTTCCAAGACCACCTAATTCCCACTCTTCCTGCGCTATTTGTCCACTCTTCTCCCAACCTCCCTCACTCTTTGATCTCATATCTGATAGAACTGTTTTCCCAAAAGCTCTCATTCGATGGCTGGGGCTAACTTAGGCTGCAGCTAGATAGTCAAGCCCATGCTTTTCATTCAGAATGCTCTGGGTTCAAATCCTGGTATTTCCAGGTAGAGTTGGGAGAGATCCATGTCTGACAGCCAGAAAGCTCACTTCTAGGCAGTGTAGAAAATCCTTTGTGAGATGGACCAGTGGTCTGACTCTGTAGAAGGTAGCTTCCAAAGCTTCGGCAGGGCTTCCTTCCAAGTACATAGATGTGGAATTGTAGCCTCAAGGAAGCCAAAAGGAGAAGAAAGCTGCAGGGGTTAGGAGAGTTGGGGTTGGCATCAAGGCAGCTACTGAGGTTGCTCAATATTGGAAAAGTGAGGAGCTGCCCACTGACGGATTGATTGTAAGAAAGATCTTGGACTGTGCAGAAATGGATAGACTGACTTTATCATTGAAGGAGAAAGAGAATACTGATTTCTATCAAACTTGGGACTCTTTATAATTGGCTGGAGAAACGGAACTTGGCGTAAATTTAGAGATTTTTTCAAACTATGATAAATTAATTGGAATTTGATATTAGAATGTTAAAAAATATGTAGTAGGAGGCTGACCCAGTGAATCCAATGTTTGTGATGTTTGATTTTTTTTGTTTTAGTGTTAGTTTAAAATTTTTAATTTTATATTTTATATATATAAAAAAGGCAGCTACTGAGGGCACACACTCCAGCAGGGCCCAATGAAAAGAGCCTCTGGAGCTGAACTCCTTCTTCATCCTTGCAACTGCTTCTCATTCTGGCCAAAAGTGTAGTGGTGGTGAGGAGCAGGAGTTGCACATGTCCCTGCCCACTTGCTCTCTGGTTCGTTGCTTATCAAGCCAAGCAGTGAGTAAAAGAATGAGAAGCAACAGCAGCTGGTGGCCATGGTGGGGAGAAGGTAGGCTCACTCTAGGAATCCTGCCCAAGGGCCTCCCAAAGCTGGCTCCAGCACTGAAGGAGAGAATTCATTTTTAAAATCATCCATCAGATTCCACATGCATTTTTGTCCCCCTGGCTTTGAAGCCAAAAGTAATAAAGGTTGTCTAAGCAACTAGATTTTTTTAAAGAACATTTTCCATTATCCTGCCTTGTCTATCAACTTGGTACAACCACTCTCCAGAGTGAACTGATCTGAACAACAAAAGCTTGAAATCAGTAAAAGCTCCCCTAAGGCAATAGCTTTTTAGGTGTGTGATTTTTTTTAACTTTGCAAAATTTCATCTCTGGTAGTGCGCCTGTGAGTTATGGCCATGGAATCCTTTTGATTTTTTTTCTCCATCCTCATCTCCTTTCTTCTTCTCTATGAGATGTCTGTCTGTCTGCCTGTCTGTCTGTCACACGTAAAACTGGCTCTTTTTAAGAATGACAGGTGGCCAACTGCAGCAAGAAAGAAAGCCTGAGTAAAGAAGCAAGGGCCCTTAGCGGGTAATAATTGCTCCATCAATGTTGGTGCTGTGGTTTTACAAAGCATAATTCACAGAAATAAAAACCTCTTCGAGATGCTTGCACTACATAAAAGCATATAAATAAAATATAAATGATGAAAACAAGACATGTTAATTACATGCAGTGAAACAGGCTCATCTGAAAAAGCTTGGCTGTCAGGTCTAATCTGAGGCTTGCTGGTGATTTATGGGTTGGAGTTTTTTATGGTTTATGGAAACAAGCTGGGAAAACCTGATATTGGTGACAAGGGAAAGGCCTCGTGCTTTACAAAACTGACAAAAGTATTAACAGAAGGCTGCACAAGACCTACCTTAAGTGAATATATAAGCAGGCAGTGTAGTGTAGTGGTTAGACTTTCAGACAAGAACAAGGGAGGCACTAGTTCAGTGCCCTGCTCAACCATGTATGAGACCGTATCTGCCTGGGTGCTCTTCAGCTGGTTGCTTTGAGCCCAACCTACCTCACAGAGTTTTGTGAGGATAAAATGCCTGGAGAGTACCATATACACTACTGGATGGGTGCGATGTAAGTGCAACAATTAATGAACTCTACAAACCGTTACTTTGGCCTGGCCAAAACTTCTCTAGCAAACTTGTTGAACTCAGAAGGGAAGCTTATCTTGGGGAGAGAGCTGGAACATTTCATAATAACCAACTTTGTTTCTCCTTCATGGATCACTGCCTTATCGTGGTGAAGGGGCTTGCGTAGCTCAGTGAAGCTATGAGCTATGCCGTGCAGGGCCACCCAAGATGGACAGGTCATAGCAGAGAGCTCTGACAAAACGTGATCCACTGGAGAAGGAAATGGCAACCATCATTTGATAACATGACATCTTCCCTTTCCAGAGTGATGACAGGAAGCAATGCCCTCACTCTGATTTGGCTTTAGATATTAACAGAAAATGAAACCTCACTGAAAGATCTGAAAACCTTCTACTAGGATCAGGGTCTGGAAAGCTTTACAGGACCAGTCTGGTTTACTGGGGTGCATCAACTTCAGACAGTGCTGGAGGTTCTTTGAAAAGTAATTGCACTGCAGTCTTTCAATTTCTAGAATTCCCAATGATCCATCAGCAATGTAGAGACTATTAAAGCTGACCTAAATCTGTGGTTTCCTTCCAGGGACTTTTCTGTGGCTTCGTTGTCATTGTCAAGGTGTTCTTTGCAGCAGGGTCCCACAGCTGCTTTGCACACAGATTTTATTTGGCTCTACTCACAGCAACTGATGTGAGACATGCTGTATGCAGGATCTTTTCTTTCCTGCTTTGCCAAGCTGCCCAGCACGGACATGGCCTCTTTCTTGGGGACCAAATTATGCTCCAGAATACCCCACAGCATTGCAAGGACTCCTCTGATAATATTTTGCTTCACAGCTGCCACTGACAGCTTAGTTCATTCCAGCATACTGGAACTCTCCAGCTCTTTGCTTGTAAACTAGGTGACATCACAAAAGAGAATGCAAAGCCAATGGGCATATAATTTGGGAGTCTTTCCTCACTTGTTCTTACTCTTTTAATAACTCTTCACAGAAGCAGGGTTTTCATCGCTGGTTGATATGCATGAAGAGAGAGGTTTTGTTTGCAAGTGTTCTCCCAGTAGTATATACTGGTATATATGGACGTGTTTCATTTGTCCTATCTTTCTTCAGAGCTCTAAAACTATGGTGAAGGGGAAGTTGGTGTGAAGGAGGTAAGCTTCCTTTCATTTGTGTTTAAACAAAAATGCCATTGGATTGTTTTCTGAGTGCTTCATGCAGACTTGGCTTTCAAACGTCTGTGGTTTGTAGGAGGGAGTTTGTCTGTGGCATAGAGATAAGTGGTGGGAAAGTTTCACCTTTCAAATTCTTCATGTCAGACTTCTGTTGAAAGACATAGGAAGCAGGCCACTAAAAAGGTGGTAACCCTGTTTGTTAGATGCAGCGTTATTAGTCTAAAAACCACATAAATATGATGACAAGAGGTAGAAGAGATGCACTTTTGTGCAATGAAAAACGGTTTTCGGAGTTTGGTCTTTATAACTTTGTTTTTTTACATAGAATTTTATATAGATTGAAACATAGCCTGATGTCTAAAATGGAAAAGTTAATCAAGAACATCCACTACAGTTAGAATGCAGAGAATACAGAACCAGAAAACATTCAAAATGTAACTATTTTTGTTGGGTACATCAGAAAGATAGAATGATCTACATATGGAATGTAAGGCTCTCATGCCTCCAAAATGTGTACAATATTTTGTAGAATATTATGGCTTAGTGCTACCTCATGTGCTTGGTATGCTAAAGAGCCCCAGGTTCAATATCTGGCATTTCAGCTAGGACTGAGAACAACCTCTGCTGGAGACCCAAGTGATCAGGGGTGGACTTCTCCTCCATGAATTTGTTTAATCCCTCTTGAAAGCTGTCCAACACTGCATCTAGTGGTAGTGCTTGCTTCCATATATCCTGAAGTGGTAGATCCTGCCTACTCTTGGAAGCCATGCAGGGTCAGGCCTGGTTATAATCTGGATGGGAGACTTAAGTCCTACATTGAGCAGGGGATTGGACCCAATGGCCTTCTAGGCCTCTTCCAACAGTATGATTTTTTTCTATGAACTCTTCTCAATCATTCCAGAATACAGGATGCAGAATGATAGACTCAAGTTGCAGGAAACCAGGTTTTGGCTAGATTTCAGGAAAAACTTCCTGCTTGTTAGAGCAGTATTATTATTATTTTATTATTATTATTATTACATTTTTATACTGCCCATAGTCAAAGCTCTCTAGGCAGTTGACAGCAATAATCATAGAATCATACACTCAAGTCACCCATCCCACTTCTACCCAGGCCTGACCCTGCTTAGCTTCCAAGATTAGGCAGGATCAGGCACTTCAGGCTACATGGAAGCTACAGTATGGCAATGGAACCAATTACCTAGGGAGGTTGTAGACTTTCCCACACCCAGAGGTATTTAAGTTGCAACTGCACAGTCATCTGAGAGGGATGGTGTAGTTTCGTGTCCTGCACTGGCAGAGGTTGGACCCAATGGCCTCCTTGGACCCTTCCAACTCTACTGTCCTGTGATTCTTTATCTCTATTCATCTCTATTTCTGAGAGCTTTGGTCAAAGCAGCAGGATGCTCCCAAACAAGATTAGAATCATGTGCAAGGGAAAGAGGATTTTAAAATTACTTTCCCCTCATTCTCTTTTCCCAATAAAACACTCTCACTTACATACACACCCTCCTGAAGTGATTTCTCTCTGTGTTTCTAATAACTTAACACAGGTATGCATGTATTTATTATCTTAATGTAGACATGCCTATATGGTTTTATTGATGCACTTGTCCCTTTCTTGACTTAACATAAATGTGCCCATAAATTTTTTGCTACGGATGGGTCTGTACCTTTTTGCTAATGGGAAAATGGTAGCTTTGGGAACAGCATTTCACCAGGAAAACACAGCATTAGCCCCATTCCAAGCTGCCAGTCTTGATCATGGCCCACACAGCTGTTATTTGCAAACATTTTAAAGAAGGAAAGATGCATCCACCCATCTCCATTGTGACATATATCTGTTTCTTATTTAATTAGAATATTTATACCCTGCCTTTCAGTCCCATAAAAGGATCTTCAAAGTGGATAATTAGGTTAAAAAGAATATACTATTCAAACAAAATAGAATGAAAACAGAGCCAAACCATAAATCAGAGCAATAAGACATCAGGTCAGCACAGAAGAGTATTTGATGCTGCCTGGTCCCAATTATACAATATGAAGTGGTGTTTTGCTTTTTATGAATCAAATTTTGTTAATTATTATTTATTATGTTTAAATAAATACATAATAAATTTAAATGCTGCTCTGTAACATTTTTAGGGTAGATTACAAAACTAAACAGGTTGAAAACAGAAATGATAAATACAATAATAGGGAGGGGAAATGAATCCAGGGGTAAGGAAAGGAAGAAGCAAGTTTGTTGAAAGATGGAACGGAAATAAACTAAAATACATACATAAGGTAAAGGATGTGAAAGAGAGTAGAAGGGATTTGTTCAAAACTCAATGTATGAATGGTTCCTCAAGGTGTCTATATTACATTGTCATTTTTCTTGGGAAACAGGTGATGATAAGTATTCCTGAGAGCAGATATTTATGGGACTGTCTCTTCATATTTTACCTAGATGGAAGGGCAAGAATTGAGGCACTGCATTTTGGAGTTGGCTGGCAACTGTGTTTAGAACAGCAGCTCTTCCTTCTAGCTTAGGCCCTCACACAAGGGTGGTGTTTGGGCACCTGGATAACAACCTCCTATCTGAGAGGGGCACTTATTAGTGTGCTCATGTTTGCAGTCTACAACATTAGCTGGGCTGGGAGAATGCATTATGTGGAAGAAGAGGAATGCAAAGATGGTACAATGCCATTGTGGCATTCCTTCCATCAGCATATATTGATTGTTGTCTTCCAAAGGTGACAGCTGTTGGAATGATTTTATGCTTGGCCAGCAGGGATGGATTTTCTAGGCACACCCTGGAAGTGACCGTTCCCGCTACTTTGTCAGTTCTCCCCCACCACATCTTCTGCTATAACTGTGTCTGATACTAATTTATTATATATTGCCCAGTTGCTGAAGTTCACAACATTTTGAAACCTTTTTGTTGAGCACAAATCAGGACATTTGTCTCTGAGATTTAAAGTGTGGGTTTTACTGAGTAATTGATAAATTGTCCCATCATTCCTTCTATACTTTCTACAAAACCTGGCAGTACTTTTCTTTGAATGTAGCTGGTAGCATTGTTTTCTGCACATTAGATGCTGACTACCTTTGGAACTCATTGATGCTGGGTCTAGGGAAGGTCACTGTTGATTAGGTTAGAGTCTAGAAGTGTATTTCAGCTTCCGTGTGGAACAGATCGGTATATTCCTTCTGTAATAGCATATTGTCTGGATCCTCACATTAATGTCAGTTCTCTTTTTCCAGTTCATTGTGGTATACAGGTTTCCATGGAACAAGCTGTCCTGTATACCAAATATAAGCACTTCATAATTATCTAGAGCACAAAATAGTTTATTATTGTGCTGGTAAACACACTGCATTTAGATATATAGTCCCGCAGCTATAATGAATAGCAATTCAAGTAATTCCTGCCAGAAAATGATGGCTCTGCAAGATATTGGGCAGACCCTCCTAGTCCTTTAGCTTTGGTTCACGTAGTTAAATGCACACACATGCCCCATGATAATTAGTTCCTGCAGCCCCAGACATAAAACAGGCTAAACTGAGAGAAATGCATTAAATATGCCACTATTTCTTTAGTTCTGTTTGTTTGTGAGCAAGACAGAAAATTAGATCCAACATTTTCTGACAAAACATTCTTGTCAGATATGCCTAACAAGCTAAGAGCTTATTTAATTGAACTTAATAAGAGGAAATTTGCAAAGTACATTTTCTTTAGTTGTCTCACAATATAAACCCTCCCCACTCTCTTTTTCTCATTTAAGCTGTGATACTCTTATAGATTTTTTTGTTTTTCCACCTTTTAAAATATTCAGTGTGAGTAGCAAATATGAAAAATAAAGATTTTCCATCAGCAGTGTGATGGGTAACTACTAGTTATCACATCCTCGTTAGATCTTTTCATATGCTCAATGCAGCACATAAGCCAAAAAAGTGGGAGCACAATCACAGCAGTAAGTCCCATCCCAGTCTATGCTTGCTCCCTTGAAAGGGAGATATGCAGTGTTTATTCTACTTAGAGAACCCCCAAACCCCAACAGAATGGGACTGAAGATAATTAAGACTAACATGAATTCCATTCACTTCAGGGGGTCTTCTCTAAGTAGGATTCATGTTGGATACCACCCAGAGATCCATTGCGTATAGGCTGCAAACATGCAATGCTTCGTCAGTTCCAAATTGCATATCCAAAGACAGGACTGGCCTAAGCCACTTCATCACTGGAGGTAGAGTGGTGGTGATGTGGTTCTTCACCGCTCTTCATGCCCCTCACTACTGCGAGCCACTGTTTATCACATGCACCAACACACCTCCAAGTCTCCTGAAATTTGCCTCCGTGAGGCCTGAGGGAGGTCTCTTTCTATGTGATTTGGCCTCAATATGCATGTATGTATTTTTAAAACTTACATTCTGCTAAATTGGCCCAAGGGCCCTCTAAGAAGATTGCAGATGTAGCTGACAGCCATGGAGGACCTGGCCAGGTGGTCCCTGCTGTTCATTTTCACTTTTGCTTGAAGTGATGGGGTGCTGCATTTCAAAGTCACCCATCCATGGTATTCCATGGCCTAAGAGGAGGCTGGCCTTGCTGCAGAATGGCCAGCAGCAGGGGCTCCAGTGGTGTAGAGCGGAGCCAATTGTTGAATAACAAGCTAAGAATGGGTCTCCAAAGGTGCAACTGGGTGCCAGACTGACCTCTGAGTACTTGTTACTGCTGGAAGTAGGAATTGGAGCAATTGCAGCTGGAGGGTTAGTCCTGCCCATTCTTGCATGGTTGCCATGCAGTGATATGGATCTCAGGTTTAATTCATTGAATAATAATTCATTTAATTGCCATGTAGTGATATCTCCGGTTTATCTTAATTCAAGTAAAACTGGTGTTTGGGTATACTGATTGCCACAATGTTATTTTAATAAGATTAAATTGGCCAGTTGTTGGGGGCATAATGCAACTAATGCTTACCTCATTCACATATTTCTGCAATGCCCAACAGCTGATTCTTACTGGGAGGAAGTAATAATAAGGATAAACTTTATGAAATTAATTTTATATTTATTGATAAGCATGTTCTTAAATTTTGGAACTTAATGCAAGGTCAATGCAAATGGATCTTCCATGCCCTTTTGACAGCTAAAGTATCAATATTCCAACACTAGAATGATCAATGGCCAGATTTGATTATATTTTTTATTTTTGGATCAGTGATCTTTAGGACTAATCTAAAAATGGATAAATATATGGTATCTGGGCTGCCTTTGTTGAAGTTTATACATAACTGTCCCTAAGAATAGTAATATATTTCGCTATATATGAAATATATAAAGGAACTTAGTATTTATTTATTTAAAACATTTCTATGCCACCCCCATCGCAACAAAGCCTTGGGGCGGCTCACAACAAAAACAAAAACATACAAAATTATACGAAAACAAAGTTATATACTAAAAATATTAAAACCCGGTGCATCTCAGCTTAAAAATATTTTAAATCCTACATAATAAATTAACACTTAAAATAAGTTTTAAATAAAAAGGTGTTAGCCTGGCGCTGAAAAACAAATAAAAATGGCGCCAGGCGGACCTCTCTGGGGAGCACATTCCATAGGTGAGATGCCACCACAGAGAAGGCCCTCCTCCGGGTACTCACCCTCCTAATATCATTCACAGAGGGTTCCCGGAGAAGGGCATCTGTTGCTGATCTCAAGGGGAGGGAGGGCATATATGGACACAAGCGTTCCTTTAGATACCCAGGGCCCAAGCCACTGAGGGCTTTATAGGTCATAACCAGCACCTTGAATTGGGCCCGGACTTCAATCGGGAGCCAGTGGAGCTGACGAAGAACTGGGGTTATATGAGAACAATGCCCAGTCCCCGTCAGCAGCCTGGCAGCTCTATTCTGCACCAATTGAAGTATCCGGACTGTCTTCAAGGGTAGCCCCACGTAGAGCACGTTGCAGAAATCTAATTGGGAAGTTACCAACGCGTGTGTCACTTTCACCAGGCAATCATTCTCCAGGAAGGGACGCAGCTGATGGATCAGCCGAAGCCGAAGGAAAGCGCTCCTCGTCACCGCCATCACCTGGGCTTCTAAAGACAGCTCAGGGTTGAGGAGCACTCCTAAGCTGCGAACCCTGTCCCTCAGAGGGAGTGCAACCCCATTTAGGACTAGGTCCAAGTCCCCCATCCCGAGTCCCGAACCACCCACCAACAGGACCTCCATCTTGTCTGGATTGAGCTTCAGTTTATTGGCCCTCATCCAGCCCATTACCTTGGCCAGGCACCAGTTCAGCACAGCCACTGCCTCACCTGGATTGGTGGAAAATGAGAGGTAGAGCTGGGTATCATCAGCGTACTGTTGATTCCGCAGCCCACACCTCCTGATGACCTCTCCCAGCGGTTTCATGTAGATGTTAAATAGCAAGGGGGACAAAATGGACCCCTGCAGAACTCCATGGCATAACTGCCATGGCGCAGAGCCATAGTCCCCCAGCATCATCTTCTGAAATCAGCCGTTGAAATAGGAGCGGAACCACCACCACGCGGTGCCTCCGACTCCCAATCCCACCAGCCTATTCAGAAGGATACCATGGTCGATGGTATCGAAAGTCGCTGAGAGGTCCAAGAGAACTAACAGGGACGCACTCCCCCTGTCTCTCTCCCTGCACAGGTCATCATACAGGGCAACCAAGGCAGATTCAGTGCCGTACCCGGGTCTGAAGCTGGACTGAAATGGGTCCAGATAATCAGTTTCATCCAAGAATGCTTGGAGTTGTCCCGCCACCACCCGCTTTAGCACCTTGTCCAGGAACGGGATGTTGGCCACCGGTCTATAATTGGCGGCCACCTCTGGATCCAGGGATGCCTTCTTTAGGACTGGTCGGACAACCGCCTCTTTTAAAGAGGACGGTACCTGACCGTCTCTTAAAGAGGCATTGACCACCTCCAGGATCCAGGTGCCAATCCCGTCCTTGGCTTTCTTAAGTAGCCAGGATGGGCATGGGTCTAGTAAGCAGGTGGTAGGGCGTACTTGTCCAAGCACCTTGTCCACATCATCAGGCCGCAACAACTGAAATTCATCCATTAATTGTGGACTCAACGGCGTCATTGGCATCTCCTCAGTAGAAACTGGTTCAATAGTAGAGTCAAGCTCGTGACGAATCTGAGCGATTTTCTCCCTGAAATGCCTGGCAAAGTCATCACAGCGGGCCTTTGAGGGTGGTATGAGATCTTTCTTTGGGCCTGGATGTATCAGCCCTTGCACCACCCAAAAGAGCTCCACTGGACGGCATTGTGAGGAGGCAATGGAAGCGGAGAAGAATTTCTTTTTCGCCGTCCTCACCACCACAGCATAGGCCCGATAATGGGCTCTTAAGTGTGTTTGGTCAGATTC
The DNA here is from genome assembly GCF_004798865.1 of Varanus komodoensis. Classification (NCBI taxonomy): domain Eukaryota; kingdom Metazoa; phylum Chordata; class Lepidosauria; order Squamata; family Varanidae; genus Varanus; species Varanus komodoensis. Next base: position 2,500,141 of record NW_025336114.1, on the reverse strand, counting down.
ATCCTGTGATCTCCTCCACCTATGCTCTAGACATCTCCCAACCTGCTTCATCGCCCGTAATTCAGGTGTATACCAAGGAGATGAACGGGCTCTGTCAGGTGGGAGAGGACGCTTGGGAGCGATCGTGTCAATAGCCCTGGTCATCTCCCCATTCCACAATTCAACCAGGGCATCGACAGGATCACCAGCCTTGTCAACCGGAAAATCCTCCAGAGCTTCCAGGAATCCATCAGGATCCATCCAGCTCCGGGGGCGGACCAATACAATCTGGTCCGCACCCTTACAGAAGGAAAGGCCACTCTCGAGCTCTAAACCTTATGAGGAAGTGATCTGACCATGACAAGGGCATCAAACTTAAATTCCTCATCCTCAGATCACTCTCTTCCTGCCTCGTCGAGCAAACCAGGTCCAGAGTGTGTCCATGTTCATGGGTCGGGCCACTGATGTGTTGAGACAGCCCCATGGCCGCCATGGAGGCCATGAAGTCCTGAGCCGCCCCGGTTAGAACCGTCTTGGCATGGAGATTGAAGTCCCCCAGGACCAACATCCTGGGAGTCCTCAACACCAGGTCCGAGACGATCTCCATCAGCTCAGGTAGGGAATCTGTTGAGCAGAAGGGTGCACGGTACACCAACAGAATCCCCAATCTGTCTCGGTCGCCCAACACCAAGTGGAGGTACTCCAGCCCCGGCCTCGAGAGGACAGGAAGCCCCACAAGGGAAATACAAGCTCGATAAACCAGAGCAACCACCTCTCCCCTCCCCTCCAGGCGTGGTCGGTGCTGAACCAGGTACCCGGGCAGGCACAGTTGTGAGAGGGCAACATCCCCCCCCACCTGCCCAGGTCTCTGTGATACAAGCCAGGTCGGCCCTCTCATCCATGATCAAATCATGGATGAGTGTTGCCTTATTTTGGACTGACCTGGCATTAAGCAACAGCACTGACAGGCCCGGGGGGCAGCTGACAAGTCTACCTGAAACCTGCCGGTTGGGGGAATAACCAGAAAGAGGGACAGGTGTTAACCAACTGTTCCTCCTTCTTCTATGCAGACCCGTTAGACCCCCAACGCCATAACATCCATTGCCCATCACCACCCCAATGGTGGCGCCCACGCGCTTCCCAGGCAACATCATAGTAAAGCACGAGATGCACCAATTAAAAGCAACCTAAAACCGACAATTAAAATTACTAAAAACATCCTACTTAAAACCACTGGTAGCCCACAAACGAACGAAACCAAGGCCAACCACCAAGGCCCCCAACCAGCCTAGCCCCCCGCTCGGACCCCACTCGGCAGCATCACCACCCTTAGGCCATCACCCTTCGGCTGCCGGCCCGAGGACGCCGGTCCCTGGATGCCGCTGGCGCTTTGTAGGCCACAGGGCCCCTCCCCGTGCCCTACCCCGCCCCGGTGCGTCTCTCACACATGCCCGGGGAAGTGGGCCAGAGCAGGGACCTGGGCCAGTGGTCCTGGCCTCGGTGCGGCAGCAGCAGCAGCAGGCAGCAGCGATGGCAGAGCAGCGGTGGGGTCCGGGCGGCATGGGCTCCAGGCAGCGCAGATGGAGGTGGGGCTGTCCGATGCGCTGGTTTGCTCCTGGGGGCTGGTCCCGGACACTGCCGGCACTTTGTAGGCCGCAGGGCCCCTCCCCGTGCCCTACCCCACCCCGGCGCGTCTCTCACAAACGCCCGTGGAAGCGGGCCGGAGCAGGGGCCTGGGCTGGTGGTCCTGGCCTCGGTGTGGCAGTGGCAGCAGCAGGCAGCGGCGGGGTCCGGGCGGCGCAGGGTCCGGGCAGCGCAGATGGAGGTACATATATTAATTGTGATAGAGTCACTCAGATTTAATGTAAGAAAACTACCTTTATTTTATTTTTCTGTCTTTTACTTTGTTTTTTGGTTTATTTTTGCAACTTACACTCAAAACTTAATTAAAATAAATTAAAGCACAACTTGCCACCTGAGACAACACATCTACATACCTCTTGGTAGGACTGGTTCTGTGCAGAGCATGTTAGGTTTCTCTGCTGGCATTCTGTTCCCTTTTGACATGTAGCACCTTCATGAGAGATTAAACAACCTCAAGAACTATTACAAAACAAAAACAAGTGCACCTGCATTTACTGTCAGACATTATAGGAGCATTAGCTCATTGGATAATCCCCTGAAGATGCTGAAGTTCCTTTGGGCAGATACAGAGATAAAATGCACCCTTGTCTGAAGTCTTTGTCTATAAGAAACTTGTGTTTCTCCATAATCTGCTCAAACACAAGCTTCTTGTCCTTGATACAGGTTATGCATCAGAAGAATCAAGTGCTAAGAAAAACACATTTCTTTCAGGACCATCAATAGCTTCTTGTGACCCACATAATCAAAGGCTTTGCTGTAGTTTATAAAGCATAGACTAATCTTCTGAAGCTGTTTGCTGGATTCCAGTAGCCATATTATATTTGCAATAGGGTCTCAAGTGCCTCTTCCTTTTTGGAATGTCAAAAAGCTAGAATGTTAGCTATTTCTTGCTCCATATTCTTTGTTGCAACAACTTGAACATCAGTTTGCTATAGTAATGGAGTATAGTAATGGAAGGGTCTGTAGCTCAGTGGATTGACATTTGCTTGCCATGCAAATGTTCCATGTTGAATCCACAAGATCTCTAGTTAAAAGAAAGCATCAGGTAGTGTGTGACACGAAACACCCATGCCCAAAGTCAAAGAACATATCATTGGGAAAGTCGGATTAGATTCAGAGGAAGGAGGAGTGGAAATTGGCAGAAGACACACCAGTTATTGAAAATGTGCAGATGATACCATACTACTGGTAGAAAGTGGCAATGAATTTATTTATTCAATGAACTGAGATGACTCCTGATGAAAATGAAAGAAGGAAGTGCAAAAGCAGGACTCCAGCTGAACATTAAGAAAACGAAACATTAATGACTACAGAAGAATTACAGAACTTTACTGTCATCAGATGAAGAAACTGAAATTGTGAAAGATTTTGCATACTTTGGCTCAGTTATCAGATCAGATGGAGACTGCAGCCAAGAAATCAGAAGAAGATAAAGACTTTGAAGGGCAGCAATGAAGGAACTAGAAAAGATAATCAAGTGTAAGGATGCTTCACTGGAGACCAAGCCCAGGATCCTCCATACTATTGTTTTTCCAATCACGCTGTATGGGTGTGAGAGCTGGACAGTGAAGAAAGCTGAGACCAAGAAAATGGATGCTTTTGAAACATGGCCCTGGAAGAGAGCTTTGTGAATACCCTGGACTGACAGAAAGCTGAATAACCAAGTCCTAGATCAAATCAAGTCAGAACTTGCCCTGAAAGCAAAAATTATGGAACTAAGGCTGTCATTCTTCAGGCACATCATGAGAAGGCAAAGCTCACTGGAGAAGACAATCATGTTAGGGAAAGTCAAAGACAGAACAGAAGGAAGACCAAATATGAAATGGATTGACTCCATAAAGGAAGCCACACCTTTGAGTTTACAAGAGCTGAGCAAGAACGGGACATTCATATTAGAGATACATAAAGAATCCATTTGAGGGTAGGGATTCATTAGATTCCCAGGGCTTAGCTTCCGAAACTCCAGTCTACTTTGTTGCAGCCATGCATCTTAGTTCCTGGGATACTTATCTGGCAGAGGAGTCCCCATGATCATGAAGATAGTTTTGCTGGGGTGAGGCTTATCCATTGCACTCTGGGTGTTTTGACCCCTACAGTTTCACCAAATGTGCTTAATTTGTGGTAGTGGGGACTGTGTTTCTTCTTTCCTATGGCACATGAGAACATATCACACTGTTCCCACACTAGAAGCATTGTGAATGTTTAAATGGGAAAGGAAGCATGAGGAACACTGGAGCACTGCTGGGCATAAGTGCCTGCTGGATATCTTCTTGTTGTGTACTGCATCGTTTCAGCAGAATCTGAATTTCACTGTGAATTCAAGTGCAAATTGGAGTCTGCACACCATGGAAAGCAATGCGTTTGAATGCTCACATTCTGCCACAAATTCTCAAGTGTAAAATAACTGTTTAAATTGCAGGTAGAGCTGGATTGGGCCATATATCATTTATCTAATCTCTTCTTGACTCACAGTGCTTTTGTTTAGTTCTTTAGAACAATCCCTAGTACTCCATAAGTAGACCAGGCCTCAAGATATTAATCCAGCTCCATTGCAAGTCTATACAGTCAGTGAATATTAACAGCTCTTTTGCAATAGAGGAGTAGTTTTGACTTGTCATTGAAAATGGACTGTGAACAAGACCAGTTGTTTGTGACAAATCAATTTAACCTGCATTAATATGGAAGGAAAAACACACCCTTTGTCCCAGATAATTTTCTTTGAAATACACTTACACACAAACCCCAAACTGAAACTTTTCTTATAGTGATTAGATTTTGTTCTCGGATTTGGTATAGAAAAGTAGACCTTCTCTAAGTGTTTGAAAACATGGGGAGCTGCCTTCTGCAGGGTCACATCACTGGCCCATGTAAGCTGGTACTGTCAACCACAACCAGCAGTGGCTTTGAGGATTTCAGGCAGGAGTCTTCCTACCCTTACCTGGAGATGGTGGGGATTGAGTCTGGGACCTTCTGTGTGCAATGTGGGCTCTGAATCTTTGCCCATTGATCACTGATAGCAACGGAGGTCCATATTTGGATTTAAGGACTCAAGTAAGAAGCAGGGCTGGGAGCAAAGCACTGAGCAGCAATGTGATATCCTGGCAATGGCACTGTTCATATTATGTATGCACAAGTAGGACTTGCAAAAACAATGCAATATATCCTCACTTTTTAATAAGAGTGCTCTTTCTAAGGGTGCCAGCTGGCCATGCCCTCCTTTGGCAGCCTATTCTATTGCTGCCAGCTGCAAGACAGATGCAGTATGTCTCCACACAGCAGAAGTCTACCAGTTCAAGACTTTCCAGAAGCTTTTTGTCCTGCAGCAGGGAGATACACCTTATTCCAGTGTCAGCAAACCAGTGTATGTGTGTGTGTTTTAATCTCTATCAATTCAGGAACAGCTCCTTGGTAAAGCGAATGCCTCTTCACTGTCCATTCATGACCAAGTTTGGAAATCTGTTTCCCCAGCTACTTCTGAGGATTGCGGCTAAGTTGGGATGGGGACAAGGAAGCTGGAGGGAGCTAGTTGATGGTATTATCATCCCTGCTAATCAGAAAGTCCTGGCATTTGAACTCTATGAGCCCTTTCTCCACTGCAAGTAGTTATTGTGGAAAGGAAATGTGTTGCTAATCCCTCTCTTTCATGTCCTGGCAATACAAACGTCAACAGAATGACATGGGCCAGTCTATCTGAAGGAATGCTTTCTCCACTATGTTCCTGCCCAACTCCTATGATCATTTTTGGAGCTCTTCTTGGGTGCCACCATGGACATCTTTCTGCATTACTCCCATCTGTGGACTGCCTTTGCAGGCCATCAGTCTTCTGTCTCCATTGCATACATTTACATGCAATATTATAAACCCTTCATTTTCCAGTAGGCACTTAATCTTCAGTCTGTTTCCTTTATTGAGTCTATTGCTGGCTCTTTACAGTTTAAAATAGTTTTGGTAGTTTATTGAGTATTCTTTGTTATTACATTGTTGTTGCTGGTTAGATTGTTGATGACTGTAAACTGCCCTGATGGCATTGGTCTGTTTAGCAGTGTTCAAATATTATAAAGACATAAATGGGAAAGAGACATGGCTGCTCTTGCATTACTGAGGAAGCCCTGGATGGAGTCTATCCATGAAGGGGACAGAAGCTGAGATTGCAACTCTATAATAGCATAGCATGTTAAAACCAACTCCCAAGAGCTGTCTGTTTGGAACCTGGTCAATATATACTTTTTAGAGATCTCTGCCAGTGTTTTTTGATTCATGCAAAGAAGGTCCTGGTCAGTTGAAATGTGCTAGGCTTAAAATGAAATATATACTTTTTTGACATCTTAAGATGTCTCTCCTTTTTTGGTGGCTGACTCTTCAGGAGTCTCTTCTCATTGCAGACATGCTGAGCTTTTTCACATGCATTTTGGTTTTGCCTTTAAATACTTTAAATATCTCTCTCTCATTCTACCAGAAGGCAGGTGTGTTTTTGTAAAATTAATCTGCCATAACAAATTCATACCCACATCAGGGCCCACCGGTGGGCTCTCCCTTTTGGTCTGGAGCAGTCCTGAAATAAGGATGCACCATCTCAGTCATTTTCAGCTCCATAGTCTTGTTTCACAACCCCACAAAAGCAATGGTCTTTAAATGTAGCTTGTTATGTAACATCAGAGCCCCACTTACTCTATTTCTAGGATGAAAATCAAGTCCTTTAAGCAAACAACACAGATCTGCTTCTACTTTCTTTGTCTCCAGCCTTACATTTTACAGCAACGTCTATTATATGGATTAGAGAGGAGAGAGAAGGACACCGAACAGAATAACAGACCAGGTGTAACTTGAACATGGAAGATAAGTGGGACTTCTGCGGGACCTCTTTAAGATTCAAGAAAAATAGAAGTCAAATCTCTTCAGCTCATACATGTTGCATGTCCCTAGTCATATACTGAATATTAAAGTTACAGGAGTTTAGTCCTGCTTTGCATGTCTTTGTATGTATAGGGGCCTGTTTCTTTAATTTAAATGAAGGCAATCTCCGGCCTGTGGATCTATTCCAGCCTGCAGAGGTTGGCCATTCAGACCCTGATGTCCTGGGCTCTCTTTGCAGCTCCCCCACTCTTCTATTAGTAGCTTTGTGAGGAAGTGGGAGATAAATTCACACCTTATCTCACTTCTGTGACTGTAAATAACAAGGAGATTTCCTGTGTGCAGTCCCCCTGCCAGTAGAGGAGTTGCTAGCAGCACAAAGGTGAATCTCCTTCTTTAACTGGACTAGGAAACAAGTAGTTTGACTCTGACCCTTATGCATGCATGCATGCGTTCATTCATTTTAAAAATATTTAATATGTTCAAAGTGGCTTTGGATATTTCAGCAAACAAGTTATAATCAAAATGCATAAATATTTAAAACTCTAATAACAATCCAGAAAATATTAAAAGCAGTAGCAGCAGAACAGCAATAATAAAAAAGCTAAAAAAAGAACCATAAAATGTGGGTAAGTAGATTAATCACAAAAAAATCTGGATGAATTAAAAAAAAGGCTTTAGTCTGATTCCTTTAAAAAAATCAGTAAATTAGTTGCCAAGCAGACAGGCCAGGGGAAGGCTGAGTGGGGAGGTGAGAAATATGTGGACAACACATAATTATGTCAGACAGTCAAGTGGTGATGATTGTTCAGAACTTCAGTTAGCCCTACCAAAGAACAAAAGGGCAACATAATGGTGAAGAAATCCACTTCTGATAAGTGCAAGGTAATGCACATTGCAAGGGACAATTTGGACTACTCATGCACATTACTGGCTTCTAAATTGACTGTAACTGTTCAGGAAAAAGCCAGGTGTCATTGTGGAAAGGAGTGATATAAACATCTGCTCAGTGTGCAGCAGCCATTAAAAGTATAAAAAGAGAGCGGGCTGCACTGAGGCAGTCAGGATAAAACCAGAAATATTAAATCAGCCCCAAAAGCTGTATTCAGACTAACTCCTCCCCTTTGCAAAGTATGAGGTTTCTGAGAGAGGTGTGCAAAAAGAACAGGTAATAGAGTGATAGAGAAACAGGCAGAGCGAGCTTCTGGAGATGCCTTGGACCTCTCTTTCTTACACAATTTAGTAAAGTGATCTGAATAAGACAAGAAACAGGTCTACATGATGGGGAGAATGACAACAAAGAAAACTGTTGTAGGATCATCTGCTCTAGCCACTGGCTGGGGCTATTCAGTGTCTCCAGGAAAGGTTGTTTCCATTACGTTCTACTTGATACATTTAGCAGGCGATGTCAAGGAGCCTTCTGCTTAGACAAGCACATGGCCTTATCACTGAGCGATGTCCTTCTGCCCTGCTCTGACTGCAAATTCTTTACTTAGCAGGCAAGGGAACCTAAGGCTGACACTGCATCTAGTCAGTTTTTGGGAATGGCACTGGCCTTCCACATATTATCCAGAAACTGAAGCAATTGTCCCTTCTGAAGCTAGGGCTGTCCCCTCTGTTGGCTGTGCATATTTTCTACCCTGGAAATCCAAAGGGTGGTAGATAGATCAGTGATACTGTTGTGTTCTCCCAGTAGATGTGAAACATTCCAGCAGCAACTCTACAAGAGTTCATTGTATATGGATTTGAGAGTGTTCTAGAAACTTATGGCAATACTGTGCATTATTTACAAATATATACATCAAGCAGATAGGCACCCAGAGAGACAGAGCAAGTCTGTAGAGCAGTATCAATTTTCCCCAAAGCAAGTCCCTTTCTTCTGAAATTTTGCAAAACTTGGACTATGTTAGCTTAACTTGCTGTCTGCATTGCATTTGTCCAAAGAACTTATTTTCTCTCTCTTTCACACACAGTGAGAGAAAAGGAAGAAGTCTAGTCTGAACCTCACCAGGGCCCATATGTCCTGGCTGGTAGTAGCCATCCAAAGGACCATGCTCCAGTGGAATTTAGGAAACACCAAGTGATCATTCTTCATTAACAAGCAAACATATGTACAATAGGTGGTCACTGAAGAGCCATTACAGTAATGTATTTTCTTTAACTACCTGGGTCTCCATCTTCAGCAGGAAGCACTATAATTTGGCTCCTTGGTATGGCTTTACAGATGTTGATTTTCATTTGATAGCTCCCTATAGCTCAGGTAGGCTTATATCAGGGCCAGGCCTACCATTAGTCAGCATGAGGCAACTGATGCTGGGGAATGGCAGGAAGGTGTTAACACTGTATGGTGATGTGATCTGCCCTGCATCTGGTAAGACAGCCTGCTGAGTCAACTGCTAGTCCTGGCAGCTTCTGTCCATGGAACAATGGGAGCTACCATCCTGTTCATAGTCCCAGGCATCAACATGGTTTGGGTGGCCCTGCTTTATTCAACTGTTTACATAGCTACATTCACCGAACATCAAACAACTGCTGCTCGAGTTGTGATTAGTGATTACAAGCTTGGAGTCACATGTCTATATAAAAAGCTAGAGCTAAGCCAGACACCTGCTCAATATCTCATTCTGGAATTTGCTTTTTGCTCTGTTCAGCAAATCTTTAAAATCCTCATGAATACAATTGGATGCTCCTGCTCTGATTTCCCCATTTTCTGTTTTAGCATTCAAAGATGTAATTCCCTAAGGTCTGGTGGTTTGTCATCTTCTAATACATCTAATTGCCTAATTATGTGCTCAAACACCATCACAAAGCATTGTAACATTTCATTCCCCTGCCTTCCTCCTCCCCCCAGCTCAGCACAACGAGGTTATTTTCTGAGTCGTGCAGAATGAGAAATGCAATTGGAAGAGTCAGTCCCAAAGAAGAAACAGGAATAATTTGCACATAGATGGCTAGCATACAGTTTTAAAAGGGTGTGAGCAGCAGATGGTTTGGACAGCATGGACAAGAGAAATAAGGCCCATAATAGAGGCTGTGGCAGACTTCCCCAAATGGACACCTTCCAGCCTAGTTGAATTACACTTCACAAAATCCCTCAACTGAGGAATTCTGTGTAAAGTAGCCCAACACCTCTGAAGAGCACAGAGTTAGCCCTGCAGTACTGATTTCCTGTCTTGTTCTCCTGCACTATGAAAGGACATTTTGGAAATCGCAAGTCATGTATTCGCTCTTGTACCATTGACCGGGATCCTCTGTGAGCCTTTTGCTCAGAACTGTTTGCCATTTGTGCTTGCTCTTTTCATTTCACCAGTGCTAGTTTCAGGGGTTGTTCTTGGCAGGAGTGGGATCTTGGACAAGAGGACTTCAATGCATCTACTTTCTCCTTGTCATTGCCCACTACTTGTCATTGCCTTCTACCTCTGGGGGAACATGGATAGAAATGGGATTTCCTCTTCACAGTTCACATAATCTCATGAGAGGACACGCAAATATATAGTGACAGCCACCCAGAGCAGAAGAAGACCTCTGTGGATTGGCAGTGAGTCCTTACTCCAGAGTGAGCCCCAGCAGAAACCAAGGTTGCCAACCCAGGTTGACAGGGCTGGACTTCATGGTCCAGGTTTATCAGGCTTTCTCCTGAATGTTACCAGTTGTATATTTGCTGCTATAATGTAGGCTGTGCCTATTTTGGAAAGATCAGATGTACTCAGTGCAGCTGACATGATTTTATACGACCAGCATAATAACAGTCAACATGGCATGTTCTACATTTTTACCATGAGTGCAAAAGGGCTTCATTTCCCTCACTTCATTTCTGATTATATCTAATTGATATAATCTGAGTCTAATTGATAATGTAATGTGTGAGAAAGCAAGCTTCTCACAAGATGGGTTCTGAACTTCTTAAATGTTTCCACTTGCAAGAAGCTGTTGGAGAATCTGGAATGACCTGGATGCTAGCACATCATGATTCACCCAGAACCAACTACAGATCCATCTCAACATCTTCATATGTCATGCAGAAGCTACTGATTGAAGAAAAAGGATTTGCTAATTGAAGGATGATTTGTTGTGGGAAGAAAGCCCCTCAGCAGCATAATGCACAGCCTGGAATTATTACAGGAATGAAATTTAAAAAATATGGGTGGGGGGAGAGGCTACATAGACCTGCCTTGCCTCCTTCCAGAACCTCCCCTCTTCCTGATCTGCTGGATGTATGTGCAAGTTCTTAATGAGAACAAATGTATAGATGAGGAAACACTCAAAAAAGGACTCTGATCAGTTGAATGCATGGAAAGGCTGCAATGAACCACACTAATATAGCCCCATAAAGGGTCTGAGGATCAACCAAAAGCACTTAGCATAGTCCTAGATTATCAATGAAGACCTCCCAACTTAATCCTTGAAATCTTCCCAACAAGATAGAATATTCTAGCAGAATTTATTGCCCAAATAATGCAGCTGTTTTCTTCTTTATTTGAGCCAATACACTGCTCATAAAAATTGGCCACATCCCCTTCTTTTTATTGCTGGCATTTTTGCAATCACACCCCATATAAGCTCAGCACTTAATACTCATCATGTAGCTCAGTTTTGCAACCAGTGCCCATTAAATAGCAATCCTATGGCTGTTCTATAAACAAACCTTGAAGCCTAACATCTTTTTCTTAATGTCCTGCACTCTATGCACAAGAATTTAAAATTGTCCATTACTGCCACTCACTTCGTCCTACATGTTTTATTCTTTGCTGGAAGCCATCTTGCAATTTAGGCTTTTTAAATCATGCAGCCAAGATGCTTTTCTCAACTTTTAATGCCTTCTACTAAGGAAAAGCTAGGCAGAGCAGTTTTAAAAATAAAATAGTACTTGGGAAATGGTGCTGCCTTTAAGATCCAAACCCTGATTTTCTTGGCATGCCCATTAGCTCATGAATATCACAAAAGCAAAAATGTTTATGTATATGCATTTTGAGAATCAAGCAGAAGCAGGGTTGAGAAACAACTGTATCTGTTACTCTCCTTCTTCTATCTTTTAAAACAGATAACTCTGTTCCACCTGATCTGAACATTTGAAATTGCCCATGTTTTGTATCTGATTAAAGATGGTTGGTTTCTCTTTTGCTGCAAATCTGTTGCCTTTTTGTAAATAGAAAAGAACTGAAACAATACCAGTAAAAAGCTGGTCCTGTGGGTACTGTGTGCTGGAATAGATTTCAGACGGGTCATTTTGCCAGTCATAAACTCAGCACAGAAGTAGTCACTCACTTCTGTCTCACACATTGTACAGCACCATCGTATTCATGGCTAACATACAGCATACTCAGAAGCACGCTTTGCCCTGTTTAAGGGCTTTCACAGCAAAGTGTGCATAGGGTTAGAGATAGGGTTGGCTCGATAGGATTGCAGCCATAATGTTGCAGTCTGGGCAAGCACAGTATGTATTAGGCCGTGCTTGTTGAAGAAACTACAAGATCAAGCAGACAGGTCAAGTCCTCTCCTAGATTCTGGAATGTTGGTCAAGAAAGCAAAGTAGAGCTTAAAGGCAAGATTGAATTTATTTATTTCATTTGCTTATGGGACACATATCCCTCTCCCTACTCAGGAGGGTCCTTGAAAACATCCGCCTAGAAAAGCCGGCTTCTTCTAACTTCTGACTGGATGCTGGGTACAGCCATCTTCTTCCCACTGCCTGGATTTCTATTTGAGCAGCTGCATTCCCATAAGTTTGTGCTGCCCAGATCAGTATGAAAATGAATTCTGCATCCCACCAAGCCACCAGTCATTCAACTGCATTCCATGTGCTGACTTTCTCACTGATATATAAAGCCAAATTTCCCAACTGATATCTTGGTACTAGTGTCAAAATCCATTTTTTTTCTCAGAGAAATCTGACATCCAATTTGTCATATCAGCCTCCCTAACTGGTAGTATCGCCCATCCAATCCAGAAAATGATGGCTCATTTGAATTTCATTTAATGTTACCAGAACTGCAAATTTTCATGTCAAAATCTGACATCAAAACGTAATTTTTGGAACTGTAGCAAATGAGAACTGGGGAGAAGAGTGCATTTTATTGAATGCTGCGTCATACTTTCTCATCCCAGTCATGAATTAGTTGTAATTCTTTAGGAAGCTATTTATTTATTTAATACTGAAAATGCATCCACCTAGTCTGTTGACTGTATGATCTGTATGGCAGTTCACAATCATTCAAAAACAATGATAAAAACATTTGTTGATCCCAGTCCAAATAATTAGAGAAAGTACAAAGCACCAGAATAAGCCAGCAGTTTAATCAAATCCTGCTAAATACCTTGCAAACGGCATTGTTTTACTCAACAGTGAAATTATGGAAAAGTAAGCAATTTATGGATAAATTTGGGGAAGGATCTCCATAAATGGAAGAGGGACTGAGAATACCACATATATGTCTTTTTACTGTAGGAATGGAGATGCCTCTACAGAGTTCCATCACTAAGGACATGGCAGGTCCAGGACTTACACAGAACACCAGACAAGGTGAGGAGATAGGCCACTGGCAACCTCCAACAATTCCAGTAAGAGATTTATAACTCACCAACATTTATTTGCCAACAAAGTCTTTATTGTTACACACAAGTTTCTGAGCATGCACAAAGCAAAATTGTGAACCCTTTCTTGACATCTTTTACCCAAGCTTTCCCTATAAATCCACCCTATGACTATGAGGATGGACTATCATGCCTACCTCCTCAGGGACTGGGAGTTCCCCATCTGATAGTTTCCCCATCTCCAAATCTCTCTCAAGGGGCTCCTCTTCCCTGTTCCCATGGACAAGTTGACTGATTCCCTTAACTGCCCCTGAACTAATTTCCCTTGTGACAGACACTGACAAGGTCCCACTGACAAGGTCCCAAGGTCCCGGAAGGACAAGTCACATAAATCTGAATGAGTTCAGAAAAGGGCAGTGAAGATAATCAGGGATTAGAAATTAAGTCTATAAGGAAAGAATGAAGGAGTTGGGTATGTTGAGCCGTAAGAAAAGACAATTGAAGGAAGATGAGATAGCACTCAGCAAACGCTGAAAAGGTTTTCACACAGAAGAGAGCTGTAACCTGTTCTCTTTCTTCCACAACTGTGAGCTATTATATGTATTAATCTGTGGTATCCCTTGTCAGTTCTGTGGCAGAACTGAGATCTGAGCACTGTGCAAGAAGTATTTTCCTTTCTGCTTTTCTGCTATCTAAACTCTAGGTGGCACTGCAGGAAATACAGTAAAAGTGAAAAAAGCATTTCCTTTTGGTTTTACAATTAGATTCCCTTTTTATCTGCTTAACTCAAATCAAATCAAATCAAATCAAAACCCTAACTGAAAATCAGATCAAAACCCTAGCCATTGTACAGATGGAAGCTAGGTCATGGTATCATCTAAGTAACCTGTGAACAACCACGAGTAGGGAATGAGGAGCATATGATAAATGTCTTGCATAGAAAAGCTCTCAAAAATAGAAAACACCATGCTGAAGCTACAGGAAGTCAGATTTCAGTTGAACATTAAGAAAAACTTCCTGTCACAGCAGCCAAAGAAGGGAACCAACTGCTTAGGGAGGTGAGAAGCTCTCCATTACTGGACGTATTCAAGCAGAGACCAGAGAGCCACCTCTCAGGGAGCTTGAAACAGGTTTCCTGCACTGAGCAGAGGGTAGCCTTAGTGACCTAAATGGCCCCTTCCAACTCCATTCCTTTTCAGCGATTTGCCCGCATGCATCAAGGCTTATAGTGCTTAGAGATTTGGGGCTGTGCATGCTGGCCGTACCCTCTCAATCCAGGCCTGGCTGTGTGGAAAAGGGAAAAGGGAGTCTTACCCAAGTTTACTGGAGGGTTCCAAAGCACTTGGGGAGTTTTCCTCATCTTGAGGTGAACCAGTCTTGTTTTACTCTAGCTGCAGAGGCATTCCTTGTGACCATGCATCAGAAAGTGATGTCTACCACCATATATCTACCTTGTCAGAAATTTACTCTGCCTTCATTAATGCCATTTATCAGCTGGATTTTGTTTACTTGTTCTTTCAATTTTCTCCAAAATGCTTATTTAAAACAAGGCAGAGAAACTAAGTTCTAGGCTGAATTACGGGTGCAATGTCATATGGAATCTGTTGTCTGCTGAAGGTGTACCATCACTACATTTAACATGGGTATCTATACATTAATATGGGCAAGAGAACATGCCTTTCCAGTGTTATCTCATCGAAAGGAAACTAAACCTAATGTCACTGTCTCTGGAACCTCTCACCACTTGGAAATGGGCAGCACAAAGTACTATGTGTGTGCATACATATGCAATGTTTTTTTAAGAAAAGAAGAATTTGGCCAGAGAATAATCCACTGTTCAGAAAAGAAAAGTGCATATAAGCAAAATTGCATTAAGAAGAATACAGGGACAACCAAAGGAAAACATGGAGGGGGGAGAGGGGAAGGGAGGGAGAGAGCAAGTGCATTGTGGAACAGACATTACTTAAAAGTGCTGCTTTATAGGAGCATTAACAAGGGACAATTTAAAACTGAAACAGTAACCACATCTGAATAGCCATCCATTTATAGTGAATCGTATGTCATTCAGGAAAGTGTATACAGGTGAACTTCGATCTGACAAAAAGCCCCTCTTGGATGGAGTATATTCTTTGAATTCTTCCTTCTCTTGCACAGCTGCCTTTACCTTTCAAGTGAGGAGTAGAGTGTTAGTAGATAGAATTCATACCTGATGAACACCCCTTCCAATCTTGACCCATTCTATCAACCTGCCATTTTTAACATCTATTCAGCGCCTATAATGAGTGCCTATGAAAGGCTGGGAATTTGTGTTCAGATCAATGGTGGACTGATTAATTACCTAAGATGTTATTCAGATAACAGAATTGAGAGCAAATGCAAAGAAAGAGCTCTCAGAAGTGCTCAATGAAGTAAACCAAATCAGCTCCGAATGTGCTTTAAGGATAAGTACAGAGACAACCTAGGCAACTGTGGCATCAAAGAAAGGAGACATCCAAAAGCCAATCTCACAATCAACAACATAGGCATGAAGGAGAAAAGAAATTTCTAAAGCCCATTAAAAATCAGGGAGCCTATTAAAACCAGACGAAAAAAGGTACAAGGAAATCAAATCAAGAGACATAGAGTGGTACTTACAAAAGAAATCTTTTAACATGGAAAAATG
The DNA here is from genome assembly GCF_004798865.1 of Varanus komodoensis. NCBI lineage: Eukaryota > Metazoa > Chordata > Lepidosauria > Squamata > Varanidae > Varanus > Varanus komodoensis. Next base: position 2,484,474 of record NW_025336114.1, on the reverse strand, counting down.
ATTTCATGTTCCAAATGAATTCAGAAATGGTCTCTACTCCCTAATGATTATAGAACCATCTTACTCTATATATCTGCTTCTGAGTGTCTGCCTAAGACACACAGCTTTACTCTCCCTCAGGGTGCAAACTGATACTTGTTTACATGGAAAAAAGTCCTACAAATCCCAGCATTCCTGGGGGAGAGGTGTGGGGAGACCACTTCTGCATGCTGAACAAGTGGCAGCTAAATTCTGATTCAGATGTAAATGGGAAGGTTCTCTGCTTAGGGATTTCACAGGGCTACTTCTGAGAGGCTTTTCACCTCCTATTGACTTTCCTCCACTTGCTGCTTATTACCAATTGACTAAGAATGCCCTGACTGCGAACATACTTTGTACATTGGCAGTGGCACAGTAAATTAAGCTCAGGGCTCAGGGTGGAGAAAACCATATGCCTTCAGTCCGCCTTTGCTCAAGTGTGACTAGTTAAGTCAGCATCGCTTGAATAAGCAGCATAAAGATGTGGGTAAATGAGCTTGCATCAGTGCATGGGCTATAGTGCAGCCAACTTAGTTGGGTTTCATGTCTGAATTTGAGCACAATGACACTTTGGTGCAGCTAAGGTTGGACCTTGGAGGTGAAGCCCAGGACTCTGTGGACCAGTGGAAATGCAAATGACCCTCCAGAAAGTAACAGGTGGGAAGAGCATCAGCACAGCAGAAGCCAACTCCATGCTGTAGTTGTAATGGTGCTATGAGTTAAGTGAGCTTGAAAATGCAAAATGCTCGTGCTCAAAAGTTTGGCAAACAGTTTTTATTGTTGTTTAATCTAACATCAGGAATATAGAAACAGTTGTAAAGCTTGAAATGGTGGATGGGGAGGGAAAGAGGAATGGTAGTAGGTAATAGCATGCTTTGAAGCTGAGGCCAAGGGGAGTAGTATTATCATAACAGGTGCTAATACTGTTCCAATTTTGTATTGCTCTTGGATGGGCTTGTATGACACCTCCTAGACCAGGAGTCCTCAAACTTTTTCAACAGGGGGCCAGTTGAAAGGTGCTGTCGATGGGCACAGGCCACCAAGGCGGTGTGGGTGGGGGGCGCTGGCCAAGCCAGAGTGGGGGGCATGCAGGCCCAGTGAGGCAGGGGCATGCGTGCATGCAGAGATCACTTTCTCCGAGCGAGTCCAAAACGATCTCCTTGCGAGCAAGCTGTCACTGGTTGCACGCACGGTGAGTCGAAAACTTCTATGGTGGGGTGAATTAATGGACATGGCGGGCCGGATCCGGCCTGCAGGACGTAGTTTGAGGACCCATGTCCTAGACTCTTAAATCCATCATTTACACCTTCATTTCTCCTGGTAGGTGTTTATATTAGGCCATTCCCAGATTATACATTGCCCAAAGAGCTAGAGGGTAAGGGGAAAATCTTGGCCAAGGTTTATTTTCATCCCTGCTTTAGTGTTCTTACTCTGTCTTCTAGGCACATACCCATTAATGATAATTCATGTGCCTGCAGAGTTTTTAAATACATAAAGTGTTCAGCTAGAATACTTAGAAAATATATTATTTAAATAACATAGAATAGTATCTAATGGTCCTGTCACACTACTACAAAGCTTCTGTTGCTTGTGGACACGGTTTCCATGACTGTGTGTGTGCCAAATCCAAGCCATTGCACAAGCTGTTCCACATGTTGCACAGAGTCTTGCATGGCTCTTTATAACTTCTTTAGGCTAGTTGTTGTTTTTGCTAGTTGTTCCACCAGTGACTGCACAAATGTTAGCAGAACAACAATGGATGTAATCCACTGACAGCCAGTTGACCACTGTATGAACAGAATGCTCAACTAGATGGATGCTTGGCCTGAACACAGTAGTTCTTACATTCTTAACCCACTATATTTCTGAGCATGAACAATTTTGTACAGGCTTTCAAAGGTTGTGGCTTATTACTCCTAGAAAATTCTCAGGCTCAGTAAAGATCAGGGAGAGTTTTCCCACCCATTTTGCCTAGTTGCTTGCATTCTTTTGTTTTTAAGCCATGCCAGTTTCTCACTGATGTGCAGCCCTACTCTGCCAGAATTCCTGGCTCGCACCTAGCTGTGCTGCACCCTTCCCCAACCTTCCAGTGTCCTCTCAGTCTGCTGCTAAATTATGCACCATTGACATTTTGGTGATGATTCCCAAACTCTCAGATGAAAGGGACACTTCATTACTTTAAGACCACATCGAAAGCTCCATATAATCAAGAGCATTCTTAAGTGGTTGTGGCTTTTGCTGTTGTGGTTGCTACTATGAGGATGTACATTTCTGATCAGGCTAAAATTGTGTTACGGTTACTTTTATTGATTTTTTTTTAGGATTGTAGCAATTTTTGGTGTTATTTCATAATTGTGAGGTCTTGTGATTCTGTGCTGTAAGTGCTTATTTGGGCAAATGCAGTATTGTTAAGTGGTATGAATAAAGCGCCACCATATAGTTGATGTCACATCAAGTCCTGCCTGCTGCTGGTAACACCAGCTTCCCACTGCATGGACCTGTTGTCTCCCTACAGGATTGTTCAACGGATAGCTGAATACTGTATGTGCATTGCAGAGGAGAGCTCACACTTCAATTGCAGAAAGTCTGAAACTAAATCTCTGGCATTTTCCATTGAAATAATGAGGTGTCAAGCAATGAGAAAGAACGTGGAGAGCCAGTGCTTGTCAAAAGATCCAAACTGCAGACTATATGGGAAAATGGACTGACCTGCTACAAAGCAGCTTCCTTTGTACCCTGAAAAACATTCAATTAAATTTTTCCTGTGCCTGATTTAGTTAAAATGAAGGCATCAACATAATATCCTCCCCATAATTGTAATTTATGTATCCATCTTGAAAAGATGTTAATTGTCTTTCTGTTAAAGGCACTCACACTAATGCATGTTTGATTAAAATTAAATAATTTAGACAATAAAATAATATTCATCAACAATAAAAGCAAAAGACAACAGCAGGAATTAAAGACACTTGAAAAGGCACAAGAAGGCCGGATGCAGAGAACGAGTGCCTAAAAACTGATTGTGAAATGACTGCAGGAATCCCTGAGAATTGTGATTCTAGAGCAGGATGAAAAAACCCTGCCCTGGGTCCCACATGTTTTTATTTCTTGGAAAAGTGGAACTTGGAGTGGTCCATCTAGGAGATCTTAATAGGAAGAAGTTAGGATAGTTATTTATGCATTGCCGAAAAAGACAGAAGTACCTCACTAAAAAATACAACAATGTTTTGAATTGCATTTGCATGTGTTAATTTATATGTATAGCTACACATTTAGAATTATCATAATTTAAACACAAGTTAGCTTAATGAGGAAAAATTCTGACGAATAGCAACTTGCTGACTTTGCAAGGTTAAGCATCTCTTTCCCTTGTGTTATGGTTCTTTATCATTGAGCAGATCTTGGCAGAACTTCAGATAGAGAAAGCTTGAAACAGAGGACTGTCCTCTGTAAAGCAGAGTGCAGAGCTGCTCTGAATGAAACAGCACACCTTGGTTTGGGAGGAGACGTTTCCCACAGATAATGAGCTTTTCTACATGAGGCAGTTATTGACGACTTTGGATTCCTTACTCAAGCTTATCTACTCAATGATGTGCTCCTCCAGTTTCACTTCTGTTTTTACAATGGGGAAAATAGGGTATTATTTCTGAAAATGAGGGAAAAGGTAATTTCCTAGTTGTATAATTGCAATATTCCACTACAGCACCACCTAGAAGTTATGAAGTGGGAAAGCAGAAAAAGAAAAGCTCTTTTGGTAGACCTGGGATCTCAGTTCTGTGATGAAACCAGAAGTCAATACAGTGATTAACAGCATCATGTAGAAAAAATGTAGAGACTGAGCCAAGCACCTTCTGCCTGCAAAGCAGCTGCTCTCCTGCTGAGCCATTGTCCCTATGGAAAGGAAAGTGACCATGAGGGTGATAAGGGAGGGCAGGACTTGGAAAGAAGGCATGCAAGGAAAGGGATAGTGGGCATGATGAGGCAAGCAGCAGAGATGAGCATAACTGCACCTCCATTAGTTAACTGCTAAGCTCACTGGTATGATTTCTGAGTGTATTTATGAAAGTATAAAAAAGTGGATGAACCTTATTATTAATTTAAATATCTGCACCCTGACTTTCTGTGAATCATGCACAAAGTGGCTAACAGCAGTAATAAGTAGAAATATAATTAAAACCTACAATTAAAAGGTTAGACAATAGAGACAAAAGACAATTCAGTGAGATTAAAGCATAACAGAAGAGTATTTAATATGTAAATGTACACAGCACAAAAATAGCATGAAGGTATCAAAGAAAACTAATAGTCTTACATGCCAACAATGGAATAGTGGCACATATTGAAGCACAATGACAGTCCCTGCAGTCACATTCCCAAAGACAGTCCAAAATTCAGGCTGCACTTTTGATCCAGATTGAGGGGGACAGTTCTAACAGTTGTCATCTCTACCCAAAGCAGGGTTTAGGTAAAGCTAACAGGGTTTAATTGCTGATTCAAGACCAGGCCACCCGAAAATACTTTGCATGACAAGAATGCTACAACAATATATTGTTGATGGGGAAATTCATTCCCCTTTCCCTGCACCCTAACTTCTGTGAGAACTGCCACTAAACTCTGAGGGAGCAGGAGGGAAGACATATGATATCAGCATTCCTCCTGATTAAAAAGTGTTGTTGCTGCATCCCTGTGAGTCCAGGTTTCACTACACCACCACATGCCTAAATAGGAAAGGTTTCACCCAGCAGTGAAAAACCACCCATGAGTGAGCAAAGTGAATCTCTCTAGGAAGAGACTCAGCAGTGTGTGGATAGCCATCTATAAAGTCTCTTTCTCATGTTTCTGCCAATTGCCACAACTCAGAAAATGCTTGAGAATGCAAGAAAATACCTCTGGAAGATCTTAAAAACTGAACCAATTCATATAGAAGCAAGCACTGCTAATCTTCAGGATTAGGAAATCATGGATTGGGCCCTTTGCCCAGCCAATAAAAGAAAAGGCTGGAAAATACATAGGTTTTAAAAACAATATAAAATTGCTCCACACCTCAGGAACTAAGGGCATGCTGTAGCCAAAGTTAAACATATTCAAGGCCATCAATTCCATTAAAAAAATAAATCTGTGCTTAACCCTCTCCTGATTAAATTGGCTCAATTTAATGTGTTTAATTTGCTTAACTTTTAGAAGTATAAACTGATTCAATCAGATTCATGGACTAAGAAGGTGGTGAGTTATATATTTTGTAGCCATCATCATAATTATCAATATTTGGATTTGTTGTCTCTGAACTTTGGGGTAGATGTCTCTTTTTAGTAAAATGACGCAACTTGGCAACTTCTAAGCTTGCAAAATTATTCTCAGAATCTAGCCCAGTGAGGATGCTTTTAAAGGAAAAGTATAAATCTCTCCCTCTTAAAAATAACTATTCTACTCTAATGGTAAAACAAAGTGCACTTGATTATTTTAAAATTAAATTGGCTAGGATACAAATGTTTATTTTATGTTCTGATTTTCCAGTCTTTTTGGAAGGAACTCTTTCCTTTATTAATCAAATCAGTCCAACTTTCAAAAAAATAAACATGCAACAGAGGTCTCTTTGTCACTGTCTGGAAAAACAGAAGCAAACAAGTAGTTTTTAGAAATGTTTCCTCCCCCAAGTTTGCTTAGCCTCATTCCACCAGCCTTATTGTTAAATCCCCTAGAGGATTTTTTACCTAGTAAAAGCCTTGTTTTAGCCAACTAAAAGCTAACCTTAAATAAGGAATCATTGTAGAATATGTTCTGTTCACTAACTCCATTTACTTTATAACCATCAAAGACCCTTCTTTTATCAGCTTTTAGACATCATTGGTAACAGTCAAAGTCTTGCAGTAGCAGTCTCTGTTCTAAGATTTATCTTCTCTGCACGTGCTTTTTTAAAAACCCATAGTTCACCAAGATGCTAATTTGCAGCTATTGAAATGCTCATATAAATAATACATATCATTGAGGAGCTATGATGCACAGAAATGGGATAATGCATTCAGCTTTCTCATACTCCTCTGGGGACCAGACCCTGCATCTCTCAAATAATTGAGCCAATAGAAAAAAAGTTGCATTGGTGCAAAAATCTATCTTAATATCCCAAACTGTTTTATACTGTGGAGGAAGCTCACAGACTGAGATTTCCATTATCCAGACATTCAGATCCCATTCTTTTTTGTTGACTAAGAAATATTTAATTCGTGCACTTATTTACTGTTTCACTGAATTTATTAACTCACTTAATAATAGGTTGAAACATAATGTCTCAGCAGCAACCAAAGTCTGTCGTACAAAACAAATATGCTTCACTGCTGGAGTCTCACATTTTGAGGGCCACTCTCAGGTAAACATGACTGGGCACCTGCTAAGAACCCATACAGCCACTGACTGGAGTCCTCTGGAGTTGCTCTCCCTCTTCACCACTGCAACCTGCTTGTTCACCTGCCCCTTGCTCTTGCCCTGGCTGTGGTTGTGGTAGTGATGGGAAGCAGTAACAACAGAAGATACACTCGTCTGCTTGCTCACTGGCTCTCTGCCTGCCAACAAGCAAAAGAAAGGATGAGAAAAAGGAGAATCAGCCATTGCAGCTGAGAGTGTGAAGGCCAATTCACCGAATGAGGGGGTCATTGCTGGTAGTTTGCCCCAGGACCTTCAAAACACTGGAGACAACACTGGTTATTTTCTTCATTTAGGGAGGCAGACATAATTTACGCTTTTAAGCAGGATCCATTAGGTTCAATTAATCATCCTGAGCAAATGTTTGCTATACATTTTCTTTAATGTCAGTCTTATTCCACAAATTATTTTGGCAACATACCAGTCAATACAAAACAAACGCCCTGTCCAGCAGCTACTGTGGCATGCTGTTCCTCAAGTCTCTTGCTGTTGACAAGCTAAATAAGCTTCTGTCTACACTACAAATATTTCTTGGGGTTTTGCCACTTTAATGAGTGTGGCTTCCTGCAAAGAATCCTGGGAATTACAGTTTGGTTTGGTAGCTGAACATTCTCTGTTAGAGACCCTGTGATCACCACCCAAACTAAAATTCCTAGGCGCCCCTGAGAAGGAATAGCTTGTTTAAGCTTCTAGTGTGGATGTGGTTCCAATGCTTCTTTGTCTGGGAATAATTCAGCCTTTAAAAGTAAGGGCAACTTCAATCACCTATCGGGATTAGCATTCACACACTTTACACTTTATTCTTTAAATTCCTTCTGAACATTATGACACAATATCCTGCCCTGGGAATTCTTTTCTAATGTGCCAGTCTAGGTCAAGCCAAGCATAATGTGGGGAGATCTCAAGGAGCTAATAGCAGGTGGGGGCAGGAAGGGGCAATTTACATTAGGGAAAGACCATAGAAGGAAAGGATTAACTATCCCCACCCAGAGCACTACTTCACTATCTAAGCATCCCTGTGGGACTGCTAATTTGTGAACAAAATCCATGGGAGAATCTAATCACTAATCTCCCTGCTTTCTATCTGGTTTGCACTTTTAATTCCAACATCCTTTCTTCAGCAGTTGAACAGGGTATAATAATAATAATAATAATAATAATAATAATAATAATAATAATAATAATTAGCAGTTTACTTTTGTAATTAACAGTTAACTTACCTTTGAATAATACATTTACTCATTCTGATTTGGAGATCAATCTCTTTAAGGGGGTTAAATCAAGTCATAGCATTATACAAACAGAAAACACACACACAAACACAATTTCCTGACTCTGTCTAAGATGAGCATGTGATACAGAGAGAAAAATGAGTGGGAGGAGCAGAGCAGAAGACAGAAAAAAGTGTTACTCTGCTTCTGTCAGCCTAATGAAATATGCCTGACTCTCTGCATCTGCCCCTCACCCCATCCCCAGTTCTCACTTGTGCACCTCCACCACCACCTTCATAACCTCTGGAGCAGTTCCTCCCAATAACTATCAGCTCAAATGTACAAATGAACAGGTTTTTTTATTTTTATTTTTTACAAGCCAACATTTTTGTCTCTCCAATGACAGCATCTTGCTAAGCTATGCAAAAAAGATCCTTTGTAGTCTTTGAACTGAAAATATGTAGGAAGGAATATTGTGAATCTATTTCCTTAGCTTCCAACAACCAGAAACCAATTCCAGGATGTTGTCAATGTTTCTCTTCTGTGCACTCTGCCCTATTGTGACATCTAACCGGCTTCTTTGTCAATAATTTATATTGTTAAGAAATAAGATACTGAAGGTTCCATAGAAACAGTTCTTGTCTAAAAGACTTTCCTGTCAGCTGGTTTCTATTACAAGCATCAGCTCCAGTTTGGAGGAGAGAGGCTTGGGAAAGATGCCCTCAGTAGGTCCCCACCATTCAGTGGGCCCCACTGCTTCTTATGCATGCTCTCTGAATCTAGTATGCAGCATCACCTCTCAGAGAAGAGAAGGCAAGCAGAGGTTAAAATTGTTTCTCCTCCTTGTTGTGGTCCCTGCTTGCTTGCTTGCTCAGAGATGCACCAAGGATGGACAAGCAGAGACAGCAAGGCAAGAATGCATTTAGAACCAGCACAAACCCTACTGTGGCTGTCCAGCTAGGATGGAACTTTACATTCCAGATGCAAGCTCTGTCACATATGTATTTAGTTATGTATGGGCAGCTTTAAGTTTGTAAGAATGCATCGCACAATAGATGATTACAACCAGAGAGAAGTGAAGCTCACACTTGCTTGAGCAATGTTTTTCCCAATTTAGGGTTGTTTCTACATTCTGTTAATTTAATAACAAGCTCACACAGATAGCTTCCTTTGCAACTTGTTCTGAGCAGCGGCTGATAAGGTGGTACAGAGACAGTAAGCACAACTGACACTAAGCAGTGACCCAGGAAGCCTGACTGCTATCCTGAGTCTGTAACGGAAACTGAACAATTTTCTAAGAGCTGCTAACCCAAGAAATATCCAGAAAAGATTGTGAGATTAAATACTTGTGGACCACAGCTCAACTGTTGCAATGGAGTTTGCCACCTCACAAGTAGAGCCTTCCTCCTGAGGAGACCCTGCCTCACAAGTATACCCCAGCCAAAGGTCTTTTGGCAGCCATGCAAGCATTCTGCTGAGCCTTCCACCTGGTCCATCACAGCTCTAGTGAACTGTGGGAGGACAGTGTGGCATCATGGCCCCAATCAGAGAAGGCTGTTTTGTTGTATGAGAAGTCACTGGCACAGGGCCCCTCAGGTTGATCTGGGTCTACTGCCCACAGGTCTACTGTGCTAGGTGATCATTCTCCTTCCGCACAGAAACCTCTCTCAGGCTTGGGAAGGCCAATATCTGGGCACTGTGTGGGCATCACTTGATAGCACTGAAGATGGGACAGTAGCACGTCACATGTAGTACCCTGCTGATTAGCATGCAGAATCTTGGACCAATGGGCTCTGCTGGCCAGTCAGCAACTATGCACCAGTCTGGTGTTGCTGGCCTTGATTCCAGTGCTGCAATGTGACATCCACTAATAGCACCATGGTGAGTCACTCTTATCTTATGTCAACATCATCCATTCACACAACCACTGCACACCTGACCAGTCACTGCTAGGTACAGTTTCAAACAGCAGTAGCTTATGACATCAATAATTTCAGTAGTAAAGTTCCCCTCTTCCGTCCTGCTTGTAAATTTCCAGGTGACACAAGCTGGATGGGCTTTCCACAAGCACCTGATTTGCCATGGTATAAGCAGAATGCTTGACTAGATAAATAGTTGGTTCGATCTGGAAAAGCCTGGTTTTTTGGTCAGCTCAGCTTATATCCCACCATTGGCACTAAAGACAAAAGTCAGTGTGGTCTAGCAGTCAGGGTACTGGACCAGAATCTGGATTCTAGTCCTTACTTGACTACAAAGATCACTGGGTGATTTGGATCCAGTCACTGATTCTCAGCTTAACATCATAGAGAGGAGGAAGATGGCACAAGCACTTTTTCATTCCTTCCTCACAAGAAAAAAAAGCAATATAAATGTTGCTGCTGCTGTTGCTGTTGTCAAAGCTGCTGGATTAACTGCAGCTACAAGTTTCTGCTGTTTGACCACTTGGTTATGAACTTGTGCCTAGTTTCATAGACAAGTGTTAAGCTGGGGTCCCAGGTGTTTTGGGCCAGTGGAACTTTCAATGGGTCATGGGCACACTTACAAAAGGGCTACCCTGAGAGGGATGCCAGTTGAACATGGACAATCATAAAACATGCATTTCCCAGAAGGCAAAAGTGATGAAACTAAAAGCAAAGTAACTTGCCCCAAAACCCAACTACAAGGCAGAGCTGGGGCCTGAGCTCCAAAACACAGCCAGGGCATGATAAAGCTAGAGGGCTGGGCCTTGTTTTGCATCATGTTAGCATCCCAGTTTTTAAAAGTAAATTTTAAAAATCTTAGGAGTACAATCCTATGCTTATTTAGAAAGAAAAAAAGTCTTACAATTCCCACCCTTCCCCAGGAACTGGGCTGGCTGGGGAAGGGTGGGAGTTGTAGGCCTTGATTTCTATCTAAATGAACACAGAATTGCACCCCTAAGAAATTAAATAAAAGCCAGAGCATCAAGAGGACAAAATGCCACCTTGGTGCTCGCAGGCTCCATACTGCAGCCCATGCTGTTACGTTACTAAAATTTTCTCTCATGCTACCATTGCTCATATGCAGGTTTCATTCAAATGAACTTAATAGCAACTAGATTTTTATTTGGGAGGACTACCTTGTCTGCATACTGTACTAAGAACAGAAGTAAGTAACCTGTACACTTAGAGCAGCAGGCTTTGCTCCCTGACGTTCAAAGAGCTTCACACACCCTGAGGTAAACAGATATACCTGGGACCTGGGAAGAGTGGGTGCTATCCCAGAACCATTCCATGATAAACAGCAGTATTGTTCTCCTTTAATTTCAATGGACTATTCTCTGTAAGGAGAAGCCTGTACTTTTCTTTCTTGCTTGCTTCTAACTTCCCTCAGTGTAGACAGTGGAGGACTTAAGGAGCATTAAGGAGTTCAGTTGCATTGTTACATTGAAATGAGGGTTCATGCAATATACAATACTACAGTATGCCAAGGGTATTCATTGTCCATGCAAAACACTGCAGCAAGCTGAAAATTGAAAATGTAGGAATTGCATAAAATAAATTAAATTTAGTGCCAAAACAAATACAAGGGCTGGTGTACTGATTGCATTATTCATCTTCATAATTAATTCAATAAACCTTTCAATTTATGTATCTGAGTCTGCTGCCAAGTTTCCAGACATGTCCTAGAACACCAGAGAATCCAGAAATCAAGCTTAAGGAAGCTGAAGATCAGCCTGCTGTGGATGCTACGTTGCTACAAGTCGATCATTAAAATAGCCTGGATTGAGTCAAGCTGTAGGCTGACACAACATGCTTCTCATGGTGAAAAGCAGTCTTCCCTTCTGGGGAGGAACATTTTCCTGTTGGTCAGTTACTGTCCATGCAACTGGGGGACATGGTTACACCAATGAATTACCTCCCTAGCCATCTGCCTAATATGTCCAGTTGAGAGGCATTTGCATCAATGTACACTGTCTTCTTGCTTCCAACACCCAGCTTTTTCTTGCTTTATTATTAAAGTGATGAGTCAGCCAGTCTACAACATGCCCCCCACGCCTGTCAAAGCTTGGACAGCCTCAGTTATTGGGCCATATCAAAATGCAAGCAGGCAGGCTGAAAAAATAAGTTGGAACATAGGACAGAACTTTGAGTATTCACACAAGTTTGAGGCTATCTGTATAATAACTATGGAGATAATCTCCACTCATATGCTGTACCCACTACCGGAGAGGAGAGGAGAGGAGAGGAGAGGTATCACATATACAAAGTCTGCATGTCTTGTCTCTGTCGATATTTGAAGTTCTCTATTGTTTTGGGACCTGAAACTGAAAGTACTCTCTTGTGCTCCACAAGGTGCCACTACATGGCCTGAACCAGACTTTACTGATTTTTTGAATCCTGGAATGAGAGAGTATTAGTATCAAAATGAATTATTGTACACTTTTTAAGTCTGACATTTGCAAATATCTGGAACTTTATTAAATAAAACACCTACTAAACAAGGGTTGATTCATGTACATGACTAGATTTCTAAGACAGCAAGCTCTAGTTTCTCCTCCTGAAACCCATGGGAGATTTGGCCATGCACATTTTAATTTCATGGCAAACCCCAAAAGTCATATTATGAAACACATAAGAGGTTAAATTTTTGCCATAGCTAGTTTCCATTTTCATACTCAAATCATGTTCACTTTGGTATTCCTGAGCGGGAAGGGCAGGGGGGGCTCAACCCGTTGTGCATATTTGAACCGGCGACGTTTTGATCAACCAGCCCAGAAGCACAGCGGTTTAAACCACTGGGCCACCTGCAGTCCCAAAGGTAAAGGTTTCCTCTTGACATTAAGTCCAGTCATGCCTAACTCTAGGGGGCGGTGCTCATCTCCGTTTCCTAGCTGAGGGAGCCAGTGTTTGTCTGCAGACAGTCTCTGTGGTCATGTGCCCGGCATGACTAAACACTGAAGTGCACGGAACACTGTTACCTGCCCACTGAAGTGGTACCTTTTTATCTACTTGCATTTGTATGCCTTTGAACTACAAGGTTGGCAGGAGCTGGGACAGAGCAACGGAAACTCATCCCATTGTGCAGATTCGAACCGGCGACCTTTCAGTCTACCAGCCCAGCAGCACAGCGGTTTAAACCACTGCGCCACCTGCAGTCCTATTTGTACTCTACATCTTCATTAAACAAAGAGTAGCTAAGAAAACATTCAACAGCTCTGGGTTGGATCTAGACCTGCTATTCTACAGATGGAAGAGCTCCTTCTATTCTGGAAGTAATTTAGATCCAGTGGAGACTCTATCAGGAAAGAGAGATGGGACAAACTTACTTACTTAAACCCTTTATACCTACAGCCTCCAGTGCTTTCTTTTGTGCTTTTTCAGAGAAAGCAGATTTCCAGGGGTTATAGGACTGCAGCAGGGCTGAGACAATCCTCCCAATAACCCAGGCCTCTTCTGTTCATCAGAATTCTTCTTGTGCTCAGACCTCACTTAGGAAGAAAGCCAAAGTGAAAGAAAGTCTGCAAACACTTGTAGAACTCCATTTGCACAACTGGCAACCTTCTTCCACATCTTATGCAGTACGAAGGGTGCAAGTCATGTGTGCAGAAGATGGATGGCACATAACACAATATCTGTTCAGGCTTGCTTCCTGGTGTGCACCACTGTGAACACTCAGCACCTCATCAATGAGTTGTACTCACAACTCAAGAAAGTGTGCTGGAAATGGATCCCTCACATATCCCTAGACTCCAGTGAAGTTCACCTCCCTCCATTTACCACTGACAGGAGAGTCCAGTTAATGGAGTTACACTCCACACAGCTCTGGATCCAACTCAGTACAATTAGTCCATGAAAATAATGATGACAGTAGCAGCAAATTAAACCAAATCACTAACTGCATGGAAAAAGAATATATGAATGCACACATATGCGTACTCCTCTATGTGACCCAATATCATATAGGCATACATATAGAGGTGATATTCACAGAACGTTGTTAAACATCTGCTGGAACCAAACTCTTTTCCAGTGTTCTGGAAACTTCACATCTGAATCTGTTATTAGGAATCTTGTTTATCAGTATATCAAAGTTGAAGAACTCTGCTTCAGTTACAAAATCACAACTAATTTCTGCTTCTAGAAAGAAGGTAGAAAATGTGAATATGTGCTTGTTTAAATGTTTGATGCTGAAATGAGGAAAATGGGGAAAGTATGAAACTTTCTTTTCCTGAGCACGCTCTCCCCCTCTCTCTTTAAATCTCTTGGCAGTGCTTTCTGCAATTAAATAGCTCCACAGGGATGCCATATGTTGCCAATAGTTTTACACTTCTCAGTAGTGGGAGGCTGGAACCCTTTCCAATAGACATGATAGGATCCCATTACAAAATTCTTCTCTAACAGAAACAGCTAAATGTTCTATCAAGGAACTAAATTAAAAATAGACCTGCTGGAATGGTTATCTCCCCGAAAGAATGCACTTGGCATGCTGAGTAACATGGTACATCTGGTGGCACATCACTTGAATTTGTCTCCTGTGTTAGCTTGAGAATAGAAAAGGCATCAAGACAAGACTGCCATAGGCTGTAGTTTCAGCTCAGTTCAGCCCCACACAGTTCTCATTGCTACTGCTGATAAATTCAAATAATGTCAAGATGGTTTTCACTGTCAGGTGGGAGCTTTACAATCAGTGATGGATAGTTTTAAATCGATCATATTTCCTTTAGATTTCAGAAAGAAGTATCAGCATAACCTGATTAAGACAATTGGCAAGAGCCATCCAGTCCAGCATTCTCTCCCTCACACTGACCAATCAGATGCAAGGTCACAATGAGGCCAGAATATCAAAAGCCATTCCCATTTGTTCTCCTGCAAAATACAATACAGTTGAAAGCATATGAAGCATTAACTATCAGCCACTTTCCAATCTTCACTTCCTTTTCTAAGTAAGTTTTTAGAACAAGTGATGGCAATAACAAAATGGATATTTTTGTTGTTGTTTCTTTGTGGGATGAAACTGATCATTTAGATCCTTTTCAACCTGGCTTGGGGCTTCCTAACCACCAAGCTTGGAAGTCTTGTTGTTTAGGAATATAGGAAGCTGCCTTATGCTGAGTCAGTCCATTGGTCCATCTAAGTCAGAAGATGGCAATAATAGCTTTCCAGGGCTTCAGGCAGGATTCTTTCTGCAGGTCCCACCTGCAGATTCTTAGAACTGACTCTGGGACCTTCTCCATGTAAAGCTTGTGATCCTTCACAGACCTACAGCCTCTCTGGCATGGGGTGTAGGACCAGCCAAGCTGAAATGAAGGAATACTTACACAGAGAACAAAGCATGCAGAGTGTCTTTCAGTTGGCTTTGCTGGACTTCTCAGGAGCATTTGATGCCAGCTTGCATCCTTCTGGAGCATTTGGCTAGTATAGGGCACTATTTTTCAGCGAATATTTCCATAAGGGGGTGCTGGAGGACTATTGTTCAGTCCCTTACTTGGGGTTTCATTTGCCTCCTTTGCTTTTAAACATTTCCATGGAATCACTCAGAAAGGTCACCTAGAGTTTTGGGGTTGGGTCTCATCATTATGTTGATGACACTCTGTACTATCTCTTTTTTTCAACACCAAGGAAGCTGTGGAAACCCCAAACCATTAATGGTTTTGCCACCATGTTGGATTAGATATGTCCTAACAAACCAAGGCTCAGTCCAAATAAAGTGGAGGTTCTATTGTTTAATAAATAAGTCAACCCAGGATTGGGAGTACAGCCTGTTCTGGATCGAGTTATAGCCTCTCAGAAGGATCAGATTTAAGCTTATGATATTTATGGATGCTGCATTGCTTCTGGAGGGTCAGATGGCCATTGTGGCCCAGAAAGCCTTTGATCAGCTCTGGAAGGTGTGCCCTGCAACTTTTCCTAGTGAAAGTGGATCTGGCCACAGTGATCCATGCCTTAATTATTTTCCATTTAGGCTGCTGCCATGCCCTCTACCTGGGGCTTCCATTGAAGAGAATCAGGATCTGCAGCCTGGGCAAAATGAGATAGCTTTCTGGGGTGCATTCTGTAGTCCATATAACTGTGTCAACTACATTAGCTCCCAATTTGTTTTAAGACCCAATTCAATATGCTGGTTCTTCTTAGCAATAAAGCCTGAGATTGTGTTTAGCCAGGATAAAACCAGGAAGATGTCTTGTGTGAACCTTTCTATAATTTATGGTCATCATCAGAGATACTGTTGTATTTCCTAACAGCAAGAAAGGTTACACTGGTGCATTGTAGTTATTGAACTCTTTCCCTAAAGAGGTCAGATTTTCATTTTTGTCTAGCTTTAGATAGGCTGTAAAGATTCTTTTTATTTAGCTGGATATTGGAGGGTTTAAACATTTTATTCCATACTCTGAGTGTTTTAAAGAGGTCTTGCTCTGTTCTTACTTTTAAAAAATTGCATATGTTTTAAGGGCCCTTTGGGGCAGAAAGATGATTTCTTACTAAAATAAATACCATCCTGTGTGATAGTCACAGAAGCCTCTTTCTATTTATACAACCAATAAGGGCAGTGTGGGAAACATAATGTTGCAAGGGGTGCTACTGTATTATCTTGTATCAGTGAATACAATCATAAAGTTTTACAAAGCCATTCAGGTAGGCTTCACTGTTGAAAATGCAGATGAATACGGATGAATGGTTCAGACTGACAGTCATGTGATTCTCCAAACCAAAGTTACATTTCCAGCAATGGTAAAACCAAGTTCAAACATTATTTAGTTCTAATTTCCAGCTTGCTTTATTCTAGTTTTATCTAGCTTCCCATGGTTTGTGGCTTTAAAACGACAGCAATGATAACAACAACAACCTTTAATCACTTCATTTGGGCAAAACTGCTTTTTAAAGGAAATGTTCTTGACCCTGTTGCTTAACCACACTGGCAATCTTAAGACCTCAACTGCAGTTTTTCCTGTTAAGACAGATGGGTTTTTGTGAATGTGTGGGTGAGCCTCTGTTATGGTGATTACTAAATCTAACTTTAAGGTGCAATCCTTTACAAGTTTGGACAAAAATTGCTGACAATTCTTTTCTGTCTAAATCTGCATAGGATTTCTCCTGTAAACATATGGTTTATACCATCCCTGACTATTCTACTTTTAGAAATCTGAAATCAAGCTGTTTATATGCTCAATCCTTAAATGAAGCACACAGATTCCTTGGTAGGTGGAAATGAAAAGAGAAGCTAGAAAGTTTTCCTACAAACAAGTCTAGAGAATAGAATCATTCAAAGTCTCACGCAGGAACTTGCACAGAGGACAGAGAAGTTCCTCCGCATTTGGAGCCACTTTTCTCCAGCAAGAGTCTTCTCCAGAATTAAAAATAGCTGTAAGGAGAATATGCTTTCACTTAGAAGAGTACCTTTGGATTGAACCCATTGCTTCAATGATCCCTAAAAATGCTATCACAACTGCTCTTGCTTCTTTGTATTAAGTATATTTATTATATTTAACCCATTTGTAAAATTTGTACCCTGCCTCTTTCCAAGAGGATCAGGGCAATGTAGAGGAAGTGCCTAGGTAGTTCTTGTCTAGCAATGACAAAGATGGTTTACACAACATGGGAACCCACTATGTGTAAGTGGCTTGCAATGTTGTCTGAACCTGGTGCAGTTTCCACAGGCTTATTTTACATGAATGAGCCACCCTGAGAACCCACAAATCTCATTGGGTTTTTCAGGATGGCTTGCTGTGAATTCAGACTTGGAGGAGTAGGTCCTGTGCAGCTTCTTTGAAAGGGATGCAGAGGCTCTTGACAAGAGCACTTGGAAAACCCGATTGCTCCTCCCAGTGCCCCCCACTCCAGTGTTCCATTTGACAATTAATTGTCTTTTCTCCTTGTGGGCCAAGTTAACACAACTGTGTCTGGATGCTTGGTTGATTTACCTCTGGGGAAGTACAACATACCCAGTTCAGGACCAGGTTCCCTCTCTTGTTTTCATCCCCAAATTTCACCCCTCACCACCACCCACATATATACAGGAGGTGCTTAGAAAGAGCAGAGTCATTTCTAGTATTTTTAAAAAGAAAGGAACAGGTAGCATAAAGCTTAAATCCCCCCACCATTTTCCATGGCCCTAAATGTGGGTGGTAGGCACACCCAGAGACAGAGTCAGTCACATATATATGAATAGCTGTGTGACTGGCTGCAAGGAGCAGACAAGGAATGTCTGGTCTGGTCTTAAATGTTAAGAAAGGGAAAAGATCAGGAAAGCCTCTGTTCCCAGCTACAGTGGTACCTTGGCTCATGAACTTAATCCGTTCCACGACTCTGGTTGTGACCCAAACTGGTTGCGACTCAAGTCAAATTTCCCCATAAGATTCAATGTAAATAAGGTTAATTCATTCTGGCCCTTCTGAAAGTGGTTGTGAGCCAGTTTTTGGTCACGAGCCAAGTCAGATTTTCCGATAAGGTTCAATGCAATTAAGGTTAATCCATACTGTAACTATTTTTTTAAATCATAAAAATTTGAAACAAAGTGACAGAGAACAAAGTACTGTACAGTAGAGTGGAGAACACTAATCTAGGTGGGGGGAGATTATTGTTTCGAGGGAGAGTTCCCCTCCATGAGGTCAATGGGGAGATCTCTTTCAGGGGTTTCCTTTCTTTTAGCTGCAGGGTCAATTTTGGTGAAAAATCTGTCTCTAGTCACTTGTTTTTTCCTGTGCTGCATAACCCTCCGGAAATGAGAGACCACGTTATCGTTGATCAGATTCAACACTCTGTTCGTTACAGTTATGTTGGGGTGGTGCTTCTCAAAGAAATCCTGGCACTCATTCCATTTTTTCATAATGGATTGTACCACATCACTGCTAACCTCCTCCCTGTCTTCCTCCTCAGTGGAATGCTCCTCAGCAAGTACCTTTTGCTGCTCACTCTGGAGTTCAGCAAGTTCTTCTGTTGTCAGCTCCTCTATGTCTTCCCTACACGAATACAACTGTGATTGTGGCCATCTCCCCACTTGGGGTGGGGGGATGGGGAGATGGCCGCAAACATGCTGGTTGGGCAGGGGGGAGACGGCCGAGATTGCGCCCATCTTTCCTGCAAGAGTGCACCTGTGATCACACACGTCTTCCCTGTACGAACGCAACTGTGATCGTGCGCATCTCCCCACTTGGAGGGGTGGGGGGAGATGGCTGCAATCTTGGTTGCCACCCAATGTGGAATTCACAACCCAAGTCAACATTTTCATGAAATTTTTGTTCGTGACCCAATTTTGTTGTGAACCAAGGTATTCGTGAGCCGAGGCACCACTGTACTACTCTCTGACAATATGGTATATGGTATATGATACAGTATTCTCCCATATCCAACTACCCAGACTCTTAGATCAGCTACAGAGGTCCTTCTCTGAGAGCCATCCCTGAAGGAGGTAAAGAGGGGAAGGACCTTCTTGGTTGTGGTGCTCCTTCTGTGGAAACAGCTCCCAGGGAAATATGCCTGGCACCCACATTATATGTGTTTTGGCACCAGGTGAAGACATTCATATTTTCCCACCATTTTAATTGTTGATTGTGATTTTATTTGTCTTAAACTGTTTGGTACAAGTGGAGTGGTTATTATGTTACTATGCATTGTTTTGTTGTTTTATCAAAGCCTATCACATTTTATTGCTATTTTATGACAGATGAGGTTGTTTTAAATTTGTTTTTAAATTAATTGTGATTAATTTTGAAAAGTATATTCTGTAAACCATTCTGAGTGCTCGTCTAATTGAACAGTATAGAAATACCTTAAATAAATAAATTTATCTGCAGGGCTTTGTAAGACAGGAAAGAAAATCTCTCATTGCGGCCTGGATAGGAGGAGGAAGTTGGAAAGAAGACACACCAGAGTGCCTCTGTTCAGTCTTCTCATTGCTGCTCAGCAGATGTCAATAGAGAAATCTGGGGCCTATGACATGCTGGCCCCATGGACATCTTAGGCTTGTATGTACTATATTTCTTAGGCACTTCATGGATAAAATTGCTTGCATCTGCCTGGACTTACGTAGGTTCCAATGTTATAGCTGTTGAATCTGGCAACATATCAAGAGCACAGCCTGGTCCTTTTTTCAGTTGATGTAGCTTGAGGATGTTGACAAGATGCTGGTCAGTACTAGATCCTTGACCCTCTTGGCTTCTAAATCTAGCAGAAGGGGAATGGCTGGCTGGCCCAGGGAGGTGATCAAAGCTAGCTGTAGATGCTTGGCAAATATTGCTCAGTTCCTTGGGTTCTCCAGTAGGGGGGTTCCTCTGGGTTGGTTTTGTCCTCCATACATGAAACTGCTGAGTAGAACCATCTGGAGTTTTGGAGAGCATTGTCATCAGTATGTTGATGACACATAGCTCTATTCTCCTTTTCATCTTCAGCAGGTGAGGCTGTGGATGTGCTAAGCCTGTGCCTGATTGCAACAATGGAATGTGTGAGGGCTAATAAACTTAAGCTCAGTTCAGTCAAGGCTGAGACACTGGATGGATGGTGTTCAACCTGTTCTGGATAGGGTTACATCCCCCTTGAAGGAGCAGGTTCTTATCTTGGCTGTCATCCTTGAGCCATCTTTGTCACTTGAGGCCTCAGTGGCTATGCCAGGTTTGGCTAGTGGTTTCCCCTTTCTAGATAAGCATACCCTGGTTTCAGTAATCCATGCTCTGGTAAACTTTAAGATAGACTACTGCAGTGCACTCTACATAGGACTGCCCTTGAAGACTGCTCAGAAGATGAAATTTGTGCGAAATGTGGCAGCCAGAATAATAACAATGACTGGAAAGTCTCAGCATATAATATCAATTTGTTCCTGCTTGCATTGGCTGCCTACAAATTTCCAAGCCCAATTTAGGCAGCTGGTTTTAACTTATAAAGCCCTACCTGTCTTGGTTCTGCAGTACTTGATGAAACACTCTCCTAGGAGCTATTTAAATGAGCATTACAATCAGGATATGGGTCCTGCTTTTGTCACTTTCCAGGGAGGCTCAGTTGGTGATAAAAGGAGAAAGACCTTCTCAGTGACAGCTTCCCGATTATGGAACAATCTCCTCACTAAGACCCACCCGGTGCCACGCCTTCTGTCTCCAGGTTAAGACTGTCCCCTGTGACACAGCATTTAACCAGACTTAAATATTATATTTGCAATGTATGGCTGTGAAGGGTGGACCATAACGAAGGCTGAGCACCAAAGAATTGAGGCCTTTGAACTGTGGTGCTGAAGAAGACTCCTGCAAGCCCCTTGGACTGCAAGGCGATCAAACCGGTCAGTCCTAGAGGAGATCAACCCTGACTGGTCTTTAGAAGGCCAGATACTGAAGATGAAACTCAAGTACTTTAGCCACCTAATGAGAAGGAAGGACTCCCTGGAGAAGAGCCTAATGCTGGGAACAATAGATGGCAAAAGAAGAAGGGGACGGCAGAGGATGAGGTGGCTAGATGGAGTCACTGAAGCAGTGGGCGTGAGCTTGAGTGGACTCCGGGGAATGGTGGAGGACAGGAAAGCCTGGAGGAATGTAGTCTATGGGGTTGGACATGACTTTGTGACTAACAACAACAACAACAAATATTATATGGGGGCATTATGGGCCATTATGTTAACTAACTGATCTTATGCCTTAATGCATTAGTTATTGTAAATGTTAAATTTGGTTTTAAATCTATTTTTTAAATTTTGTAGTATATGTTATTTTATCTGTATTTTATATTATATTCATAATGTACTGTGTGTGTGTATAGAAAATAAATAAATAACGTAAGAATAGTTGGCAAAGAAAATGCCTTCAAAACCCAGTTCCCACCCAAAAGTATGCTCATTTTCAAAGCTACCCTGGGGAATATGGATGGTCATTCTAGTAATGTATAATTCTTTCACTCTTAAAGTCTTCATGGCTGTATGTGAAATAATGCGTACTGACAAGAAAACAAAATAATTATATTATCTTGAACGCTTTGTAAAATGTTTCATAATTTAGTGAACTGAAAGAACAAAGAGTAGTATAATAAAGATACAGATGGCCATTCAGAACAAGTTGGTGGGTACTGAATGAGACTCTACTACATCAACTATGAGTTTCTTGCATGTCATAATCATTCCTTTAACAACCAATAAAAATGTAGATTGCAATCCCCTTCATTTTTTGATGAGAAAGAATATTTCATTGGTCCTCACCATGAGGCACATGGGACTATACATGCACCATCACAATGTTGCTTCTAATGGCTTTGTCCCTAACAGCCAATCACTGCACTAAAAAATGTTCTGATATTTGCATAGCTGGCAATATATAAACCAATAAGTTGGGTGGAGCCCCAGGCACTTGTAGTTAGGGAGGAGCAGAAAGAGTGGAGCCATGCCTTCTGCATACAGAGAAAAAAGGCAAATTCCAGTTCCCAAAAGATCAAAGCTCGGAAATAGAAAAAGTCGCTCTATGAAGAAAAGGGACCCTTTCAAACGTGGGGGACAGACAAAGCGAAAGCCAGTTACAAAGCATGGCAAAAACAGCCACAGGAAGCCAAACTCCCCTCCCCTTAATGATTCCAAGACCCTACAACAGCTGCGACGGGACAACATGTACATGACAACCAAAGCCAAAGGGATCATGATTTCCTTTGTAAAGAACCTCTACAAATGGGTGTCTGTGGAAGCTGAGCGCCTCAGGAGGGAGAGGAAGCGCTCCAGCATTGGCTTCATAGAAATGCGGACAGCCCTGAGGAGCGTTATGCCAGGACGATGTAAGAAATGCTTGAGAACCTCCCCAAAAGGTGGGGCTTCTTGTTTTATGAAGGCTCCCTAAGGAAAATTCCCACCCCTTCACCCTGGGGTGAAAAAGCAAGGGAGAAGGGAGAGAAATATACAGAAACACCTCCACCCCACCTGATACTTCCAAGAAATCATGCACTCTCTTACCCTCGTAACATGGCAATTCTTCAACAGCAGGATGGAGCTGAGAAGAGAAACCAGACAAACTTGTTGGACTCAGTTGGACTAGACCACTTCAGCCCTGTACAAAATGTTTACTCCTCTTTTTGCCTGAACAAGTGAGAAAACTTCCGTAATGGATAAAGACAGACAAGCATGCTATGCATAAGAGAGACACTATCCATGACTCAAAGATCATAACCTGTGGAATGTAGAAGAACTATTGCATTCTTTTGTATTAGAAATTCAAGGGATTCCCATCCTTTAACATTGAAGAATTGTATTGTGAGTTGTTATTCTGAGGGTATTATAATAAAAGTGGATTTTTGAATATTTGGGATCCTGTGTTTTCCAGTATTTTAGAGGCTGTTAGTCTTCCACAACACTCCTAGTAATGGAGAATTTGCAATTTTGCTGCAGAGGGGAGGGAAAGTCCACTTTTGAGCAACATTTTGTGCTATTTCATGACGCAATGGC
Organism: Varanus komodoensis; assembly: GCF_004798865.1. Lineage (NCBI taxonomy): Eukaryota > Metazoa > Chordata > Lepidosauria > Squamata > Varanidae > Varanus > Varanus komodoensis. The sequence continues at coordinate 2,461,471 of NW_025336114.1, read as the reverse complement.
ATGGTAATGCAATCCTATCACTTTATGAACTGTTCAAAGCAGCCTTCTGCAATGTGTTGTTAACTAGACGTTTTTAATTATAACTGCCATCAGCCACAACCAACATGGAAACAAAGGTTTTTAAGGATGTATGAGAATTTTGTTCCACTTGTGCAACTGCATATAAGTGTTAATGCACTTTACTGCAAGTACACATCACTATTAACACATTTTGTCACTATCAGAACTTATACTTGCACTAATATGCATTACTCAGGGGCGTAATTGTGCAAATTCCCCACCTGTATAGAAAAATGGTGGTCCACAGGTCCACAGACCTGCATGTCTTGGAAAAAGGTGATCACTGCAGAATCCACAGCTCTATGATTCATAGAAATCAGAACTCATTGAACTCTGCTGCAGATTTCTCCAATATTACTATGACACAGAACAATTGAGATCCATTATACTTGCTATTGATTCTAATGTAATGTGAATTTTGAAATACTTCATGCTGTACTTCATGTTGCATTGTGATAACAGTGCAGTCCTATTAATACCAGCTCTCGGGTAAGAAGACAGGATTTCACCCTTTAATGCGAGTTGGTATGGGAAGAAAAGATATCAGATCACATACTTTCAATATGAAACATCACTGTTCCTGAAGTTTAAATTGCTTTTTACTGAAAGGATTTCAGTTGCTTTTATAAAAATAGTAATTATGTGGAAAAAACTTAATTATGTTTCACACTTTTTGCCCTCTTCATATAGTTATTTTTATCTTCTAGTTGTTAACTGCCCTGGACTCTTTGACAGAAGAAGGGACAGCAACAGCAGTAGCAACAACAATAACAACAACAACAACATTTCTTCCAGCACTGGCTTCTTCTAAATGCTGTGAAATGTAGCTCTCACATATATAGAAATGAGATCTGTGAACTTGCTGAAATGAAAATCTGGTTCTTGCTTGACTTGCAGACCAACTGGGAACCCTGTGTTTGCTGCATTAAGCTCCCTGAAGTTTTTTTTAGGGATATCAATTTAGTAAATAAGCATCATTTTCAGTTTGTTCCTGGGATCAAAGGCACATAACATGGTTGTGTATCCAATATAACAAGTACAGTTCTCCTCTGCTCCACTGTCTCCTCCACAGTATTCCGTTCCATTCCATTCCATTCCCTTTCCACTGGTTTTCCTGTCTACCCACCCATCCACCTAACAACTAGTCAGCAATCCATTGTCACTGAGCAAGTCTAGCCCTCATTAGATTATTTCAGTTGTCAGCTCCTTCTCCGTCTCCGTCTCCATCTCCTTCTCCTTCCAGTACTGTTACAAAAATGGGATTGTTCCAAAGCTGCTGATAACCCCCTCTTGTTCTTGAATGGTGCTGTTTTGGCTACATGAGAAATGACACTTCTATAAACCAAGAAAAAAAATTGTTATACATAATCTGTAAGGCTCAGGGGTTTAATTACATCAGAAATGTGCCTTCTGATATGATGACCACTGGTTGTGGTCCCTATAAGCCACAACCAATGTTCTGACTAGCAGTTGTGCCCACACTGTACAAAGGGGAAGGTGACCATTTGACTGCATGTTTTCCTAGCCTACATCAGCCATCTCCCTTGCTGCACAGTAAATAAAATAACAATCAGAGCCTCTTCTCAAAAATGCTTTTATGTGTCCTTCTGCAGCTTTGCTTTGGCTGAAGGGTCTGAGAGTTGACATTAAAGAGGGAGAGAATTCCATTAGGCCCTGTGCACTAAATCCCAGATTTTACACAGACTTGTCTAAAAATATCCAGGTTGTGAAACATGATGGAGCATAATAATAAACATGCCATGTTTCCCTTGTACTTTGAAAGAAATAATAGAGTTTCTTGGCTTAATCAGATAAGTCTTGGGAAGAAACTAGTGGGGACAGATACTCTTTGGCTCTTTTGTGGCGCATAGGAGGCTCTTTCGTAAAGCCTTGGTGGCATTTGATACAGAGTAATTTGCTTTTGCATTTCAGAACTCTGTTGCCTAGGACTGCATGCAAATGGAGCTGGCTGACCACTTATGTATCACCCAAAGAGAGGCCAAAAGGGGGCACTACCAATTTGTATAACATTTGAACACAAGCATGTTTGTGTATACATGCCAATCTAAAAATAATCATAATGGAAATTGAAATATATATCCCACCGTAGTAGAGAAGACTGACAAGATCATGCATGTGCCCACTCAGTCTGCTGTCTAGGCACTAACTGTGGCTGGGTGACTTCAAGGTTTGTGATATCCCTCCTTATTTTTTTTTTTAAATTAAAGCACACTTTGATTGGATAGAATCAAGTAGAAGACACCTGCAAACAGAAGATGATCCTGGGCCAGTTCTCCAAAACAGAAATCTGATCCTCAGCAAAGCAGGCAACATGGCCACCCTAAACTAAGGCTTCAACTGGTGCCATGCCACAGATAATTTTAACAGTCTTCACTGGTGCTTAATACACTACAGTTGACCTAGGCTCTAACCTGATACAGTTAGAGGTGGGACCACCAGACCCTTGTGTCTTGCTGCATGGACCTTTTAACATATCAATCACATTAATTATTCCCTTGAATCTTCCTTCAGGGAGCTCTAGATATATCAAAACTGACTCATTTTATCTTTATGACACTTCTGCTAGGTTAGCTAAGAGATTAGCCTTATTTGTACATTGCAACCAATACGTGAACACGTGGGGGGGGCAGGGCATGATTAGAGGCCCATGGCCTCTAGTTGTCTTTACAGAACCTACACATCTACAATTCTCTCCATGTGTAAAGGAACTCCCCTTTCCTAGGGTATGTATAGCCTGGAGAAATGACAATTAAGAGGTGATATGATAATACCCTTTAATCTTCAAAGAACCATCACCTAGCCGGTGGAGTAATGTTTTCTGCTTCTCTAAAGGGAAGATCCAAACTGATGGGTTCAAATTGCAAGGAAGGAGAGTTTGACTAAAGATTGGGAAGACCATCCTGACAGTAAGGACTGTTTGACATGGAAGGAGATAAGCTATCCTTCATTGCATGCTAAAAATTGGAAGGCCATTTGCCAGGGAGGTCACAGCTATGGGTTTCTTCAACTAGCAACAGGGCTAGATTAGGTGACCCTTAAAGTACTTTCCAATTCTATGATTCTACAATTTGTGGCTGAGTGGGAGTTTTAGCAGAGCTCATGCCAGCCCAATGTCAGTATGCTGCCCACAATACCACACTAGCTCTGAAAGGCACTCAGGCTGGGGACTGAACCTGGAGATTGGAAGCAGAACCCCATAGTTGCCTCAGCTTGAAGCAGGTGATTTTCAGATTTCTGCAGTAGCTCTCCTGCTCAGGTACATTGTGGGGCTAGATGGCTTCTGGTGGAGGAAGAACACTAAGCACCAAGAACTGTTCGAAGCAAGAAAGAAAAGGAATTGAGTTTAAAGAAGCCTACTGTCTCTGACTGCTAAAAAAATAAGTCCCACGCCCACAAATGATTTAAAATTGGGGTGAAGTTCTGCCTTTCCAGGAAAACAGTAGCAAAACCCCCGCATTAACAAAAACTAGCACTAGTTGCATTTGTGGTCACTTTGTTACCCCAGACCAAAGTAGCTCAGACAAGGAAAATGCTGCATACGAAAGCCTTTGTTCTGGCTCAAATTTTCCCCCAAGAGGTTTCAGAAAACATATGACTGGCTTTCAGCTGTCAGCAAGTACAGATAATTCAAGGTTTGCTCCTTCTTGGGGCTATGCAAAAGCAACATACCAAAAGAATAACAATAGTTTGGCCTAGTAACTTAAAACAAAAATAGAAAATCTTTCCCTCAATAGATTTTAATTCTACTAACAGTTTTAGTTAAGAAACTTAGTTTTCAAAAGTTGACCTGTGCTGAATCTTGTTTTGTTCCTTTGTTTGGGGCCTATTTTTAGGGGATAAAAATAACCAATCAAAACATTTTTATGGGGATTTGGGAGACATTTTATATCCCAAGCATTTTTGATTTATAGATTTAAAAAAAAATACACTGCACAAGGCAGGTGACTGAAATTTGAGGAAATTTTAGACTAGGCAATTTGTGACAATGTCCTTGAAAGATGACTACCCCTATATAAACTGCAGTACAGAATCAGAGAGGGATTTCAGTTACCCCAGAATACAGGATGAAATTAAAAAAGAAAGTTTGCAAGGAGTAGAAGCTTCTGATTGTGCCATTATTGCTGACTACTAAATATATAAACATGAAATGAAACAAAACAACCACTCTCACCTGAGGAAGTCATCTGAATTTTTTCAGCTCATCCTTAAAAGTAAAACAAATGTACCAGTACCTGAGAAAGTGGGCAGGGATTGCTAGATAGGAAGGCCTTTCAAAATCCAACAGGTCAATGCTACAGCTACCATTTTTGTAGAGAAATACACATTAAATGGTAGCATTAAAAGGTGAAGTGATTAATCCAGTCTTGTATAGGCAGGCTGGTATTGCTCAAGGAGAATGCACCAGGGGAAGAATGCATTCATCCTACAAAAAGAGGAAAGAAGGGAGAGAAAAACAAAGCACCATAATCAGGCCAGGCAAAGAAGACTGGGAGGGTGGCGAGGAATCCTCCCTCCAGAAATAGTGCAATAGTTTTTATTCTTTTGTATCAGACACAAAAGTCCTAGCCTGAGCACTTGTAGTCATTAAAGATCTTTACAACAAAGGGAAGTCTATAATGTAGTCTACATGGGGAGTGGGGAAAAATGCATTTTCTTCATTTAAGAAGCATCTTTTGGTAAAGGGGAAAGTTCTGCTAGTGAGTGCAGTGATAATGGTGTGTGCATTGCTGTTATCTGGCTGAAACAGGGAATTTATCATTTATCGTATGAGAGACAAAAAAAGACAGAGCTTACGCACATACTCAGCTTTGTGAGAAAATGCTAGACAAGTACATTATAAAATGAAAACAAGACTACACCTGTGGTGATTCCTATATTAAGAGCTACTCTGCATTTTTGCTAAGCTTGGTTCAAACAAGGTTAGCAAACTGACATGCAGAGAAAGTGTAAGTTGAGTGGGTCCATAAATGTACAATAAAATGATCATCTAATTAAAACCACATTACTCCCCCCACACACTTAAAACCAAGCAGTAATAGTTAAAATAGCAATTAATAAAAGCAGCAGAAATTGAATTTTAAAAGAATGAAATAAACAAATGTTTTAAGTTAATTCTTAAAAGATTTTAAAGATCTACAAAGCTGGAAAGAAAGACTTGGGAAATCTATTTTCATTATACCATTACAATGATAACAAATATGGAATAAAATCAAAGAATACAAAATAAATTTATTTCCAGCACTTATAACCCCCTACCACTATACCTTTCTAGAAAATCTTCAAGGTGGCTTATATTCAAATTGAATACACAATGAATTTTTAAATCAATACCACCTATGTCAGTTTATAGAATTTACAATTACTGTCAGATGAAAAAGAAGTCTAGAACTACAAAAGAAGTTCTAGCTCCTGAGGAAGCTTTCAATAGGAAAACAAAAGGCAACAGAGATTCCATACCTTCTATCCTGCTCATTCTGACCTGGTTCACATGATACAACATGACTCTTGGGCAGCCCTTTGCATATGGAATCCCTGCTTGGGGGTTGTTTTTTTTTCATATGAAACTGGTGAATATGGATTATATGATGGTTAAGTAACACATGGTGGGGTGTGATGTCTTGCAAACCAGCCCTTTGAACTTTCCTGCATGAGACATTTATTGTGCACTGGCATTTCCTGCTCATAACTGTTTATGGGTTTTCTAGACAAACTTCTGACACTCCTCCCATTTGCTTTTGTTCCTAAACAGCACTTCCAGAAAGTTGTTTTAGAGTAGGAAAATGAATTATTATTTTGAAAGTAAAAGAAAATACTTTTTCCACTTGTCCAATTGTGCTTTCCTACTATACCACAATGCCAGTCAGAAATTATGTAGCAGAAAAACAGGGAAGGAAGTAACTAAAACTTTGCAAGATATTCCTTTTCCACTCGTCCACATTCCAACAACTGTGTCACAGTTTCCTATTCCAAATGGGTAGGAAATTTCAGGCAACAACATTTTTCATGGTTGTGAGGAAGAATCCTATTGATTGTCTTAGGGTTATTGAGAAATACTGAACCCATGCTGGGATGGAGAGGGAAACTGACCATACCCTTTGAGTGCATGCTTGAGCATCTGTTTCACAAGCTTGCTTTTTGCAGCATTCCTTTCTGACCACTTGTTCGGAGCTTATACATGTACAGTTTTATGCATTCAGTTTATATACATTTAGATCTAACCTTCAACTGAACATATGGGGTTTTTGCCTCCCAACCCATTTACCACTGGTGTGCCACCACTGAACATTTGGAAGGCTTTATAGTGGCTTTGTGATATCTACTTTAAAACTAACAATAAAAATATCCACTGAACAGGAGGAATGAGCCAAAGATCTGGAAATACTGTACCAGACTCTTAAGTAGCATCAGTTCTCCAAACAGAACAATACCCTTGCATTCTTTTCCAGGGTTGTTTCTTATCAGCCCCTTCCTCTTACCGCCCAAATTCAAAATTTCCAGATAGTGTCCTGTAGAGCACACATATACATGCAGATTCTGTTCACTGGTTATAGGTTGTCTTCTCTGGCTAACCCAAATTCCCATAACTGACTCCAATGTCAGTGGGGCAGCATATCTACTAAACCTGAAAGTTCAGGTTTCAGTCTGAACTTTCCAGAATGATGAAACTGTTTTGTGCGGAGGTACCTGTCAGCACCGTGGATAGCTCCTTAGGGTTCAGACTGAAACATGGGGTGGATACACTGTCCCACCCCTGGAGCCACCAGTCTCTGCCACTAATAATAATGGAGTAAGCAATCAAGCTATGTCCATCTACCTCAATTGCCAAACTACCCCAACCTGTTGCTCTGCAGATGTGTTTGGCTGCAACTGTTGTCATATGTCTAGGATTGCAACTCCCAGTATTGGCCATGCTGGCTCAGGAGGATGCGAGTTAGAGTCCATGACAAAACAGGAGAGGGAAACACATGTATGAAGGAAGACCCAAGGATAAAAAAAATGATAAAAGGGAAACCCCAAGTGCCTCTGGAAAACCTTTTGCTTCCTTTATCGAGGGCCACTCGTCTTGTGTTCGTTTTGCAGTTCAACACATCTGGAGAGCGCTAGGTTGGGGAACATTGAGGGTCATTCCTTGACTAACACATCACAGCCGCATTTCTGTAACGGCTTTCCACATGTCATAAGTGGATGAAACTAGAAAATAAATGGATGACTGCAGCTGCCATGTAACTAATGGATAAAGCAGGGAGAAATGGCTACATGAAAGGGTGAGAGAGCGAAACATCAGTTGCAGGTGCTTTGGTCTGGATTTGTGTGCACATGGATGTCTCCTACCTGGCTGCTATTCAGACCTGCATCATGTCGATGTTTCTGTACAAAGATCCCATTAACCTTTCGCAGTAAATGCTGCAGGCAGCCACCGACTAATTCAATCATGCCTACATGACTGCTTCCTCCACTAGCCTTCAGCTTTGCAGTGTGAATGTTTTTGGAGTAAGTAGGAGTGATGTGCAAGTAGTCTATAAATTACTCTGAATAATTTCCAAATTCTCACATGTATGTATGAATGTATGTGTCCGCATGCACACGCACGCAGCAGCTAAATATCAGCTCTTTCTTAACTAAATCTTCAAAGACATTTGTGGAAGTGGATGTATTTGCACCTCATTTGTCTGTTAAATGCCCCATGAGAAATTCTTTCTATCCTATTTGGTTTGGTTTGATCTTTATAGGATTCACAATTGCTCTGCATCATCATATATGTATGGAAGTGTCAGGAGACTATAGATTACTGTTTTTATTAAAGTCACCTACAGGCACTAGTCTGGATTCTCTTGACTGCTCAAAATCTAGTCTATTCATGCAACATAAAATAAGACAGGCTGTGACAAATTTATAAGCTGCTTGCCACTTCCTTATCCCAGTGCAACCACAAATTCAGGTCATTAGTGTATGTTAAACATGCTGAAAATTCACTGCTTCCCTTCCTATTTTTTTCTAATCATTTGAGGGCAAGATCTTGCGTGGTGTGCCAATGGGCAGTTTTCACTTTTTTGCCACTTGGGGGAAATCCAATGTTTTCAATCCAGTCAAAGCAGATTTTAGCCAGAAGAAGGAGAAGGAGAAGAAGGAGACAACAACGGCATCAGTGCATCTCCAATGGACATGTGGACACTAACACTTCTGAAGGGTATCAGGTTGGGAGAGACTGAATGGTGGCTTATCTTAAAGCTAAGGCATGGTACTAAGCATGTTTAGACAGAGGAAGGTCCAAAGCTGGTTGGGGTGTGCTGAGACTTGTGGGGCTTTTTTTCTGTCTAAGCATTCATAGGCTTGCACCTTTATTCTCTGCCTCTGATGATACACAGCAATACCCACAGGAGGCGGGGGTGAAAGTAGGGTGGTGGTTGTGCACGGCTGATTCACTGTGGAGCAACAAGTGCTAGGAGGAGTCAGTCTAAGCACTGAGAACTTGGAACCCAAGTAGCAGTCCTCAGGTACAGGCTCAGGTATGGCACGGCCTCATTTTCATCAACCACTGAATCATACCTCAGGGTCAGTGCAATAGTAACTCTTGTTTCATTCTTCTAACATCTTTACCTTTTATATATAATCTCTGCAAAGGCAGGATGACTCTTTTGAATATAGGTGGTGCTGATGCCTATCAGGTGGAGAGAAATAAATTAAAATATCTCCTTGAGGCACTGATCTGGATATAGGGCAGGGTGGGCATTCTGCAGTCATCAGGGATGACAGAAGTTGTGGGACAACACATCTGGAGAGGCCATACCTAATGTAGGGGGAATCTGGAAGTGAAAAATCAGCCAGCCAGATTGTAAAACACTAGCAATGGAAGCTGTTTGCTTGTTACGCAAAGCCTACAAATCCATCAGCATAATTTCTCATAATTTCTCCAAGCTCAGATAAGGTATCAACGTATCCCAACCATGTATGTATACACATGTTCATGAAAGCACACATACCATGTAGAAACCATCTGCCCTCTCCCCATTCCATGCCTTACTCTAGAGTTCCTCAACCTGGCCTTCTCCAGATATGTTATATTACAATGCCCAACACCACCAGCTGGTGTTCAAGGTCATGGGGAAAGATGGGGATTGTACTCCAGCAGCACTGGAGGGAGCCACATTGTAAAAGGTGGCAGGGCTGGGCTGATGGCAGTGCTCTCTTCACTCCTCTCATTGTCTAGTCCAGGGCCAATGCACACATTTGCAGTATGCATGTTCACAGCCAATTTGGGGCCTGGCAGAGAGAGGCTCGGCAGCTGAAGGGGAAAGCCAGTTCTGCCTGATCAGTTTCCAGGAACTGGATCTAGATTCTGCAACATCACTGCACAGTGCATTGCTGTTGTTTGTTTAAGCTACTTATATACAGGAACTGGAAAAGACAGAATCCTGGTGAGGGGTGGAGGAAGGTAAAAAGGTAGCATTTCAACAAGAAACACAATCAGATCCAATGACAAATGTCCCTGGCCCCAACCCTCAAGACAAGTGGAGAGTTTGCCTACCCCTGCGCTTGTGGGACAGTTAGCAGCTTTACCTGCAGCTGCCTTAAGAATTACAAGGTCACCACTGGCTCTTGTCTGTGGCTTGCTGGGTGGAATCACAAGTGGGCAGCCATAGGCAAACCAAATAGCTGTGCAGAAGAGGGGAAATCAGCAGGTGTACCTTCCATGGCACACGCCACTGGATGAGAATCAAATCCTTGCTCTCTGCAAAGTGCAGGGGCTTTTGCTTCTGGCCACCCTAAGATTTGCACATACACAAAAGCCCTCCCCACACTCCTCCCCCATGTGTCTCTCCTGCTTGGTGTAGAGTGGGTCTCGATTCCAGCCTTGTGTTGATACTTAATCATTATGGTCTCTTAAGTATCACTGATTTCTTTGGCTGAATCAACTAATGGAGAAAAAAGGATCATTAGCCAATATTATCTACACTGCCTTGAAAAGCACTGCACATTATGCCAGTTTCAGAAAGGAAATTTTCATACAGGGAATGCATTAGGTCAGTCATAAAGTCACATTCAAATGTAAGGCAACTGTGTCACATGGCCCTGGCACTGTATGAGAAGAAATTATTATGTTTCATAGAGTGTGTATTTGTTAAAGCAATTCCACGTTTGTTTGGCAGATGCCTTAATATTATGCATTAATGGACTCACTTTTTCAGCAGCTGATGACTGTAGTTCTAGGAAATTTATTGTTACTATAAAATGAGCGACTCTCTCTCTCTCTCTCTCTCCTGCTAATTGACAAAGAGGCCCAGTAATTAAAGTACAATAAAAGTTTTCCAGTAATTAGTTTCTGTTGTTTGGTTACAGGCCATCAATTGTTCTTTAATAATACTGATTGTTAACATTCAGTAGTCAGTCGACTCTCAAAGCATTCTGGGGCACAGCCACTTACAAACACTACACATTCCATTCCCATGAGGGCATTTTTCACTCAGAAGGAAGTTAACCCTCTCCTAGTGTACAGTCTTTGTATGATGCCTTTATTGGCATGTTTCTGGACAGAACAGTTACTGATGGCTACCGGCACCTAACTAAAGGCCTGATCCTATGCATGCTTAGATGGACGGGGACAGTCTGGGAGTTGTAGGATTGCACCTTACAGTAATTTGGACAGGATTTGTATGGACTTTCTCCATGTATAATTCAGTTCTGCAGTGCTAGACTGGAAGCGTGGAAAGTTCCCAGAGTTAGATTGCTTTGTCCCTGCTAAAAATAGCTAAGATGATGATTATTAAATAAGCACCTTAAACAAACTAGACACTGAGCTAGAGTTTTCATAATATATATCTGCTCATTCTCTCCCCCCGCTCCAAAAGCATGCAGCAGTGGAAACCCCTCCCCAGTTCCTTTTTACCAACTTGTTTGAAAATTCCAGACTCTTGTCTCCTCTGTTGCCCACATTCAGCTGTACATTTGTTTCTTTTTGGTGCCCAACTAAGCAGGTGATGTGGGTAATTTTGACAGTAGCTACTAGCCAACAGCCATGAAAGGTTGTCAATGCTTATTGAAGCAGGCATTTTCTAACCATTTAGCTATTAAGCTAATGTAAGTCTGGAAAAAAGGCCCTTTCCAATATGCAGAAAGGATGCGTTGTGTTTATACTGAAACAAAGAGGTGCTTCCAGGTTGGCACATTGTAGTTGTATGAAATTGTGCCTCAGCTTCATGACTATCACTCAGTCACTTGTAAGTGCAGCAACTGCCTGGCAGATCAGCCCCTGAACAAAGGAAAATAATTCCCCATCAAATTTTCAGGAAGGGTTGACGGTCTCAGCCAACCATGTGGGCATGTCAGGACTCTTCAGTGGTTTTGGAATGAAGGAGACTCCTTCGAAGTACTTTTTGTGATATAGCAGTATTTGGGTATTGAAGCTCAATGGCCATTTGCAATAATTGAGCTTCAGATCAGGCAAGTTAGCAATCACCTCCTTCATGAGAGATCCTGATTGCCATTAATATGGCTTCTGCTCTGATTCATAAAGCTTCAGTCAACTCTCTTTCTGTGTTGCTGCCTGATTTTTTCTTTTGGTAGGATCAGAGATTGGTCTTGTTGCTCTGACTTGCCTCCTGAATTTGCTTCATTTCTGCCACTTGCCAGTCCTCCTTTCCTGCCTGATTTTTGCATTCAGAGAAACATAATGAGAATGCACTTGAAGGTAGTATTTCAGGTGGTGGATGGGGATGCAATTTAAGGGGCAGCCTTGCATTCGGGTCCCAGTGTTAAAATTCTGTGACATACCTCAACCTTCCCCAGACCTGGTGCTATATGGGTGCACTGGATTACAACTCTCATCACCCTCGCCAGCATGGCCAACAATCATGGGAATGGCTGTCCAGAACACCTGGAAGGCACTAGTTTGCTGAAGGCTAATGTTGTAGACAAGTGTTTAACACAGCATGATCTAGAAAGAGAAAGCATTTCACTTTAGTGTTTTAAGGCTTCGATCAAGGAGACCATTGGCCAAGTTATTGTGCAGTTGTGAAAAGGGGAAGATGTACTTCAGATTGTACAGATGAGAACTGAGATGAATATTTTTGAGTAGGTTTTGCAACAAATCTGAAAATACCTTTTCCAAAGAATGAGTTTTAGGGAAAGTAAGTGTTATTTCAATTTTGGATGATTGCCTAATGCTTTTTTCTCACATCATATCTAAAACATAGATTGGCCTAGAAACTTCAGATTTGTTTAATGCAAGAGCCCGTGAAGTAATCTAGGGAAGAGGGTGATGTGCTGCTTAGGAATTATTCACATCAGAGTCAGAAATACATGAATGCTCAAGCAAAAAGGATCACTTCCATGGGAGTACAAAGGAAATTCTGCTCCAGTATTTCAGGGAAAACAAATTATCCTAATTTATCACCAAGCCATTTTGAACTCATGGCAAACTACAAAGTAACCATACCTTGGGACAAATTTTGATTTTTTAAAAATCCTAGCGAGGGTATGCCTCATTATTTAGCATTCTCAAAAGCACAGCTGGAATAGAATCTGTGCTTTATTATTTCCCTGTACCATCTTGGATCAAGCATTTGGGTATGATCATGGGAAAGTAGCAGAGCACATAAAGTCCTCCCAGCTTTAATCTCTGACATCTTAAAAAAAAAAGAGTCTCAGACAGTGTGGCTACAGCAAGCCTAGAGAGAACCTTTGCCTGTCAGAGTCAGCTGCAGGAGCCAATATTTCCTCTAAGTCAGTTTATTATACTTGCTCAAGGTTAGCATGAAGAGCAGGCATGGAGAATCTCCTGCCCAGAGTTCATACCCTGGGAAGGGCCTGCTGACAAGTGCATGTGAAATCTTTCCATTCATGTAATATCAGGAATATAATGGCTCTAGGTCTACACTACTGGATCCTCAGGTTATTTTCAGGGCTGGTGTCAGGTAAGCATGACTGGGCACCTGCTGAGGATCCATATCCCAGCAGGGACCCACTGAGAAGAGCCCCGAATTTGCAGCTTCACTGCACAATTGCAACTTGCTTGTTCACCTACCTAAGAACATAAGAAAAGCCATGCTGGATCAGTCCAATTTAGACCATTCATCTGTTCAGTGGCCAACCAGCTTGCCCACCTTCGCGTAGGATATGAGTACAACAGTCCCTTCCTGCTCAGTTGATGTACCTAGGCATACCATCTCTGATGTCAGAGGCAGCATGTAGCCAACAAGGCCAGTAGCCATTGATAGCCTTCTCTCCCATTTGTCCAATCCTTTTTCAAGCTGTCCAACTTGGTAGCCATCACTACTTTTGCGGCAGTGAATTCCATTCTTTGATTAAGTGTGCATGAAGAAGTACTTTCTTCTGAATTCCCCAGCAATCTGCTTCATGTGATGACTCCAGGCTCTAGTATTATGGGAGAAGGGGGAAAACATCCCCCTCTCTACTTTTTCTACACCATACATTATTTCGAGCACCTCTATCATGTCTGGTTTTTTCCCCCAAGATAAACCATCTCAGCTGTTCTAACCATTCCTCACAGGGAGATGCTCTGACACCATGATCATTTGGATTGACCTTCTCTGCACTTTTTCCAACTCTACAGTATCCTTTTTTGGGTGTGGCAACCAGAACTGTACACAGTGTGACCACATTAAAGATTTGTATAAAGGGGGTACTATTTTGGCAGTTTTATTTTCAATTCCTTTCTTAATTTTGCCCAATATGGTATTTGCCTTTTTCACAGCATTTGTACACTGGGCCAACATTTTCACTGAGCATTCAAGCAAAACCCCAAGATCCTTTTCATGTTAAATCATCAAGAGTTCAGATCCCATCAACTTATACTTGAAGTTGGATTTTTTTGCTCCAAGGTACATGATTTAGCACTTGCTTAAGATGAACTACATTTGTCATTTTGATGCCCATTCTCCAACTTGGAGAGACCCCTTTGGAGTTCCTCACAATCCTTTTTGGTTTTAAATACCATATGTAGTTTAGTATCATCAGCAAACTTTGCCACTTCACTGCTCACTGCTAATTCCAGATCATTTATAAGTAACTTGAAAAGCAATTGGTCCTAATACAAACCTTGTGGAAACCCACTATTTACATTCCTCCATTGGGAGAAATTACTATTCACACTCTGCTTTCTCTTCTAGTTACTTGACCGTAAAAGAATCTCCCCTCTTATTCCATACCTGCTGAGTTTGTCAGGAGGTGCTGGTGAGGGACTCTGTGGAAGTCCAAGTAAACAACCTCTCCCACTCTTGCCTGGACTACAGTGGTGCTGGGAAGCAGCAGTAGAGGATTCCCTTGTGTACTTAATCAGTGGCTATGTGCTCAACAAGAAAGCATTACTAAACATGACAAAGAGGACAAAGATTAATAGCAGCTCATGGCAATGGTTGTAGGAAGGTACATTAATTGATGGAAAGGGCCCACTGAAGCTGCGTTGTCCAAGGCCCCTCAAAAGTCACCATGATGTTCATTTTTATCACTCTGGCTCATCAGCCACCACTGGACATGAATCACAAGCATTCCAGCCCTGTGACTGGTCATGGCTTCTTGTCCCTATTTAACAACAACTTCTTCATCACCTCTACCATCACCACAATCATCCTTTTATTTCTTTACTGCCCAATAGCTAAATCTCTTTGTGTGGTCTACAACAGCATATACAATACAAATTCACTTTTCCTGTTAACTCATAAGCATTTCAGGTGCAATTATGATAATCATATTTGCTGCAGTCATATCACTGCCATGAACAAAGTGAATGTAAAAGGAAGGTGCCCATCTCCAGATAACTGGGATGCCTCCTCAAAATACTTCCGTTGCATGTTCAGAGATGTGCACCCACCTTTCATGCTTTATACTTCAACTGTATTGCTTTCCTGTCTGTTTGTGAAAGTGCTTTAAATTTAAGGATTTTAAAATCCTTCATAGCTTTGGATAATATGCATGGCCTGTGCCAGCCCCTGGCATTTTTCAGGAGCTATGAAGGTCCTAACATGTCATCACTGACATCTGCTATAGATTGCAATACATTTTCCCCAAGCCACCAGTACCCACCAATTTGCATTTTCTACAGTGCCCATGATATAGCATCACTCCAGGGCATTATGGGAAATTAGAACCTACTTGGTTGGAACACAGGTCTTGCTGCCACTACTGCCCCCTTCGACCTTGCATGTTCTCTCAGTAAGGCCATCAAAGGGTCGAGAAAGAGGCCGGCAAAAGCCATTTTACCCAAGACACCCTCAAACTTGGAGCTGACTTGAGGGTAACCGAAGAACCACCTGGCTCCACATGAGAGGCTGTTCTTCAAATTCCCCTATCACTGGGTGTATGATGGGTGATTACTGGGGAAAGGGTCTACTTGGTGGTGATGCCTTGATTGTGGAATGTTCTCCCTGGTGCTAATCTTGATGTCATTTCAGAACTTTGCAAAACATTTCTTTTCAATTTTCTCAAGACTTTTCATTCAGCCATGGCCATGTTGTTGCTTTTATCCTGCTTCAGTGGTGTTACTGCTTTGGATATATTTTTCTAGATTGCATTCTGTGGGTTTTTTTTCTTTAATCTAAGCTTGACAATTTTATGGAACAATGGGGTTCAAAAATCCCTCAAATAAATAATATTAATGGACATTCATTATAGTCCTTATCACCACATTGCATAGCCAAATTGAAGTTGAATATGAGATAGCTGTCAGAACTGGAGCTTACATGATTTATTTTATATGAGAAACTCAGCATGACTTGGTATCAGTTTTTTGTAGTCCATTTAGGGTGCATTCTTATTTATGTTTAGGCAGGAGAATGTTCTACAACTCTCAGTATTCCCTAACCAGCTATGCTGGCTGAGGAAGGCTGGGAATTATAGGACTTCTTCTGTTTAAACATGAATAGGACTGTGCCCTTAGCGCCAGAAGGTAGAATTAAATCTTAGGAAGAAATGGAAGGGGGACTTAAATCTTCCCCTGAATTCTGATTCTCTTCTGCTCGTTCCTTCCCCTGAGCTTTCCATTCCCTACACACACACACACACACACACACACACACACGAAAAAGTCCTTTGCATTTAACCTGACGGTGAATTTTGGCTGCTGTCTATTATCATGCTGTCAGTTATTCTATAACTTTTAAAATAATTCTCTTGGTTGCCCTGGGATGGGATATGTGAGGCATTCATTTTCTGATAAAATAAAGAAATGTCATCACAGCAGATTTTACACTGACTTGTAACATCTCAAAATCCAAGGAAGGTTGTTTGTGGGTTAATTCTAGGCCCAGAAAGTGAAAATAACCTTTCATAAATGATGAATGCCAAGTATCAAGGCTAGCACTAGCTGGCCAATACTTGAAGGTAATCTTTAAATCCTCGACATCAAGTACATTCAAATAAGAGAAATCACTCCTGCCAGATTTATGTGGGCTAAGAGCAAAAGCCAGACAACCTCTCAAACCAGAGGAAATAATGTGGCCCAGTGTCTTTTATCCTTTCAACAAAGGACAAGTGAAATGTCTGATAAAGCTTTGTGGACTTTTCATGGAGAAAATTATGCTGGCCTGTCAGAACCCTGAAATCTGTCATTTCTGGGCTGCTGTACATATTGGCCATGATCCAACACTATCCCTGATGTGCCCACATTAAGTATTCATTGCCCTCTGTCCCACTAATTGGGCCCTCCCCTACTATCCCCATATTGCAGGTAACCTTTAAGTACAAGCTAATTTCCAGTAGGGATAAGAAAATGCTTTGTGAAGGAAAACAGTGTCCTTGGGTATATATGTGGCTCATGTTTTCAGGCTCATGGCTGTTAGCTATTTGGGGGGTGGTTTGTCTTGACAGATTGCTTGATTTGCAGTGATTATTTTAGAATCATTGGCTTTACCTCAGGGTAAATGTCCTCCACCTCAAAACTACATTACAAGGGAGAGGCAGGAACTTCCATACAGCATATTGCTTCAGTTGGTGGACTGGAAACATCACATCAGTGATAACTGTGGTGGCTGGAGCACATTTGGGGGAGGCTAGTTTATATTATATGAAGCCAGAAGCTTCCAGCCAAGAAGTCACAGTACCTAGATAAACTCATTTCACACTAAGGTAAATTGAGGTAATAGGAAAGTCGCTTGGCACTGATCATGACTGCAAGAGAAGGTTTCTGTGTAGTTCCAACAATCCAGCAATTGGCATTCAGGTTTGTCTATTACCCACCAAGCTGTTGCATAGAAGGCATACTGAGGCAAGTAACTGGAACCTAAAGAATGCAAATCGGGGATGCGGTGGAGATTCATCCAGCAACACAAACATGTGAATCCACATGTTTCTGTTCCAGTAGTGGCCCCATTGCACCTTAAAGGGAAGTCCACACAGGGAAACTGAGTGAAAACTGCTCATAATCACAGCATGACCTATTTCTGCTGTGGCAAGTTATGGTCCCAAGGGAGTACCAAGCCACCAAACACAGACACATATCTACATGATCACTACTGAGGAGTGGTCAGAGAGGCTGTTTTGGACATCACTGGTGGGGGCGGGGGGTAAAGCCCTCTCCACTGCCACCCTGGCCACTATTACAGCTTTCCCACCAGCGTTAGCCACATGGAAGCAGTGCTAATGGCTGCTCCCAGACTAAACTCTCCTCCTACCTGGCAGCCCCAGTTGGAGCAGCCAGGGAGTATCACACCAGTTGTTGCACAGTCTCCCATGGGAGGAGAGCCTTGTTCTCTGCCTGATGACCTGGCTGGTGTTGGTGCTTTCGTGAGGGCAGAAAAGCATCTCACAACATGGGTGCAAAGATTGCATGAAGCAGTATCCCTCTGACCTACATACAGGAAGGCGAGCTGTTGAACTGTCACAGTTCTAATCTCTTATGTTGAACATACTTTGATTGCAAATGCTTCTGTGGGATTGTGTGTGTTTGTGTAAATGACTCTGTGTGTGTGTGTGTGTGTGTGTGAGAGAGAGAGAGAGAGAGAGAGAGAGAGAGAGAGAGAGAGAGAGAGATTGCCATCTGAAATATTTATCACTTTAAATGCGGAGCTGTGCTGTTTCCTTTAATGAACTGTATCTGGTTGATTTACACATGACAAGATAAGGTTCTTGCCGATTACCTTTTCATGTGTCTGGAAAATTTAGTCAGGTCTGTCTGTCACCCCTGTCTGCATATCAATGGCATCACGGTTTGTCTTGCTCCTTCCTTTTGGGCATTTTAGATGCCAAGTGAGGCAGCATTTGTCATAGTAGGGGAGACCTTGGGGTTATCTTGATCACCTCTTGCTGCTCTTATTTAGTGTTTATTTATTCTTTATTTATTCAAAGCATTTTTATCACACACTTCAGTCAAACGGTTCCCAGAGCAGCTTATAGGATCAATAATTAGACAATCCCTGCTTTCAGGTTTGCAATCTAAATGACACAAGACACAATTTCCTTTTTCTACATGAGGAATTTATCATGTGTTCATAATCCCCCAGTTGTTTATAGGTTTGCAAGATGACACTGTGACCCTTCAGTTTTACTTCTGTGCCTTAAGACTTTATTGGGTTAGGCTTTTGGGGTTTTTTTTTTGAAGCATGAAGGGTGGGGTTTATCAATAAAAGCCAAAGTAAATGCTTTTCATCCCTCATGTGCTTGTGTTTTTCTGGTGTAACATGGCACCATCTAAAGGCTATGTAGTGGCAAAGCAGGAAAGATAATAGCCTCATGTAGAGAAGGAACAGGACGATAGCCTCATGTAGCCTTGTAAGAAAAGGAACTGAAAGGGAAAAGGAAATAATTATAGTGGTGGAGGTTGAGTCAGGTATCTGGATTGAATTGTATTCAGGTTTCCACTGCATCTATTGTCCTTTCAGGCCAGTGTGCTCTTTACTGCCCGGTTCTCTTTTCTTTCTTCATTTCTGCTGTTTCCCCTCACCTTTTGTTTCCAGGTCTATGAGTTCAAGCTGAAGCTACTCTTCCCATTCTCCCAGGACAGGATGGTTCCTCCAAAACCCTTCTGCTGACAGTTAGTGGTGGCTTCTCTTTTCTCAAAGGGCAGGACAGTGGCAGCTCACTGAGCTATTTGTGCTTCTTCCTCTACTATTGGTGTTTCAAAGGCAGACTGTGAATATTTCAATCAGTGAAATGAAATGAAATGAAATGATATAATGAAATGATATAATGAATATAGATGAAACTGACCTTGAGAACTCAGGTGTCTTTTGTTTTGGTTCTCAACTTTTCCAGAATTCTTGCTTTCCATTTCCTTGTCAATGAGTTACAAGCTCTTGTGATGGTTATTCAATAAATTTATTGACTGGCAAAGGGCACCATCCTATGTATGTTATTTTCTGAATAAAGTCCTACAACTTCCAGCATCCCTCCAGCTGACTAGAGCAGGACAGGAATTATAGGACTTTCCCTCATCTTATTGTGCAGAAGATTGTACCCTAACAGACAATATCTGATCATGAAAGCTCTTGTTGGTATATGCCTGGGCTAGGGTGGGCCTATGTATAGCCACTCCCAAATGCAAATTTAGGAGTATTTATTCCTTGACCCAGGGTCCCTGTGGTAACTTCCTGGAAACAGAAACTTGAGGTGAAGGTGCTCTTCTGCTGCTGCTGCTGCTGCTGCTGCTGCTGCTGCTGCTGCTGCTGCTGCTTCCTCCTCCTCCTCCTCCTCCTCCTCCTCCAAGCCATACTAATTATGTGACTCTCCAGATGCTGTTGGACTCCAGCTTTCAACAGCCCCAGACAGTATGGCCAAGGGTCAGGGATTACAGGAAGTACGTTCCAACAACTTCTGGAAGAATGCAAGTTCCCCACTCCAGGTTTAGTAGAATAGGTTTCAAAATATATCTCATTTTATTATGGCTGGGATCCAGTATGGATGGAAAAGGCATTCATGGAAGGTGCTTCTGTCCTCCCAAAATGAAGCTCACGCCATTCAGCATTATTGATTGTTAATTATTATTTTAAAATACTTTTAATTGATTGGTTTTGAAATTTATATGCTAGCATGCTGCAAAACAAAGTGGCACCTTCTAGTTTCATCTTTCTTGAGTGTTAAAGGGTGGATTTATGTTTTGGTGTTTCAGCTGAAGTTTTGCTTTGGGCAAGTTATTTTTTATTTATTTTATTACTCTCACCAATTTCCATTCTGGTAAATGAGTCTTTTCTGATGTCCATTTTCACCATGCCAGCTATTTTATGAATGGACAAGCCATAGCAGCCATTTTGTGAGAGTGTCCACAAAAGGTTAAACTCCTGTCCAACATCTGTGCATCTAGGTAAAGATCTTAACAAAGCCTTTGTCCATACAACCGTAGAGCACATGCATTGTTTCTGAATGTACAATTAGTATACAGGGAGCACTTATATGTGTAAATTTTTTTCTTCGTTTTGAATGAATGTGCAGAAATCAGGAGTGGGGATACTGCCTTGAGAAGAGGAGGCTGAGGGAAAATATGAAAGCACATCTCAAGAACCTGAAAGGTTGTCACAAAGACGAAGGCCAGGATTTCTTCTCTATCATCCCAGCATGCAGGACATGAGGTAATGGATTCAAGTTACAGCAATCCAGGTTCTGGCTGAACATCAGGAAGAACTTCTTGACTGCTAGAGCAGCGCAACAATGAAACAAGTGACCTAGAGAGGTTGTGGGCTCTCCCATACTAGAGGCATTTGGGCTGCAACTAAACAGCCAATGAGATGGTTTAGCTGGGAGTCCTGCACTATGCAGGGGGTTGGCCTGATGGCCCTCTGACCCCTTTCAACTCTACTATTCTATAAGTCGATGATCTTCCTCTCACCCCTTACATTCACTACGTTGCGTTGCCTTGAAAGAAAATATAGCTGAGATTACGAACAATCCAATGTATTGAATGCTGAATGTTCCAACGATCTCTAGACAAACCCCAAATATATTGTTTAGCATTGTCCTTTTGTTCTTCAGCATGGTATAAAAACACATCACATGTACTGTATATTTTAAAGACCTTTATTATTACATTGTTACTCAAAATGTTATCACAGTCTTTCCATAATTTTTTCTTTTTAAAGAAGTCTGGTTTTATCAGTCTTGAGCATCTGTAAGCTTTCTAGGTCTCTTTCCACTGGAGAATGTATCCTTTAAAAATGGGGTTGATAACAGGGTGTGTCCCTTGTCCCCCCAGTTCTCAAATACCATGCTTGGAACCAGGGAAGATTCATAAGATTTTCTTAAAAAAACCAAACTGAAAGACTTCAAGAGGTGTTACAGTGATGCTTCAGGATTGTTTTATTTTTATTTAATGCATTAATTTTATCCAATCAATCTTACACAATCAATGGCTAGGAAAAGAAACTCTTGTACAATGGCATGAACTGAGAATGCATAATACGGTTTCATTGCACAAAAAGTTTAGAACACTATGTTTACCTTTGCATTTTTCTAGTGCCTTCCTTCTCGAATTGTGATTTTTGAGCATGCTTACAGTGGTACCTTCGCTCATGAATTTAATCTGTTCCAGGACTCTGGTCATGACCCAGATTGGTCGTGAGTCAAGTCAAATTTCCCCATAAGCATCAATGTAAATAAGGTTAACCCGTTCTGCAACTGTTTTTTTTTTTTTTTACTCACAAAAATTTGAAGCAAAGTGACAAAGAACAACAAAGATAGTGGCCACCCCCCCCACCAGCGATTGTGCGGGGGGTGGGGGAGATGGGTGCAATCATGGGCACGCTGGGGGGGAGGCGGGCACAGGCGTGTGGGGGGAGGCGGGCGTGGGTGCAGGTGCGCTCGGGCAGGGAATATGGGCGCAATTGCAGCCATCTCCCCCACCAGCATGACCGCAATCACACCCATGCAGGGAAGGCAAGCCCGCTCGCGATCGTCACCCGATGCAGAGTTCACGACCTGCGGCAAAATTTTTATGAAATTTCTGTTCGTGACCTGATTTGGTCGTGAACTGAGGTGTTCATGAGCCGAGATACCACTGTACTTGCTTCAAATAGACTTGTACTACCTTATATTATCAAGCATAATGTCTTTTACAAGTTCTTCTGCACATTGCATATAGTGAAAGAATGGAATTCACTGCCACAAGATGCAGTGATGGTCAGCAGCAGCTTGCATGGCTTTACAAGAGGATTGGACAAATTCATGGCTTTCACGGATACCAACCATAATGGCTGTGTGTTACTTCCAGAATTAGAAGCAGTATGCTATGCAATATCAGTTGTTAGGAAACACAAGTGGGAGGGGGCTATTGCACACGTATTGTGCTTGTGGGCCACCCATATATTCACCTGATTGGTCACCAACCCTGAGAAATAAAACACTGGACCTGATGGGCCATTGCTGAGACTCAGTATAACTTTTCTTATGTTCTTATATGCCCCTTTGGCTGCACAAGGGGCCACTAATAAGAGGCAACTTTCAATGTGATTCTCAGTGTGATCTTGCACAACTCTTCTAAGAAGTAAGTCTAGCTAAGTTCAACAGGGCTTACTAAGGCTGCCATTTTCTGATTTGGGGGTAAGCCCATTGAACTGAGTTCAGTCAGACTCACTTTTGGGCCAAGCTATGTAAGATAGTGCTGTAAAAAACCATGCCCAAACACTCATGTCACCATTCATTCCTGACAAGGTAGATGCTTTTTCTGACACACAGTTTAATCAAATAAAAGGAAAACTACAAAGTGAAGCAGTCATAAACTATATTGATTTTTTAAAAACTCAGCAGGTCCCTAGCCCAAACTCTGAACCAATTCTGCAAACCTAGGACTGCTCCCCCTCACCCTTTAACTAGGGAATCAGTGCTACTGAAGGTCATTTTAATCAGAATTAATACACACATACATGTTACAGTTTTTCTACTCCTGGGATGGCAACCAGCAAATAAAAATAGCTAAACACAGTAAAACAGCACATCAAAAGAAGCAAATGAAACATATGAAGACAGCAGGAGCAATAAAAACATACCAGCAGCATGAAGAATGTGTCATTAATGATATCTTTAAAAAGTGTGTGCTATTAAATATCTTAACATTTTAAAATCCCAAAGTCTTCGATTGGCCCAGAAGAAGCAATGACAGCATGTGCTAGGTGCAGCTTCCTGGAGAAGGCATTCAACAAGCACAGAGCTGCCTCCATAATGGGCTTTTCTCTGGTTGCCTCTTCCCTCACCTCAGAAGAGGCACACACTCCAAGAGGGACCTCCATCCAAAGATTATGTCAATGTATCTGCAGGCTAGGATGATTGTGTGTCCTTATTCATGGAGGAAAGTCACCTCACCTATAAAGGCTGCCAGAGGATTGTTCCCTGTTTTGAAGGCATCCTCTATTGTTTATTTTTTTGATTTTGATTTTTATATGCCAACACATTCCCATGGGATCTGGATGGTTTTCAAGACTTATTTCAAAGACTGTCCAGTCAAAGGCCATTATAAAGGTAACCATCAGAAGGAAGAGTGGGGCTTGAAGTTGTCCATCAACAACATCTGACAACAGACTGAGCAAGGCAACCATAGTTTTTCATACTATGTGAGATGTACTTAAACTGCAATAATAATCCAATAAATTTGGATTTATACATATAATTTAGCAAATGTGTGTGTTCTTTCAGTTGGTAGCATCTTTTGTCCTTCTTTATAATTCATAAATACCTACTCAGCAAGTCCATGAGGATGAAGTTTTCCTTTTGGGTACCTAAACATCAAGTCATAGGGTTCTTTGAAGAGAAGCACCAATACTTAAGTGCACAGAAGTAAAAAATAGTGTAATATTTTTCAAAACTGGCATGATTTGTTCCTTTCAGCCAGTCCTCAGTAGCTTTGCAGCTGTATTTTGAACTATGGAAGGTTCTGGGTCATCTTCAAAGGCAACCTCATGTACAATGTAACAAGCATGTTTGAATAATCATATCCATACGAATAATCCATTTTGTTTGCACATCCATCTTCTTCATTCCTTCCTTTATGGTAAGTCTTTCATTAACATAGTCTCCTGTTCTGTACAAACCAGGAAACTATAGCTGCTGTCTTGAGAATAAGCCAGTATAATTATTGGTTTGGTCTATGGAGTATATGCATTACAAGCAGACAGTTCCAGGTAAAATTGCCAGCATCTCCATATAGGGTAAGGCGAGAACTCTCTTGCCCGAATCCCTGGAGGGCACAGTCAATGATCAATGTATATACTGGGCTAGATGGAGCAAGGTTCTAAGGCAGCTTCCTATGTTCCAGAAAATTAAACCACCATAGCATGATAGCCAAAGTCTGGTTTGTTTGGTTGCAATGCAAAGAGAGGAGTGAAGGGACAGAATTCAGAAGTAAGAAGTGTGTTCATATTTCACTTTTTAAAGCCAAGATGTGATTGTCAAGTGTAGTCATTAGACTGATCAAGTTATAGGTTGCCAGAATATTATTTATTTATTTATATAACATTATTATAGACTGTTCTATAGCAAATGCTCTCAGAACAGTTTACAGCATAAAAGTATGGAGAATGGAATTTTCTTCTGGGTAAATGTGCACAGAATGCTAGCCACTGTGATTGAATGATGTAAGATCTGAAATGCCTGCTTAGACATATGTTCATGGGCAGGTCTTATTTAGCCTCGGTAGCACATCAGAAAAATGACATATCGCCAAATGTTGTTACAAGAATGAATAAGGAATGTGTGCAGTGCAGAAATGAATGGGTCCAAGTATTACACTGGATACTGATTTAAACAGACTGTTGCAGAACATGCTAATATTTGACAAAAGAAGATTTGGGAGATATTATGAACCTTAATTCACTGACTTGGCTTGCATGTAATAACTGCAAATCTTGAGTTAATAAACCCATGATATGTTGCAAGTGCCAGATGAATGCTGCTGTTTCCTTAAATATGCAGCCTCTGATCATTCCAGTTGAAGGTTGCTCTATGATGTCTGACCCTATGAGTTAGCTGTGGATTAGATATTAAATTAACTTTGAATTGTTAAATCCATCGTGCCTGGGACTGAACATCACAGAACAACCTTCAGTTGGATTGATTGGAGGATACATATTCAAAATGGTGGCAGCATGCATATGGTAGGTGCCATGGCAAATGGTGGGTCAGTGATTTGCTGCCATTATATCCTCTCCCAACACACACCCTGGCACAAAGAGCAACATCCGACAGGAAACACTTTCTCAAGCCCTGTAAAAATGAATGGGGTCTGGTTGCATAAAAGCAGTAAAAGCACCTTCTGCTGGATCATGTTCAAGGCTGTTAGCAAGAAAGCCATAAATATTTGTACTATTTGAAGTCTCTAATGCATGTGTATACAACACGTGCTTTATTATTTTTTTAAAGATACAATTAGTAAGGACAGACAAGAAGCAAAAGGAGACAGAAACAGGATCAGAATCCTGAATGCAACTTTTTCGTGACTATCCAATAGAGACCAAAAGGATGGCCAGTGCAAAGAAATAGAAGCAAATGACAAGAGAGGAAAAACAAGAGCCCTCTTTCAGAAGATCCAAGAAATCAAAGGGAAATTCCAAGTTAGGAATGCTGAAAGACAACGAGGGAAAACATACTATCTGACCAGAAGAAAATAAAAAGAAGGTGGAAACAATACACAGAAGAGCAATATTAGAAGAGATAAAAGGATGACAGCCTCCTTCAAAGTGGAATCCTGTGAGGAAGAACCTTCAATATTAGAAACTAAAGTGACAGATGCTCTGAAAGCACTTGGAAGGAAGTGAATATCAGTAGAACCATTTCAAGCTACAGAGGCCGAATCAGTCCAAATCATGAAGAGCATGCCAATAAATATGGAAAACAAAGTTATGACCCACAGACTATAAAAATTCAATATATATTCCAATCCCCAAGAAAGGAAATGCTAAAGAGTACAAGTATAGGACCATTGCATTCATTTCCCATGCAAGCAAAGTGATACTGAAGGTGAGAATGCATGATGTTTAACTGGATTTCAAAAAGGAAGAGGCCCTCAAGATCCCATCTCAAGTGTATATTGGTTAGTGGAGCATGAAAAAAATGCAGAAGATCAATTTACTCTTTATGAACTACAGAAAAACTTTTGACTGTGTGGATCACAAGAAGCTATGGATGATTCTGAAAGAAATGGGTGTGCCTTAGCACTTGATCATCCTGATGCATGACACGAAGCCACCGTTAGGACAGAATATGAGGAATATGGAGCTCACTGACCCCCCCCTTTTTTTTGTTCTGGTTTTTTTTTTTTTTTTTTCCATTTTGTTTCCAGTAGTGCTATCAGTTACTAGCTTCTTGTTGTTCTGGTGTTATCGTTGATAGTGCAAGAGCAGTGCTAGATCCTGGCCAAAGAAATAAATCCACAATTAGCATCAATGGAGGCTGGTGATTCCAATGTCAGTGGGGTAGCAAATACACTCTGGACTGGTGTCTGAACTTCAGGGAGCTATCCATGGTGCTGAGCTTATGGTTTTTAAAAATCAGACAAAACCCTAGAATAGATACATCTTTCCACTGACACTGCAAACCACCAGTTTGTATTGCTTGTTGTATCTCTTGATGATTTTACACATTTAAATATATGGAAAGGTAGATTAACAGTCCATGGCTTCCATACCAGAGGATAATGATCCTTACACTGTAACATACTAATTGAATGCACTTTTAAAATTAATTTAATCACAGGTAATGACGTTCTACCACTATGTACAGGAATTAATAGCAATAATTGGCTGCGGAAGATTATTAGTTTGTTAATGAATTGCTTATACTGCAAATTGTTCTTGTTAGGGCTGAAATTATGGAATATCTTGTTGAATGCTGAGCATTTAGTGAGCTAATGGGAAGCTCAAGTCAGTGTCTTCTTTGTGGGGGGCAAAATGAAGTAGAGGTTCAGCATATGGTCAGTTAGACATAATAAATAGTAATACCATGAGAGCAGGAAGTGACCTAATATGCAATGGACTGAATAAAGATGTATTCACATGTAAAATAGATCCATTGATTTCATTGGATCTACTATAAGGGCCAAAACATGCATTTCTTTAAATCTATACATAGCAATGTAATGTTTCATTTCCATTCTAGAGCAGATACAGCAGCCCAGTCCAGATTACAGCATAGTGGATTACACCATAGTCATAGTATGGGAAGAACTG
Source organism: Varanus komodoensis (assembly GCF_004798865.1). Lineage (NCBI taxonomy): Eukaryota > Metazoa > Chordata > Lepidosauria > Squamata > Varanidae > Varanus > Varanus komodoensis. The sequence goes on along the minus strand of NW_025336114.1, from coordinate 2,434,298 downwards.
AAGCCCTATCACTGCTCATATAGTAGCAAACTGCCCAGAGAGCTTTGGCTATTGGGAAGAAAAGAATTTATATACATGAATATATATATAGAGAGAGATATAGATGCACATGCACACTAGTGTCCCACTCTGGATTAGCCCCCCTGCACCTCTTCAAAACAAAAGAAAAATGGGAGGAGAGAACATTGCTAGATTCAAATTCAAGGTAAAGCTAATCTAAACATGATCAAGACTCAAGTCAAAATATTTTCAAGCATAATGAACGACATATTGGAAATTACATAGAAACATAGAAACAGAGCGAGTCAGAAGGGGTCTCCTGGGCCATCTAGTCTGACCCCCAGCTCCAGCCGGCTCTGCTCACGACATGCCCACCATGTGCATGTCCAGCCTATCTTTGAACACCCTCACTGATGGGGCCTCAACGACCTCTCGTGGAAGCCCATTCCACACCCTCGGGGTCCTGACTGACAGGAAATGCTTCCTGGTATCCAAATGGAACCTTGGCTCCCTGAGCTTTGCTCTGTTGGAGCGCGTCCTGCCTTCCTTTGCAGGGGAGAACAGGTCTCTACCCATCTCCATGTGAAATCCCCTCACATACCTGTATGTCACCAACAGTTCCCCTCTGAGTCTCCTCTTCTCCAGGCTGAAGAGACCCAATTCCCTCAGTCTCACCTCATACCCCATCCCCTGCAAACCAGCCACCAACCTTGTGGCCCTACACTGCACTGACTCTAACCTGGCTTTATCCTTTCTGTAATGAGGAGCCCAAAACTGAGCAGAATACTCCAGTTGTGGGCGCACCAGAGTCATATAGAGTGGTAGTAATACCTCTCTCGATCTAGAAGCCACACTTCTGGCTATGCAACCAAGGGTGGCGTTCGCCCTCTTGACCACCACATCACACTGCTGATTCATGTTTAGCCTGCAGTCAACCAGTACTCTGAGGTCCCTTTCATAGTGCTGCTCTCCAGCCACTTGTCACCTAACCTGTACTTATGACACATATTCCTATGCCCCAAGAGCAAGACCTTGCACTTATCCACATTGAACGCCATCCTGTTGTCTCTTGCCCACTTCCATAGTCTGTCCAGACTATGGATCTGGAGTACCTGCTCCTCAGTTGTGGCCACTGCTCCAGTTTTAGTGTCGTCTGCGAATTTGATCAGCAGAGTGTTCACCCCTTCTTCCATGTCATTAATGAAAAGATTAAACAGGATCGGTCCCAGGATAGAGCCCTGACGGACCCCGCTTGTCACTGGCCACCATCCCGATGATTCCCTGCTAATGGTTATCTTCTGCTTTCGGTCAGTCAACCATGCCCTAATCCACAGGACAGTGCTTTGGTGTATCCCAAAACTCCTCAGTTTCTCCACCAGGATATCATGGGGCACTTTGTCAAAGGCCTTGCTGAAATCCAGGTAAACCACATCCACTGCATCCCCTCCATCTAGCCATCTTGAAACCTTGTCATAGAATTCCACAAGGTTTGTCTGGCAGGACCTGTTTTTGTGGAAGCCATGTTGTGTTGCTGCCAACCTCCCTTCCCTATCTAGCATTGCTAGATCGCTCTCTATTATGAGCCTTTCCATTGTTTTTCCTACAATGGATGTAAGGCCAACAGGTCTGTAATTCCCCATGTCCCTTCTACTACCCTTTTTGAAAATTGGGACCACTGATGCCACCCTCCAGTCCTCTGGAACTTCACCCATTCTCCACGAGGTCTCAAAAATGGAGGCCATCAAGCATGAGAGAACCCCTGCCAACTCTCTAAGTACTCTCGGGTGTAACCTGTCAGGGCCTTGTGCCTTTGTTATGTTCAATGCCCTGAGGAGCCCCTCAACTTCTAGGGGGGAGACTCTAATTTGTGCCCCTAAGTCCCCGGCCTCATCTAATCTCCTATGAGGATCTCCGCCATCCAGCTTTGGGGAGAACACAGAGGCAAAATAGTCATTTAGCACCTGTGCCTGTTCCCTTGTATCAGTCACTGGATCTCCCTCCTCCTTATTTAGTGGTCCCACCACTTGTCTCCCCTTCCTCTTCCTATTTACATGCTGAAAGAAGCCCTTTTTATTGCTCTTGATATTCTTGGCAAGTCTCAGCTCATAATCAATCTTAGCCTTGCGAAGAATCCTTCTGCAACGGGCCTCCTCCTCCCAGTATACCCTTTTGTCTATTTGCCCCAGTACCCATTTCCTACGGAGGTTCCTAACTACCTCCTTTCGCATCCATGGCTGCGATCTCCTCCACCTCCCCACCTTACTGACTAGAGGTATTGTCAAGGCTTGCACCTCCAAAACCTCCCTTTTGAGTGCCATACACCCCTCCTCAACTCGCTTACCTTCCAGTAACCTATCCCAGGAGACTTTCCCCAGTCTGGCCTTCAGTTGGCCAAAGTTGGCCCTCTTGAAGTCCCAGCTTCTAGTGCTCGACCTGCTACACGTCTCCAGTCCCTTGATCTCAAAGCAAAGGATGGCGTGATCACTCGCATCCAGAGCTCCCCTAATCTGTACTTCATCTATCAGCTCCTCCCTATTGGTCAAGACAAAGTCAAGGATGTTTCCCCCCCTCGTCGCCTCTTGGACCCTCTGTGTGAAAAACCCTCCCTCTATAGCCTCTAGGAAGCGACGTGACCTGGCTGTCACCGCCGAGTGAGTCTCCCAACTAATATCTGGGAGACTGAAATCTCCCATGTGCCTCCCACCTATTAAGAACCCCTGCGGAGATCCTGTATCAAGTTCCGTTTGTTAGCTCTGAGTACTTTTGGGACAGAGTCTTTTAGACAGTGGCCCCAGTTTGTAAAATGAGTTTCCTAGCCAAGTTCATCTGGCTTACTACCAAATGTTGCCTTTGAGAGCTAATAGAGACTTGCAGTGATGGGGGAAGGGATGCATGTGCGCGCACACAAATAATCCAATTATTGTTGTTTTGTTGCCATGGTTGTGTAAGCAGGAAGATGAGTCCTGTAATATAATTTCTCATTCTCCCTTGTAGATCACATTTCCTCCTACTATAAGGGCAACATTTGAGCTCACATGTGAGATCATGTTTGAGTAATGGCACCTCACTTGCAGGAGGTGCCATTGCCTAATTTTGGCATATTCCTGTTCTCTCAGCAGCTCCCTATCCCAAATCCAGGTGGTTTCCCCACCTTCTCCTCCTCCTTTCTGCTTTTGGATCATATTAATCTCCACCTAGTCTCTCTCCCTCCTTCCAGCAGCACCTCTGTTTTTTTGCTTTCCTGTGGGAACATTTAGCTATGGCATTACTCTCCAAGTGCAGCCTTTTCATGATTGCTTCCAATCACTGAAAGTGCTCCCCTTCTATCCTCCCCATGCAATGGTATTTTGCAGTAACTTAATTCATGATATCACAGTGCATGGATATCCATCATTTTACATGGTTGCCCTATCAGATGCCAATACAAAGTTAATATTTTCCCAACCTAGTTGTATCCTACACGAGGAAGGTTGGAAGCTGTTGCCATGGCATTGAGACATTGGGGCAGGGGGGCAGAGGAAATGATGCTTCTTTACTTTCTAACCAAGGCTAAACAATACACACGCATACACACATCTTCAAGCACCGAAGGAAGCAAACCATGGTTTCCCACAGAGTCATATCTATCATTGCATTTCCTGTGGAAGGAAAGAAGAAATTGCCTGTTTTGCAGATTAGGGACTATTCAAGGAGTGTGTGTGGGGAGGGTAAGATGGAGAGAATGATGACAATTGGAAAGAAAAGAATAAATCAGTCTTGCCACCATTCATGACTTATTCATGAGACATGTGAATTTTGCATTTAAATTTGACATTCTCATGATCTCAATATTGTATATGCAAATCTAAAGATTTCTGCATCCCTTCACATTCTTGATTCAAGTGCGTTCTCAGCGCCCCCCCGGTCCTCCTGTGAATACAAAACTAGCAAACCTCACATGGATATTGCTTTACTCTGGGCTTATTCTTTTTCACAAATTCAAAGAATGCAATCAATATAATGTATTAATTTCACAGCCATTTTAAATGTTAATTGTTATTATTGAACATGCCTTTTTGGCTGTGTTTCCCTCCTCCCCTTGCTGGTTTATTTGCAATTCTGCTGTTGCCTTCTCCATGTTTCTATCATTGCCAAATAGAGAGTCTCTGTGTATTTATTTGTCAATATACTTACAAATAATTCAGAACAGCACATCAGAATTAGAAAGGATGGTAAATGTCATCCAGCCAAGAACAAATATCGTATACCATTTGCCATGGCTCTAGGAGAATTTTCAAATACAAATATTTAAAGTGTCAGTTGATAAGCAAGGAAAAACACCCTCCTCTTCTTTGGCTGCCAGTTTTGAAATTACAATGTTAGTGTAAAAATAGCAACTTGTTAGTTATTAACAGGCAGGCTATTGCATTCCCCAAGCTGAAGAAAATAAGGTCACATAAGTGGTGGTACACAATTTGTACACAGTAGAAGTAGCTGCTAATAAACCAAACACATGCCATGGTATTTTTATTTTAAATGATTTTCTGAGTTGTGTAGCCCATTCTATTCCACACAGCAATAAAAGAGGACAGATGGACCCCTTGTTCTGAAAGCTCATAATGTAAAAGGCATGGAGGAACAACAAAAGAATGGGGATTACCACTTTAACATGCACACACAGAGACCCTGATAAAGTATTTTTCTTAATAATAATAACAATTTTATTTCATTTCTGTATCACCCCATAGCTGAAACTCTCTGGGTGCTTTACAACCATCCATAAAAACAAGACAATAACATACAATAAAAATACCATGAAATCAAAGAAACATTTAAAAATTAAAACAGTGAAAACATATGGTGAAGAATGACCCTGTAGAAATAGTCAATAGTCAAAAAGCCTTCCAGCTAAAGCTATCTTGTGTTGGCTCAAGCTCTACAAAGCCACAAAACTGGAAGCTAAAATTGATGCCTTAACAGATGTGTCCCATGATCAGTAATGATGCCACAAATTGTGCTTGCTGATAACTTGCCCTCCAAACACCCATACACTCCCTTGGCTTTTCATGTCCAAATCCAGATGGGAAGGATGGGGTGCCTGGAACCAGCAAAGATGCCCCATGTTGTCTTGGCCTGGTATTGCTTCATGAAGCATCTGCCTTACTTGGTTGCTAGAGGAATCCTCCTGTGAGTTAAACTCTGCTTGTTTGTTACTAACATCAGCAAATGTATTGAATTCTCCTGGTTTTTCAAAAGGAAACGTATCATTATATTGGCAATCCCACCCTCTCCCAAATGTATTTGAATATGCTTTATAGCAAATTGACCTGTGTTACACATGGGATTACCTGATTGATTGTAATCCTAATTTCATGTCAAGGTGCACATCTTAACTTTTTTTTTTCAACAGGCGTATGCCTGAAATAAAGGATAAATTCAGGAAACCACATTTGCCCATTAGAATAAATCAAAGACATAACCATAGGATACTACTTTGATTAGGAATAACCAAAAGTCATAAACTAGGGAGGCACCTTTTGAGTTATCCAAAAGACTGAATCATATTAAAGGTTTTATTAGGACCCCTTCCTGCAGTTTATAATAAAGTGTGGTTTATAAACAGAGCTTGCATGTCGATCCTGACTGGCTAGATTTTAAAAATCAAATTAAACAAAATATAACTTATGAGTAGGAAAAAATACAGGGTGGGAGGGGGCTCCAGGAAACGTTTGAGTCCTGTCAGTAGCACTTACTTCTGAGTAACATGCATAGATGTTACTCTACATTAGTAACATAGACGTTACAATATGTAGGTGCTGCAGATCCAGACTCCTAACCATTCCAAAAGACTATGCTTTACTTCTGAGTAGGGGTTAGAGAAAGGCTTGGGTTCTCCAGCTGTTCCTTTTACCTGTCCTCCCTCTAAAATGTCAACAGGTCTCATTTACCAGTCCCTTGCTATATAAACATCTTCTAATTTTCTGTCTCACCAAGTAAGTTTGATTCATATAAAGTTTGTTGCATGAGGTGGTAGGTCACATCTAACCAGGCAGATGGTCAACAGGCAGAGTTCCAACTCTTCTCTCAGAGACATTGCTAAGGTGAAATGAGTCCCAGCCTAAACAAAAATCAAGATATTTGGACTTCCAGTTCAGCCCCACCAGTAGGCAGGATAAGGGGATTATAGGGCCAGTGTGAGACATTTTGTTGCTTGAGGAAAAGAACTAGACTGTGGCTTCTCCCATGTAAACAGTGATGTGGCCAAGTTTGCTGATGACTCAAACTGGTTAGGATGGTTAAAATGGGAAGGGATAGTGTGGAAGAGAACTCTGCAAGTCGGAGGATGTGCATAATGCAGTTCAGGGTAAGCAAGTGCAAAGCAACAGAGATTGGAAGGGGAAAAATCCAATTTCCAGTATAGGCTGCTAGGATCTGAGCTAGCAGTGACTGAACAAGAAAGGGATCCTGGGGTTCAGTTTCACAGCCCAATGGAAACGTTGCCCAGTGTGCAGCTGCTGTGAAAAGGGTATAATTAGCAATGGAAACTGCCAAGATTGTACTCCTGTTCTACAATCTTTGGGTGACTATGCTTAAGATACCGTGTGTGGTTTTTGGTCACCACACCTGGAAAAGGGCATTACACAGTAAGAAAAAGTGCAGAGAATGAAAACTAACAGGATGAAGAGGTTGCCTTATGAGGAATGATTACAGCAACTGGGCTTATTTAGTTTAGCAAAAGGGTGAATGGAGGCTTGATAGAGGCATTTAAAATGGGCATGGTGTGGAGGAAGTGGAGAGGGGGACATTCTTCTCCATCTCCCATAATACTAGAACCCAAAGGGGTCATCCCAGGAAGCTGTTCGGTGGGGATTCAGATCAGATAAAAGGAAGTACTTCTTCACGCTGCACATGGTTTAACTATGGACTTCACTGCCACAGGAAGTTATGATGGCCACCAATTTGGATAGTTTTAAAAGGGGATTGGACAAATTCTTGGCGGAGGCAGCTATCAAGGGCTACTAGTCTTGCTGACTTTGTGCAGCTTCCATTATCAGTGGAAAGATGCCTGCATATACCAGCTGCTGAGGAGCATGGGCAGAGGAAGCCTTGCACCCATCCTGCTTGAGGGTTCCTCTCAAGGTTATTATGGACATTTTGAATATCCTCAACCTTCTGGAGTGGGGACCTCTGCCTCAGATCCCAAGTCTTGTCCATGCAATCCCTAGGAGGTGCTATTAGCCACTGGTCAGACTTTGGATACCTCTAATGAGCAGGGAGAGCCCGGGTGCAGTCCCCAACTGGCTCTCTCTTTCTCCAATGTCCATTCCCTAGAAGAAATAAGTGCTGCTGGGCCTTTAACAGGTAGCTACAACCCTGGAGGGATGGAATTTCCAGAGATATTTTCCTGGCCTGATTGTAAAAGTTGTCTCAAGTGTTGCTGGAGTAGCTTTACTAGTTCCCTGGTTCTGGAATTGTTGGTTAAAGGCTTGAAGTGCACTTTTAGTTTCATAAGTGACCCAGTCATTTTGGCCACATTTAGAGCCCATGTCTGAGACACTGCCCAGGACAGATGATGGATTTCTTGATGGAGCATGATATACTAGAACCTATTGGTCGATTTTTAGGTGATTTTATCTAATTTGTTTAGGTATTTTTTATTTAGATATTATTTTATTTATTTATTTTATTTAGGTATTATTTAGATTTTCAGGTAATTTTTATCTAATAATGTTAATTAATTAATTTTTAATGTTCTTAAATTAGGTTGTTGAAATAGAGTGGTTGGGGAAAACTAGGGGAGAAGTTTTGTGTGAAATAACTTGTGAGCTTGGGTCTTTATTGATTGCAAATTACTGGGCTGAACATATGCTCAGAAGCCTCCTGTTCCTTAATTCTTAGCATATGCCCCCATTTATATGAACCAGTATTTTGTACCTGGCTCCAGCTGGTGTAAGTAGACCCTACATTTGCTGATCTCTAGTGAATAATACAACTAAATAACACAATGCAATCAGGCACAAGATTAGTAAATTTGCCTATACACAAAGGAATCAGAGCATTTGATATACGCCCCCTTTCATCTTTTATTTTTGGTAACACATTCCTTTTCTTCTTCTTGTCAATTCTGTAAGTGGCTGCTCTGGTTCTGATGTGATCATATATGCATTATGAAAAATCTGGTTTGTAAATTGCTTTTCTTTTTCTCTAGCCACTTCCTGTTCAATTGCTGTGGCCCTGGTGTTCCTAAACTGACTTTAATTGGTCAGTTCCTAGTCCCTTCCTGGATCTTGGAGGGATGGGGTAGGAAGCTCAAATCACTGTTCACTCCTCTACAACTAGAACAATTGTTTGTTTGGATCCTTGAATAATGTCCTCCTCTGTAGTCAACAAGAAGTTTTAAAACTTCAAGGGAGTTTTATTTGGATATCTTAGTGAAGAATAAGTAGTTTATTTTCTTTAACTTGCAGGTGTGTGTACAAATTAGTGAGAACTGTTATAAACCAGTGAAAATCATAAAGTATGTGGATATTAAAAGATGCTTACCTAGCTGTACAACTAAATTGACAGCTAGGTGGACAGAGGACTTTTGCATTCTCTCTTGCTTGCAAACCAATTCAACTTTTGCTGATTAGTTTTATTTCTTTTTGGGAAAAAGGCCAGGGAAAGGAAAGGAGGTTTGCTTCGCTTTCTCTGCTTTTCATACTCATACCATTGTTAATAATAATAATTAAAAAAAAAAACCCTAAAGCACGCTTTTAGTGAAACAGTGATCAGACATTAATGTCTTTTCCCCAGTTGTTACAAAAGAGGAACTTATCACCCAAGCAAGATGCAAAGGAAGAATGCAATATTTATGCATTGTATGACTTTTTGTATTCTTTCATAAGCTACTTCAGGAGCACAGGTTGAGGGGTAAAGTATTTTAAATCAACTGCTTGGGGGACAATCCTATGCTCTTCAATGCTGTCTGTGAAGCCAGGGGATTATTTGCAGTCCCTGCTTGGAGATCCTGCCCCTTTGCAACCAGGAGCTAAAGAACAGCACTGGTTACCCCCACCGCCCCGTACCACCACCACCACTGAGGTCACAACCAGCCTATGGACAGGGAAGGGGCACTGGGAGGGGAGGGGGCTGTGGCTGCAGACTTACACCAGTTCCATTCGGTGGCCAAGCCTTCTCATCACTAAATCCAACTGGCCGAGAATGGCTGTCCAGAGAAAATACCCAGCATGAGGGGCAGTGGTGACCGCCACCATTAGGCCTTGTGCCACTTGCCAGGCAGAGGATGCACATTAAAAGTCAGTGAAAATTAATCATCAGTTAAAAGTAAGAGAACCAGTCCCAAAGTTAGTACATAATTTGCATGAAGAACAAGTGTTGTTCAGAAGTGATGCGTAATCAACTGTGAAGGCAGTGTTCCTCTCGGCACCTGGAGGACATGGTCACGCTGAAGCCCTGCATATGGGCTCCCCATATGTGTTTGGTTTTCCACTGTGAGAGCAGATTTTAGTTCCCGGAATCCCAATGGACTTCAGGCTATATAACTCTTCTGTTGGGATTAATTGAATTCCAATTGTTTGTTTAAAAACAACAGCTACAATGCACAGGGCTTTCTGTCTTAGGCTCAGAAAGCTCATTCTGACTCTAAGGGATTACCTGCATGAGGTGTTTGATGTGGCACTTTGCTGAGGCTTCTTTCCTTTTCTTTGTGGAAGTAAGAGCATGTCCTTCATGCATGGGATTTTCCCAGGATTTTTCTTTCTCTGCCTCCATAGTTGTTCTATTATATAACCACAAGATGCCACTGCAATTGCTAAAACACACAGACTTGTTTTAGCTAAAATGTAGTTGTATATCTTTCTAAAATAAAATGAAGAAGAAAGGAAAAAAACATGAAATGGCTGCAAAGCACAAGGGTGGCAATGCCATTTAGAGCTCACAAAGTTTTCTGAGCAAAGAGTCATGAGGGCCCAATAAATGTCTTACACAGAGCAACCTTTATTGTTCAGGACTATGTAGAACAGATATGGGCATGGTTTAAAACTATCGTATGTGTATTCTAAGCACCTTTATTACTAGTAATATCACAATAATTGGGAAACATATAGCAATAACAGTTGGAAATTAAGTTGGCACCTCCCTTACCAGGGCAGACAACAAAAAAGAAGATCCACAGGCATTGTGCTATGAAGTAATTATTAACAGAAGCTGGCTGAGGCAAAAGGATGCCTCACACATGGAAGGAGAAAACCATTCCCTTAATTAAGATGCAGGGAAAGTGGCCTGGCTTTTTGAACATTGTCATTTGTCTTGGGCATGTTGCTGGGCCTGCCTCTTTGGATAACAGACTCCACAGTGATAGAATATCAAGTTCTGATCTGTACTGCTCACATACAAACTAGATTAGTTTACAGTGACAGCATAAAATGACTTTCATTAGATATTTCCTCTCCAGAAGTTATATTAGATAACTTCTCAATTTCATCTCAGTATTTTGGGAACAAAAGTGTTACCCTGACAAATCCCTGAATATGGAATTCGCACCAACTATATGCTGTGTGGCTGGGACAGATCAGGATAATGGATGGACTCACAGAATGATCACATAGAGGAATTCTTGCAATCTGGCCTTTTCTTCAGAATCACCAGCATAAATCCATAACCTGAAAAAGATGATTTGGGATGCAATCTATATACCTCAGCAGAGTTGATTTGTGGATGATAATCAAGTACCTTTCAGATGTCCCATTATTGTACCACGAGACATTTGAAAATCTTAGTTGATACCTGAATTGCTGGAGATCTGTGTGTATCATGATACTGCATCATATTTTAAATGTAAAATCAAAGAACAATGTGCTTTCTCTTTCATAATATCTGTGTTTTCCTCTCATGAATATGAGTTTTTTACACTCTCTCCAAGATTTATACAGACACTAATGTGACAACACAGAGAAATAAGAAAGGGTAATGATTTCCATCATACAAATGAAGAAAGTGAAGCATCTCGACTAAAATGATTTGCTCTTGATCATACACAGAGCTGATAGCTAAGCCTGGAATTTAAATTATATCTCCTTCCCCCTTGCCCAGTTTTGTAAGTTACTAGATTATACTTCCCCTTCAAACATGTTATGGTTTGAAATACAAAAAATATTTGCAAGGAATGCATAGCAAAGACAAACATGAGCTTCAATGCAGTTGTGACTTCCATTCTATTCAATGGAGCACATTAGTGCCACTGCTTTCAATGGGACTTAAAGTTGCAGCTAACTTCAGCTAGGAGTAAGCTATTTTCTTCTTCTGTTAATAGGTTACTTAACAACAAGGTGAATTTGCAACAAATGCTTGTAGTGTATCCTCACCTGAAATCGGGTTTGCATGTTCAGGGTCCTACAGCCCAGCTGTGTTCTCCATAATTATATAAACTGTAGGGAGAATGGACATGAAATTCTTCTCTTTATACCACCCATTTCTGTTTTCTTTTCCAACTGACACTTAACATTCCTTGGATACTAAGCAATGCTAGTTCTTCACTGAATAGTATGTGGGGAGGGGAGAAGAAAGGTTTCACATTGAGACTTTGTACTTCTGCAAACATGAGCATATTGATGCATCTGTTGTGTCTCAGCAGCTCTATTTTGGCTCCATTTCTGTTGGAATGTACTAATGAACTTGCTATTAGGGTGTGGTAATAGTGATGATTAAATTATATACATACACATTTCCATTATTGATTGTTGTGAACTTTGAGAAAGAAGGAAGAAATTGACTGAAAACCTTAGCACATAAAGATACTGAGAATGTCCTACAAAGATGTCACTGAGACTATAATATGGTTTACTTGGTGGTATCCCAGTCAAATGTACTATTTTGCTGCATCTGAAAGGTGATCTAAGAGAGTGGAAATGAGTTATAGGAGGCATAAAACAGCAATGGATTTCTTTTGCCAACAAAATTTGTTTGCCAACATATTCCCTTCTTCCTTCCTCCTGTACTTATAATTGTACTGTTTGTTCTTGTTCAGTCCCAAAGCCATGCCCAACTCTTCATGAACCCATGGACCACAGCACGCCAGGCTCTCCCATCCTCTACCATCCCTTGGAGTCCACCCAAGCCCACACCCACCACACCAGTGACCCCATCCAGCCACCTCAGCCTCTGTCATCCTCTTCTCCTTTTGCCTTCAATCGTTCCCAGAATCAGGGTCGTTTCCAATGAGTCCTTCCTTCTCATTAGGTGACCAAAGTATTTGAGCTTCAGTTTCAGTATCTGTCCTTCTAAACGGTTGATTTCCTTAGGATTGACTGATTTGATCCCTTTGCAGTCCAAGGGACTCTCAGGAATCTTCTCCAACACCACAATTCAAAGCATCAATTCTTTGGTGCTCAGCCAACTCTCACAGCCATTCATTACAACTGAGAATTGTACTGTTGGCTGTTTTTAAAATGTTGTTAGCTGCTTAGAGAGCCCTGTCGGGCTGTTCAGTGGCCTATAAATGTTAAAATAAATAACTTTTCATGAATAGTGAATGAATGTTCAACAACAGAGAAAATCATCATGTGACTTGCTTGACCTGACAACTTTCAGTAGTGCAATCCTGAATGTTGTTTATCAGATCATATTCTTGGAAGTGGGGGGATTGTAATCATATTGTAATGTTAATATTTTGAAAAATCTTGGTTATATTTGAATAACAAATGTATGCCTGCGATTTGCCTATGGCTGTTAGATATTTCAAGAAAAACAAATAAGCATATAGGTCTTAAGAAGTTGTAACTGAAATATAAATTATTCCTTACTTCAATATATTGGTTTTCTTATTTAAAAATAAAAATATAGTCTACATGTTAGCTTTTAAAAATAGCATTTCCTATTTTCATTTAATAAGTGTTGAACTCTCTCATGCAATGTGTTTCACACTAATTTGGGGTGTACAAAGTGATTTCATATTTTGGCTACTTTTATTTACCTATTGTGATAAAACAAATTAAGTTTATTCTGCATTTGTGTTAAAGATATTTCAAGGCAACTGATGATAATAAAACCAAGACAATCTATTGCAAACAGCAACCTCAAAACATTCTTGTTAAAAATGGGCTGAAAGTGGGATTTACACTTTTTACCAGCTTGTGGGAAACAATGGAAAATGTCTATTTCTTAATTACAGAACAAATGTAACCTGTCAACTCAGTCAACTGGCAATATTTACAACACTTTAGCATCTATGGCTGTCAGCTTCAGCACTCCCTGAAATTCCTAGAAGATCTGCTCACTCTGTCATATATTGCTAAATCCATACTCTGTCTGTGAAGGTGATTGCTGAACATGAGAAAATTTAATGTTCAGGTTATGAGAGAGGAATGGAGCAGAGCACTAGAGTTACATATACAAAAAGCTGTGGATTCTTGCTTCACTTGACCAAAAATTAAGGTTAATTCAGCAGAAATAGTTATTTTGAACATCCGGATGGCATATCATCTCCTTAATAACAATGAACCTTTTTCTTTCCTATCACTATTATGCCACGACTGTGATTTGTGCCACTGTCCTATATGATTGGGCATGCTATGTAGTGGCTCCCTTTGAATTAGCATCTGTCTGCATATTGTGTTTATTCCAAGACTTTGTCAATGTTCATAGATCTCCACATACTCCTGAATGGCTTCTCCATGTTTGGGGAATTGTCAAACTGCCATCGAAAATGGATTTTGTAAGCACCTATGATTCAAAATAGACTCCTACTGCAACACTGGAAGACAAATTCCCACCATCAGTCCTTCAATGGACAACAGATCTTATTGTCCTTTGAACATGCAATTCACTATTGACAACTGCTGCTAGACACTTATCTGAATATCTAGGTTGTGTACACTGATGGACATGCCTAGCTTCCCTCCTCGAACACAGATGAACTTGACAGTATCTACATTCTTCTCCTCACATATGTCACTTTCCCTCTTGTGTTTTAGCCTTGAAGAATCAGAAAAAGACTGCATGAACTCTTGTTATGTATGCATTGTTTAAAACAAAAATAAACTGAAAAATCAAAGTATACTTAAAAAGACAACACACCAGAGAAACAGCTGTGCAGCAACAGAAGCACCTGAAGGTAACCCCAATATAATATCCTAGCATTCTTCAACAACCGAAACGTTCTGGTGAACAACTGCAGAAGGTTGTACAGGCTACTATATATTGAATACATTATTTGTCTATGATGAGGTTTGACAATCCTAGGCTAAGGCTGAATGAGTCCACAAAGTACCAGAGGGAAGGCCCTCTGTAGTCTAGTAAATTCCCAAGGATCAGAATCTAAACAGTGGACCAGAAGTCTTATGGAAGCCCTGAGTTTCAGAATCTGGTTCTATTCACAGAATTTATTCTCCAGGTTTTACCTGTTCCTAGATTGCATAGTTCCTTGCAGCTGAGCAAGCCCAGAATAGGCCACACCTCAGATTGCAGTCCTTCCCCAGTCTGATTTAGGACTTGCCTGAGGTTGTTAGTCTGTTAAACATTTCATCTCACTGAACACCAAGGAACTGATTATTTATATGTTAGATTTATATCCCACCTTTTTTCTTACAAAGAACTCAGACTGGCTTGCACAGTTCTTCTACTACTACTCTCAATCTTATCCGCACAACCACCCTTTGAGGTAGGTTGGGCTGAGAATGTGACTAGCCCAAATCACCCAGTTGGCTCCATGGCAGAGGTGGGACTAGAAGCCAGATTGCCTGAATCCCAGTCCTGTTCTCCTAACCACTACACCACTCTGGCTCTCAGTCCAGGACTGGGATGCAGGGCACACTTCACTCCAAGGCCAGATTCTGTTTTGACACTGTATTCTAGTGGTGGCTGAAGCAAGGGGCAAAAAGAGGTTGGGCAAAATGCCAGTATATTTCAAAGTGCTTACTGCAGGTAAGTAAGCCTTAGGAGAGGCTTTTCATCCATTTAGAATGAAGGGAAAACTGTCTCAAAGCCAGGAAACCACAACATGCCACTTTCTCTGGGATGCTGAAGCATCAGATTGGGAGCCCTGGGGCCTGAGGGTCTGCACCATGATCTAGGATTTCTGCAAAGTTGCTCCTGTATGACAAGAACATCACCATGTGAATTGGCTATGCATTTTGAGGTTCTAATCCTCCCATGGGAGAGAGACCTGAATATTCAAAGTGAAGGATGTTCCAGGATGGTTTTGGAGATGGAATAGGGAAGAGAAAGCTGGAAAAGCAGTTGGATATTGTCTCTGAGCCTGAGCGATCCCCTGCATTGAAACACTGGAAGTGGTTCCAGCCATAACAAAATTGCAAACTTTTATTAGCCCTCTTTCGGAGCTTCTCATAGCAGTCTAACACACATATTTAGTACATGGAGTTTTATTTATGGAGATTCTTTGTGAGCTGCCCCGAGGCTTTCTTCCGATGGGGGTGGCATAGAAATGTTTTATATACAAACAAATAAATAAATAAATTTATGGTTTATCACTTTATTTCTATACATATCTGGGGGTGGGGGGAATCACTTGCTTAATTGCTTTGCTGGCTAGCCTTCTGTTAAAGGTATAGGAGCACTGCCATCCTAAACCACAGGAAAGATAATATGCCAGAAGAACCATTGATTTGACCTAGTAAAGCTATTCCTGTATTTTTGTGTCCTTCTGCACCAAGTTAAAAGTGAGTCTAAAATTGCACAATGCCTCCAAAACAGATTGCGTCAGTCTCCTCTTTTCAAATCAGGTTTCTTGAAGCCTGTCCAAAAAAGGAAAACATCTTCATGAAATCATTATAAGTGCCAGCTATTTAACCACCTGTCACTTTGCCATTGATGCCTACTCAATATTTGACAGGAAAAACATTATTTTGTCTACACATTATCTCACAACACAAGCAATATAACACATACACAATGACGCTTAGCTATTGTGTGAAAATCTGTTTAAACAAAGAAAGGAAATTTCTCCCAGAAAACCACGGCAAGGCAAGGCAAGGCAAAGCAAGGCAATTGTGGGTAATTAATGTGACTGCTAGGTTTAAACAGTCAAAACACCCAAACAAAGCAAGCACCTCAGTTCTAAAAGATTTCTTAAACGGCTTGCTTAAACTAACCTCTTCATTATTCTTAAACTATAATGCTTCCATATGTCATGTACCCATATTCAGAAGAGGTAACAGGAGAGAAACCCCTAAAAATTAGTATTCCCAGCTTTCTCCATCAGAACAAGCCCTTTGCTTTTCAATTTACTATGAAGGGAGGCAATATTATCATGCATTGCATTCATATCCCATTTTTTTCCTTGTTCAAGGATGGCTTACATGGTTATTCTTCTCCCCATTTTATCCCCACCAAACCACTGTGAGGGGGTTAGGCGGTGTCAGTGACTGGCCCAGAGTAACCCAGTGAGCATGAGAGCCAAGTGAGGACTAGAACCTGGGTCTCCCAAGTCTTAGTCTAACAGACTAAACACTATGCCACACTGGCTCCCATGACTGACGGTGGTTAATATTAAGAGAACTAGCATTACTGATGATAGTCCATTTTATACACACAAACAGGTTTGAATTTTGTGAATTCCACATGTAATTAACTGCCTTATATTGAGCCGGAACACTGGTCTACCTGGCTAGGTACTGTGGATACGAAGTGGCAATGGTTTAGCTGGATTTCAGAAAGGGGGCGCCTGAAGCTGGCAGGGATTGAACCTCAGACCTTCTACATGCAAAGTATAAGCTCTGTCAGTGTGCGGCATCTATTCCCATCCTATACCAGCATCCTCTCGCCAGAATGGCTGGCTGGGGGCTGCTATACAACAAATCTGGATAAGTCAGTCTGTCCCTACCCCCCCCCCCCACACACGAGGATTGCAACAGCATTCTTATTTCCACCTTGTTGCATTTATCAGTTGCTGCTTATAACTTATTGTGGTAATGGCCAACATTTTCATTTTCTTGGCTATCCATTAGAAATCTCCCAATGCAGGCTGAGCACCATGCAGCAAAACTTCGACTAATCTTTCTGCTGAATAATTCAGGTGGACTGATTTCCCATGAAGGAGGAACTTAACAAGAAAGCAAAAATGCATACCTCTAGGAAGAATGGCTGTATCAACAGGTCTGAACCTAGATGCACTTTTCAAGTTCCAGACAAGTTGGATACGAGTATGGGTAGGTTTGAAGGGTCTTGCCTTCTAGCTGGGAAATGGACTAAGTGACCTTTCCATTCCTTCCAACTTGTGTATTTAAGGCCTGCTTGAGACATAATGCAAAATCACAGTTTGGCAATGTGACAGTGAGTCATGGTGAATCTTGAACTTGTTCATTGCTTCTCTCTTCTGCTCCTCCTCCTCATGCAGGGATGGCTGAAAGTTGCAAGTTCCCTCTTCTCAGTTAAATTTCTGAGAAAGTCCACATAGGATTGCCCTGCAGTTGAAATTAGAGCTCTGGCCAAACAATTGCCACTCTTTGAGCCTGAGCAACTATTGGAAGCACTGCAAGAACTTCCTTCCTGGGATCATACAGGGTCAGGGAAGAGATAGAAGGGCTTTAATGTATTCTAACCTGAATCATATCTTATTTTGTCCATTTAAATTGAATATTTGAATGGCTCATATCCATCCTTTTCCAGTTGTTGCCTGGGGCCCCATGCTTTCCAGATAGAAGGAAATACTAAATGCTAAATAATAATACTAAATAGTACTCTACATGCAGACAAAACAGGTGTCTTCTTATGTGGTCTTTGGAAAGGTCAAAGGGTAAAAAGAGTCAGCTTCCTGATGCAGAGCATCTTAGGACAAACTAATTGAGATATTATTAATGGGTTTAATCTTGCATGGCTGATTTTTAATTTTTTTAATTTTTTAATGAAGAGTAATAGCTGGTATGGGCATGCATGTGTGGATTGTGAAGTGCTGTGTTGGTGGAGATTGAACTTTATGCCCTTGCCATGGTACCAACAGGATTTGCCCCCACCTCCAGCAATGGTTGTTATTAGCAGTGGAAAAATAGCTCCTCTTGGCACTTTCCTCATCTTGAGAATAGCTGGTATGCATGGGGGTGATTCTGAATGAGGCAACAGGGGGTCAAAGCCTTGATCCATTGAGTTCTTCTCATATTTCCTATGTGCTTGCTTTGAAAAATCCACACATGGGCTAATGAATAATGACCCCTACAATTTGGCCCCCAGGTTAATAAAAATTAAAATCCAGCCAACACTGAGTATGTTTAAGTCCCATTAATTTCAGTTAGAAAGAATTAGACACACCACTAATTCTCCTATTGAACTCAGTGGGATTCAAATTGCTTGACTTGAGTGATTTGTGTCCTGTGTGCTCACTTTTCATTAGTTCATATCATTCTTCATATCCATTTGTATAGGAGTTCTAATGAATGGAAATATGTGGCCAATGCTTGATGTTGTTCATGTCCCAGTTATACGAAACCAGGCAAACATTTTCACATTTTTAAAGGAAGCAATCATTACATATACAGAAAAAGACCAATTCAATATAACAAATGTTTATAAAGGTCATTTTGTATTAGCTGAGGAGGAGCTGCTCTATTTTTGGTGATGAAATGTGTTAATTTCCATGGGTTATAATGGAATGTAATCCTGTTTAAAATAGGGAAAGAATGCATTCTTAACTATAGAGGTGCTAGTAACGCCTACACAATGTATGTAATGTAATATAATAATCATCATAATTAATTAAGATAATAATATTGCAGAACCTTGCTAATGACTGATAGGTTCATCACTAATTAACCAATTTTATATATAAACAAACCAGAATAGTACATCAGAAAATCTATTTTCTTCAATTATTTGGATTATTCTGGTTCAGAATTAATTATTACATTTTCCATAATATGCATTATGAAAGGCATTTAGATAAGCTCTAAAACTAAAATGTGTAGTATTATGATATCTCCATATACTACTTTGGTACAAATTAAAAGCCAGCCCTAGAACACTGGGTAATACCACTAGGTGAACATGAAACATGTTTAAATAACCAAAATGTAATTAATGCTTTTTCTTGTGGTTTTTGTTGAATAATCTAAAAGCTTCATGAAACACTGATGGAGAATGTTTGGCTTGCATAGAAAAGGTTGGGCTGTTTATCTGGAAATACTGGCTAGGATCCCAAGCGCTTGCTTAGGGACACTCCAGAGCCTGGACATCTCTCCCTATTTTCAGTCATATATATAAAAGTCAACCTTTGGTTTCCTGCATCTGTACTAGATCTCTCTTTCAGTAAGCCTTACAGCCTATGTCATTGTTGTCCATTATTTTTATTTCTGTAATGACATTGCTCTCTTCTGGCGTATCAGTGGGCAATGTGGTTTTCTTACTATTACCAAAGAAATACTTAATTACACTGCTCAGATCACCAATGAGAGTTCTCACAGCATCACTACACTCCTGAAGTGTATAATGGGCAAGAGGGAAAGTTAAATCAATGGTAGGAAAAGCTAATAAGTTCTTTCTCAGGCTGTGATGATTCCCCCATTAATTCCCAATTTCCTGACCAGTTACAGCAGATAATACCTAGAAAATGGGACAAAACTTTTTCAAGACGTCTTCTTGATCTGGCTGTGCATCTGGAATTTTTCATACCATTTATTTATGACAATATGGTATTTAAATGAAGAGCTAGCCCATGTGACTAAGAAGACTCTGTTCCATCATTCAAATGTGTGTAATGGAGGACAGGTCCAGTCCTTTTTGGAACTCCATACTTGAACTATTTCTTCAGCTACTTTCCAGTGTGTAATGTAGAGGATAATGCATAAAAGAAATCTGACAGGAGATTATGATGTCAGAGGTTTTTTCCCAAAACATTTAAAGAACATGTGAAGGCTGTTATAACTCCTCTATAAAGACTTTTTGACAGTGGGATAAAGCTATTATCATCCAGGTGCATTTTTTTCTACACTCCTGAAATGTACTTGGGCTGTGCTTTTCCAGGGAAGGTATTTGTTCTGATCTTGAAAATATTTTAACTAGACCAGGAGTAGGCAAACTAGAGGCCTGCTGGATCCACTTTGCATTCACTAGCACCCCATGATCCACCACCCAGATACAGGAATAAAAGACATGCACTTATAGTTAAATAACTTAGACTTGAGGAACTTGTTTTCAGTCCCAGAACTGAACAAGCACACAGTTCTGACACACAAAAATTCATTCATGTTCACCTCACATCCACTCCAGATTTCTTCATTTTAGCCATGCAACTTTATTGTTGCAATTAATACACACATAGGAGTAAGAAGATTCAATTAAACAACTAAAGTTGAAGATCTACTTCACTATCCAGAGATTCACCAGCAGATGATCTTGCTTTACCTTTTGCACAGCCTGAGCTAAGCCATAGAGGATCATAGAGCTTAAAATATGTGCTGGCTGTTGCTATATTCTTCGGATGGTTTGTTAAGCAACATGCATCATTGACTAGGTATCTTAAGGCACAATCCAAAGGTGATGCCTGCAAACCTCTACACTCAAGGGACTGAAGATATTCTATGGAGGATGAGGGGAAAAGCAAGGGTGAACTCCATCTCCCAGCTTCGTCTACCCTGATAGCCAGCTAGACAACCAATATCTGCCATCCAGCTGTGGTGTCTTGGATGGGACAGAATGAAGGCTGGACTGCTACCAGGATGCATCATGGCCTAGTAGTCTCCTCCTCTATCTGCCCCACCCCCACCCCTTTCTCCCATCACTAAGGTCATGATTCTTTCTGTGCTGGCAGCGGATGGAGTGGGGGAACCAAGCATTGATCCAGCTGTGAGATCAGAGCTCTTTTTCTGACTTTGGTTCTTGGAATCCAAACTATCCAAACTTAGACACTGCCCAGGGACCACAAGCTCACTTTGGCCATATATTTCTTACAGGGAAGAAGCTGAATTGTAGGAAGGGTAAAACCTTATGTCATGCTGAAGAGTATTACAGTGCCTTC
Source organism: Varanus komodoensis (assembly GCF_004798865.1). Classification (NCBI taxonomy): domain Eukaryota; kingdom Metazoa; phylum Chordata; class Lepidosauria; order Squamata; family Varanidae; genus Varanus; species Varanus komodoensis. The sequence goes on along the minus strand of NW_025336114.1, from coordinate 2,413,357 downwards.
AAGAATCTTAAAATAAACCCACAAGAAATCTATTATTAGGAAAAATAACAATGAATCTTGTGGCTCTTTAAAGACTAACACATTTATTCTGGCATAAGCTTTTGTGGACACTGTCCACTGCCAGAATAAATGTGTTAGTCTTCAAAGTGCCACAAGATTCTTTGTTGCTTTTGCTGTGACAGACTATCACAGCTACCCTTCTGTTATTAGGGTTTGCAAATTAAAAGTTGCCATATGTTTCGTATACTTATGCCAGACATATAAGGCTTGAAGCAAACTTGAACTAGCTGTGAGGGGAAACTTCATGTTATAGACTATGTGAACAGAGGTTGAAATCCCAATGAAAGAAGATCCCTTTTCATAAACTCAATTTTTTTTTGTTCTCAAAAGGGCCAGGGTAGAAACATTTCATAATTGTCTCTATGGCTTCGAGATCAGAGTACTGAAAAATAATAGCCCCTCTGTGTATAAAAAAAGCCAGAATCTGCATATGATTTTTTACAGAGACATGCTATGTTTATGTGTGGGATTATTTTTGGCAACAGACAGTAGCTTAGAAATGAATGCTAGCAATAATTTTCTTAAAAAGAATGCTGACTACATTGGGAAATGTTGTACTATAGATTCAAATCTCACTGCTGAGGTGATAGAACTGGGACGGGGTGGGGAGGTTGATCTATCATCATCATCATCATCATCATCATCATCATCATCATCTAAGCCCATGAGCCTGATCCTGCTGTAGAGGTTCCCCTCTGCCCCATGCGGCTTCTCTATTTTAGCCATAGTTAGGAAAGGAATTGAACATAAACCTGCCAGGAGCATACTCCCCTTCCACAAAACCTTGGTGCAACTGCTTTTAGAATATTCTGTACAGTTCTGGTCACCACACCTGATAAAGGACATTACTAGATTGGAAAAAGTGCAGAAAAGGGCAACTGAAATGATGGAGGGGTTGAAGCAATTCCTCTGTGAGGAATGGTTACAACAACTGGGGTTGTTTTGCTTTTAAAAAAGGCAAGTAAGCTGAGATATGAAACATTTAAAATTATGCATGGCATGGAGAAAGTGGAGAGGGAGGCATTTTTATTCTTCTCCTATAATACTAGAACCCAGCAGTGTCATTCCAGGAAGCTGATTGGTGGGGGACTCAGGACAGATAAAAGGATGTATTTCTTCACACAGCACGTAGTAAATCTAGGGAATTCACTGCCCCAGCAAGTAGTGATAGCCACCAATTTGGATGGTTTGCATTGGACATATTCATGGAGAAGAAGGCTATCAATGGTTTCTAGCTTTGCTGGCTATGTGCTAGCTTTAGAAGTTACAAGCCGGCATGCACCAGCTGCTGAGGACCTTGTCAGGTGGAAGTCTTGTAGTCATCTTGCTTGAGGGATCCTCTGGGCAGCTGATTTGCTCCAGTGTGAATGGGGTGCTGGACTGGAGGGTCCATTGGTCAGATCCAGCATGGCTTTTCTTACATTCTTATTTTTGTTGGATTCCTCCAAGATGTGAATCTTGGCCTCCAGGCCATGCCGTGTAAAATAATCTCTGTTGTTATTACTCAAACATGAGCAGGCCCCATGTACAGTTCCCCCTCTTGACTGGGAAGACATTACTCAAACATGAGCAGGCCCTTCCCTGGTAAATAGGGAAAACTGCACTGTGGCTCCCTGGTTGGAGATAGGGGTGTGGTGAACCTGTGTTTGTTTGTTTATTATTTGCATTTATATACCACCCTAATAGCCCAGAGGGCTCTCTGGGTGGTTTACAAAAATTAAAACTCACCAATCCTAAACAAATAAATAAATTGGCTATACCATGACAGGATGAAATAATATAGTTAAAATGAATTAAATACGTAAGTATACAATTAAAATTAATTAACTTTAAAATATTGGTTAAATATTTTTGGTTCTGCACACTGGCTCCCAATGAGGATGATGCAGAGCATGTAAGCATATGTCTGCACAGCTAACACCCTCTTCAGCTCTGATCTGGAGATAACAATGGGAATTCCCCTATATACTGCTTCCCACCCCTGCTATAGAATATTTGACTATGAGGTTTGGTCCACCAAGAGATTGACTGGAAACTATACAGCTAAGTTCAAGTAGCTTCTACAGAGAAACATATTAAAGACTGGAGTACTCCTACGCATAGGTGGGAAACTATTTTCTGTTGAAGGTTGTGTTCTCTTGGGTCAACTTGTTTAATGCTATGCACCAGTGATGGATGGATTTGAATCCAGTAGTGGGAAGGATCAGAACCCAAAATGGAGCCCCTTTACTTTTGCTGGCTGCCATCCCCATTTTCTCTTTCCTCTTGCCACCCTTTGTCTTTCTAGCATCAGCACCCCCCCCCTTCTCATACTCCTCTCTTCCTCTCTCTCACATCTTCCCTGCCTGTCTTGTTGCCAGAGTAGGAGCAGATCACTCTTGCCAGAAGTCTGAGCCAATTGCTTGCGGAGGGCTTTTGAAATTAGGCCAAGCAATTAATTTACCCATGCCTGTTCTAACTAGTTATGTGAAAGTATGGCTGAAACACAACCAGTCTCTTCACCATACTTACCTATTTAAAAATGCAGGTATATGCTTAGGTAATGACCCCAAAGAGTCCAAGACTTTTATCATTTAATTCTGAACACAAGAAAGCCTACTTTGTTCATGAAAGCTTGAGACACAAGCAGGCTGTTTGGGATAATGAATGTTGTCAAGGGAACATGCAATAGTCACTTCAAAGTTTTGAGAAATCTAAAGACATTCCTGTAAATTGTACTGTTTAAGGTTATTGTGTGTGTGTGTGTGTGTAAATAATTTTATATTGCCTAAAAGCCACTACTTTTTGGGTAGTTCACAATGTTAGGACAAAACAGGTATTTGGTTTAATTTATGAAAGAGTGGTCAACTTGAGCGTTATTGTAACTGTAGTCTCAATAACATAAATTGATGATACATGAACTGTGAATTCAATAGTTAAACTATGGATTCACTAGCTGACCGAAGTGGTAATGTCAGCTAGAACTGGCAATTTCCCACATTCACTTGGACAAGCAAGTGCCCAAACTTGTGGGGAAGAGCCCCCATCTACTGCTGCTGATTTTCAGATGGTGAAATGTGTACACTGAGACAGAGCTGCTGTGACAATGCCTTCGCTGCTCATACAAATCCTTGCATAGGGATATGAAATATTTTTAATTATTTATATCTAGTGTGAGGAAGGCCTTTCAGTCTGATTACTGGAGGCAATCCTTGAAAGAAGCAGTGACTGAAATGAAACCTCTTGGGGACAGCACAATCCTGCATGGGCTGAACTAACAAGGAGCTATAAAGTTGAGAAAATGTGCATAGATAACCCTACAGCACTGGCTGCTGGATCTAATGAAATTAATGTACTTTTCATATTGTAAGGGGACAGGGTGTTCTAAGGCAGGGATAGGAAACTTTATTTCGTTTGAAGGCAATATTCTCTCAGAGGTTATCTTTTGAGACCCCTGCAGTGGGCAGGGAATGAGCCAAAAGAGCCTCCAATAGCCCTTCCTTCTTTCTCTCTCTGCTGCCCTCTCCTCTCTTGTGCATGCAGAAGGTTGCCAGGGAAGGGACAGATTGTGCTAGTCAGAGGCATGAACTGATCAGTTGCTGAGGGCCGCCATGTAGCCGAAGACTCCTGGTTGCCGCTTCTGTTCCAAGGGTGGGCTGGGAAATAACAACTTTAAATGTAGAAGTTCATAAATCTGTGCCTTCTTATTAACAGAGTTGTCATGCACTGCTACACAAATGGGATCACCATATTTATTCCACACTGAACCTATTTATCCTAGTCTGGGGTACTGAGATGAGTTCTGCTATGACCTTATTTCATACAAGGCATGGGTGGAGAACTTTGAGCAGAAGACTCCTCAGCCAGCCATCTGTAGGCCATACAGTGTCTGCTGACCTGATTGGGCTTTGGTCCAAGTGCAGGGCGGACCCTCCAATAGCATTTGGGTCCAGGACCAAACTTTGCTATGTGGGTTAGGGAAGCCCTGTGTTCAGTGAAGCAGAACCCGCAAGTGGGGGAGTGGAGTTGCCCTTTCAATTCTGGTTCCATTTTACACACACAGTGTAAAATCTGTTAAATCAAGAGCAAAGCACATGTTCTAATTGCATAAAATTGAAGGATTCTTATTGGAAAAAGCGTTATGGGATTTACTTTCAAACAGTATCAGAATATCTGGTCTAACAATTTTAGGAAGATAACATTTCACAAGTCTTGGAAAATCATAGATACTTTCTCCCATGATGTTAAGCAATTGCCAGAAACATACCTCCAAGCAGAACATCTCTATTTAACTTAATTAAGTACTAGTTCAGGACTTAAATCCTCCTAGGAAGGCCCTTGGCAGTTACAGGCGGCATATAAATATGTGAATGAATAAAGATTTTGTAATTTATCATTTGAGATTGGTTTCCATGGGATAGCTGTGCCTGACAGTTCCTTCACCCTCTAATCAGGTTGGAGTGTGTTTGACCTAAGCAAGCTTGTCTGATGTAACAATAATGTTCCTTTCCTGTTAATTTTCCCTGGCCAATCTCATGCTTTCCCTGTGTGCATTCCTTCCACTACTGATATGACCAATACCTTGCATTAGCTACAGCTCCTACCCTTCTCATGGCATACACGTTGACTTCCTTTTCCTATACAAACATGCATTCAGTCCATGCCTTTGTCGCTGCTTAATGGCTGGTATCTTTACACGAGCCAGAGTGTCTTTCTCTTTGTATGCTTTCAGCAGTACCTTCTCCTCATCATATTCCAGACCCCCCACATTGTATATACCCATTAATTCCATTATTTAAGTCTTTTTTGCATTGTCAACCTTCTTCAGCTCCCCCACCACCCCAAATTACTTTCCCATGGCTGTCTGACCAGGGAGAAGCAAGTACAGTAATGTGTTACATAGACTGGATATCTGAACACCATGCTCTGTCCTTTTGTGCCAAGAAATATAAAGTCCTATCCAATCATAATGAAAATGCAGGCATTAGTTCATTTCATACCACATGCCCAACCACATAAATAGTTTACTCATTCCATTGTTTTATTCCCATGTCAGTCTTGTCACAAACCGTATTCTGTACGATGTTCCTCAAAATACAGGTTTTAAAATACTATGAGAGGAAATGGTGACCAGGATACAGTGCTAAACAATTTCCTGTACACGGCAATTGTAAAGCTGGTTCTCCAACTGCAAAATGTACCTCTTTTCCCACTAGTACTACCTTCTTCCACTTCTACTAACAAACCAAAACTAGATGAAGGCTTCCCAGTATGACCCTACAAAGCTTAATTCTTAGGGCACAATCTTATGCCTGTTTAATCATGCTGACTAGGAAACGTGAGTTGTAGTGCATGTATTCTTTCCCCCTTTGTTTCTAATTTTAAGTACTTATTTAGCATGAGGCTGTTCTGGAAGTGTCCCATTTTTGCACTACCAGTTGGCCTGAGGATCTTGAGTCTCATATCTTTCTAATGTCACCTAGCAGCAGGTACTCCATCAGGCTGAAGCCAAGGGAGGGAGGAAAAGCAGGGCCTTTTCACTGGGTTTGCTGAGAAGCCGGATCCACCTGGGCCCTCTTTTTTTCAAGAGCCCCACACAGTGACCATTCCTGAAAAGGATATCTCCCTGAGCCCTTTTCATCCCAACTGGACATGAGAAGAATTGCTACTTTCGGAGTCTGCATTTGCTTTTTTCCCCCCTGCCCTCTCCCTCCCCTTGCCTTTTTGTCATGCCTTTCAGACTGTAAGCTTCAGGCCAGGGAGTGTTTTGCTTTTTATTACTTTTTAAGGCTCTTGGGACTCACAGTGGGGTAAAATTATACAAATACACAAATCATTGCTTGCCCTATTTTTATTGACCGCTATACCCAGCATACGTGTTCCATTCTGAATTTTTGTTAAAGTTTGATGTTCTATTCCCAGGATCATAAAAACTTGAGAATAATTATTGTGTTCAGTAATGGTACCAGTTTAGCTTTTCAATTACTCTTTCAGTGTTTAATGCACAAACTGTATTTCACAAATAAAAAGGGGCTGATCTGACAGTATTAGAAAATCACAGGTACCTCCACTCCCTCACCCTAGAAGCTGTCAAGAACATACTGAGCGTTCAGAGTTCTATATATTTCAAGCTCATTCCTCAGAAGCAGAATATAAGTTGAGCTGGGGAAAACATCCCTGCAGAAAAAAATGAATGTCTTTTCCTTCTAAGCGAAAGTGCCTTCTGGTAGGGCGGGCCCTGATTCACAGTCGTGAAGTAGGTTTCGAGACACCTGTTTCTTAGGATGCTGCGAAGTGAATCTAAGCCTAGGCAAACACTCCTGCTTTGGTGGGAGGCAGATGCGGTTCCTCAACGATGGGGATTTATCGTGGATGGAAAGTCCCAGCCTAGTTTCTCTGAAGTAAGGGAAATCCCGCTTACTATCTATAAAGGAAATCTCAGCTCTGAGTTTGGAGCAGAGCGCGAGCCCTTTGGAGAGAAGTCATGGGAAGGAGGCAAAACAGGGTTTGGGACACGCCCCCCCCCAACCCCAGCTTTGCTCCTCCCCGCCTGTGTGGGGCTGTGCTGCTGGGAGCCGCAGCAGGTCCAAAACTATGAAACTCCGTCCACCGAGTCCCTCTTCCGCGTCCTTTTTCGCGGAGCCAGGTCCAACCTTCCGGCAGAGTTTTACCCTTCTTTTTGCAATCCGCCAGCAATTCTCCGGGTTAGAGTGGGAGACCTTCCCAGCGGCGTCTCTAACCGGGGAAAGGCGAGTGGGAGAGGAGCAGCCCCGAGAAGGGGGGGATCTGCCCGAAGCCGCCCCCTCCGCCCTCGAAGGGGCGAGCGAAACACGGGGCAGGCTGCCGCCCCCTCTGCGCTCGCCCTCTGCCTGCGGAGGGGCCGGACGTGCCAGGCCCTCTGCCTGCCCGCCCAGCGCGGGTTTGCATACGGGGCAGGGCAGTTCCCAGGCGCGCACGGGTGTGCGCGTCTGTTTGTGTGCATCGGTGACACCCGCCCGGTCTGTGGCGGTCCCAGCGCCCGCCCGAGAAGCTGTTGCAGCCCAGCCCAGCCCAGGCAGGTCCCAGGCGCTCTCCCCTCCCCCTCCCTCCTCCCCTCCCCTCCCCCACCCCCCGCCTCGGTGCCTGGAACAATAGAGTGCGAGAGGAGCCGGCTCTGGGCTGCGCGCCCTCCCCTTCTTCTCCCTCTCCCCGCCTCTCCTCCCCTTCCCTCTCGCCCGCCCCCGAGCCAGAGGCAGAGCCGCCGCTGCTGGAGGAGCCGGTTCCATGCCCGCTGGAGCCTCCTCTTGCCGCCGCCTCGTCCTCTGCTTCAGCGCGCAGTCCCGGCATGGACGTTAGGTTTTACCCTTCCGCCCCCACCGCCGTTGGTTCCTTGCCTGGGGCCGACCCCACTTGTTTGGGCCCCCTGGACTATTACCACTGCAACAAGGTAACGGGGAGGGACAGGGCAGTCGGCCGGGCAAGGGCGGAGGGCGCCGGCGGACTGAGGACGGTCCCGCGCTGCAGGAAGTCTTCTCCGCCGCTGGCCGGCCCGCCCGCCCGCCCGCCCGCTCGCGCTGCTCCTGCGCTCCCCTCGGGGAGCGGCGCACCTTTGCCCCGCGCTGGAGGAGGTCGCGCCGGCGCTGGCAGCGCCGCGCCACTCGCGCTGCGCCGCGCTCGCCCCGCGCCGCGCCGCGCCGCGCGGGACTTGTCACGGCCGGTCTGCGCTCCCGGCTCCGGGCAGGGCGAGGAGTTGGCTCTTTTGCGCTCCCCGCGCCTGCCTCTGCTCCTCGCGACTGCGGGGAGGCGGGGAGGAGCCGCGCAAGTGGCCCCGAAGTCCTGCGCCGAGATCGCCCGCTTGTTTGCCTGCTTGCTTGATGGCCAGCCGTAAACGGGCGGTCGGGGGGGAGCTCGCTCTTTAACGCCAAACAAAACATCAATGAGCCTGAAACTTCTCTTCTTTCTCTGGGGTGCAAAGTGTGGGAGGCAGCGAGCGAGCGGGTGGCTGCATCTTGCAGGAGGGAATTTCAAAACTGTTTTACTTCACAGCACCCAGGCTGCCGGCTTGGTGGAGCTGCGAAGCAATTCGCTTTCCCATCTTGGAAGCACAAGTGGGGGTGGGGGTAGGGTGGACGGACGGACGGACGGACGGACGGGGGATATGCGAGGCGGGTGGCGGGGGAGAGAGGCAGTTGGTTCTCCGTTGCGTCGTCACTTCAGACCCCGGATTAGACCTCTTAGTTTTGGTAAACACCATGATGTAGATGGAGGAAACCCAAATCTTAACACAGAAGTGTGCATCTCGTGTGGGGGAGGAGTGGAATTGCACGGGCTCGAGGGATTGCTCGTTGGAAGTGCTTTGCTTGCATGCCTGGCAATGGGTCCTGTTGGAAAATGTACAGGCTAGGGGAGAAATGCTTTAGGGTGAGTATACCCTCTCGGTTTATTACATCTAGGGCTTTCTTTGCCCAGAGGGAGCTGCATATGCTACCTTGGCCAGGCTGAAATTTGCTTTGTATGTCGTGGTTATAACTTAATAGCTTATACGTTATTGTTTTAGCTTTCCCCTCAACACAGGCTGCAGCAGGTTCTTCTCCTTGAGTTGCCAACCTCTTCCCTATTCTTTCCTTCTCCACAGCCCAGTTCTGTTAAATACAAAGGAGAGAAGTGGGTTATGTATATTTCATAAGATCTACAGCACAGCATGAAAACCTCTCTAACCTAGATTTGCCTTATTTGCTAATGCAAGAAAGTGCACTCTTGTAGTTGTGTTCGTGTGTGTGCACTTATGAGAGAGAGAAAATTTGCAGAGGATATTTGAAAGTGCGTGATGCTTTAGGCAGTAATCTTTCAACAGAGTAGAGTAAGAGGCTAAGGCAGTGATTAGTGTTAGTACTTCTCTGTGAGTACCAACAATTTTAGGCTTCAGGGCAACAATATAGCAACATTGTAACAATTCAAGAATTAACTTTTTAACCAAAGAATTCACTTGAAACTTTAGGTAATCTAATGAAGCACGATTATGTTGATGCTAGTTATTCTCGGATGCTTGCAGTTTTCTAAAAGTAAAGAAAGTTGTTGAGGCAGAGTTTCAGAGATTATTGTTTTTGTGGTATATTGAGTTTTCACAAATAACTTGGATTTGAATGCAGAAGCCTTCAACCCCATCATCAATTATAAACATTTAAAAACATGCAATGCTGGTTCAGACTTTTTAACATCATGATAGAGGTGCATATGCTTTCAAGAAACATTTAAAATCCATAATATGACTGTCCAATATATGCAGTCTCATTTGATATTTTGTTCCCTAAATGGAAGCAGTGTCAAATATTTATCATTTTATTATTAAAGCAACTATCATTTTCAAAATGTAGTGCATCATCTTAATCTTTGAAAGAGGAAATGATAATATTTAATCATGATCAAAGGATCATTTACTAACACGCAAAGCAAATTGGATGTTTAGAAGTATATATGGAACACCAGTATTTGGAGAAAAAGGAATGACTTAGAAAGTTCTTTTTGTTTTTTATTGGAAAATATATGACAAAAATCTATATAATATTTGTTCATCTGAAAATTTGCAGTAAACAGCACTGCAGTTTGCAGCTATCAAAAGGAAGAGATAAATACAGGAGAACTGTGACAACTTTGGATTCCAATGGAAAATCACAGCTTGATGCTCTCATCCCAGAAACTTTGACCATAGGTGGGCCATCAAGAAAACATTACTCAGAGGATGGACTTCAACCTTGCATATGAGTTGGCATTGCTGTGTTGTTAATTGCTAGTTTTAGATAATAAAAGGATGCTCATGCAGCCTTTCATAAATTATTGTTTCTTGCATTGCTAGGAGAGAGGCTGTGAGAATGGCAGTTCATGTCTGATAGGGCAAATTAGTTCATGTCTGATTGATAAGAGTCTGGACAAGGTGATGGTGAGGCGTACATACAAAATACTGACCACTGCCACCAGGTGCTGCTGTTGTCACTGTTACCAAGATCTTAAAAAATGAGAATGGAAAGTAGAGAAAACATTAAATAAATAAAAAGCCATATATATTTTCCACTCCCTTCAAATGCTGTTTACCTAGAATGGGCTAAATGTACTTGTACATGTGGAGCAAACCCCCAGTGCATAAATTGTATGTTGCCGTTGGAACTATTTTGTCAGAATCCATCTTTCTTCAATGTTGTCCCATCTTTTACGGAGATGCTTCACCAACCTAGGTGGGGAAGCTTTTGTTGTTGAAGGCCACCTTCCCTCAAGGATAGTCTGTTGGGACATGATGACAGTGCTTGGAACTCAGGTGGGAGCTAAAAGTGGATAGGCCAAATCTTTTTCATTTCTCCTTCTGTTTCCCTTTCCTCATATTTTGTTCCCTCTGCCCCAGGAGGCTTTTAGGGGAGAGACAGTTCTCTCTTGTCAGTGGTCTGATCACTTGCAGAGAGCTTTTCTTCCAACTTTCATCATTCTTTCTGTCCCTTCCTTTTCCTCTCCAGCTTCTTCTCACCCTTTGGATTCCTTCACCTTCATGACATTAATCTATGGGTCACAGGTTGTCCACCACAGCTTTAAAATATGCATATATTAAGATATATTTGGATTTCACCCCCACCTATGATAAACATTGCCATTTTGCTGAATACTGAAAAAGTGGACTATTAATAATTTTTATTTCCAATGTCACAGCATAAGAAATACAGGGGATACACTTTAGGAGTACTTTCTCTGTCTCCATCTCTCTCTGTGTGCATTCCTCTGTGTGTGTGTGTTTGTGTGTGTGTGTGTGAAAATTAAGTAGGAAAATCTTTAAGGAATTCACTTGGCTCCACCACGTAAATGTGATAAAAGAAATAAAGAGTTTCAATGCGAAAATGAGTTGGGGAGTGTTTGTGGCTGGTGAGTTGAGATTATAGAATGAGTAGCATCTGCTTCAGCTTTTTGTAATTAAAGATAACACTAGTTTGGAGGAGACTGATATATTGAAGGCCTAGTTATTGTCGAGACTACCACTGTCTGCCTGTCTTCTGTCTGTCCACCCATTCTTCCTTCCTCTCCCCCCTCCCCCAGCAGCTCAAATATGAAAAAGTCACCACATATATTTTCAAGCCCTGTGATTGAAGTTATTTTCCTTTTTCGTGGGTTCTTTTGTCAGCCAGTGGAGAAATTCTACAGGAAGAAGCATTTGTGTGCAGTGCCAGGCACTGGGTGTGTAAAGACCTGAAGGGAAGGCCGTTGCAAAAGCTCTACTTGCCATCCCCCAGCCAATTGCTGCTTCTGATACAGTCAGCCAGCTTGCTGAGGAAACACTATTTAGCTCAAAGCATTCTGAAATGTTAATGTAATTGTTTTGTGCACTTACCGAACATGATATTGTTATCATGAGATTTCCCATCTCATTTGTGCACTGCAGCAAGCCACAGTTGCACTTTACAGCCACTGAAGTACCTGTTATACATCACCATTTTCATTTTAAAGAGATAGGGGTGTTTACAAATAGGGCTTGTCTAATGTCTGCATAAATATTCAGTTATACTCTGTTTGCTGTGCTTTGGAATACCATCCAGTTGTTTGTTTGGAATAGCCCTTTGAGAGCTGATGCAGTATGGTGGCTAAGTATGAGTTCTGAACCAGGAAGCATGGCTCAGATTGCACTTAGCCACAAACTCAGTAGGCTGCTCTGAGGTGCAACCCTACGCGTGTTTGTACAGAAATTACTCCCAGAATTTGCCAGCCAGCTTAGGCAAGCAAGTATTTTTTTGGCCTCAACACCTAGTTAGTAAAATGAGGTCAGTAATCCTACCTACTCCACAGGTTTCCTGTGGGAGTTTCTGACCTGTGTGATATCCTTTGAGCACTGAACATTTGTCACAGGAAACTACCATGCGGGTTGTTCAACAAATAAACCAAATAATAAAACAAACCTGCTTTATTGATTCTTGCACTGGCACCCAGTGCTATAATAGGCTTCACACCTGTTTAACATGCAGCAAAATAGTAGATTGGGCCATAATTCACTGTTGCTTAAAGAGCTGCACTGACTGCTGGTTGGTTTCTGTTCTGTTCATAACATTGATTGGACCTGTAGAAACCTTATGGTCTAGAACTAGATGTGAAGGTCTGCCTGATTTCAGGCCAAAGCATTACATTTAATGACTGGCGATACATTACATTTTGCTGCTTCATCTGGTTCCCCTGTCTTTGGACCTGCAGCTGGGGGCTACAAGGGGTTGGCCATCTCTGTGAGAGTAACAGGACTGCAGAACTGCCTTTCCAGGAACACTTGGGAAAGTGCTAACACCATTAGTATTTAGGTGCCAAGCTAGAGTTTTGCTTGCCCTGAGGTATTTGAACAGCTTTGTTGTTCTGAGGCTCATGCATTGGTTTCCATTTAATTGTTTATTATCAGTCATACTTGATTTTTAATTGTTGATTATCATTCGGTGCCAGGCAAAGACCTTTTTATTTAAGCATTATTTTAATTGTTAATATTATTTTTTTATTTTATTCTTTTGGTCGACTCAAATTATATTGTTTTTATATTGTGATTATTTATTGTTGTGAGCCGCCCCGAGGCTTCAGCGAATGGGGCGGCACAGAAGCCTCCTAAATAAATAAATAAATAAATACTTTATTCTGTTAAGTTTAATATTTTATTTTATAAGCCACTTTGGAGACCTCACTACTGAAAGGCAGGACAAAATTTCTTGATTATTTCTTTTGAATGGACAGATACTCTCATTTATTCAGACTTAATGTAGTTTGTCCAACTTGCTTCCTATGTGGAGGTGATCTCAGTGTACAAAAAATAACATGTGTTATTTTATAAAAGATAAAACCATCTTTTCCCCCAGAGAATTTGTCCATGTCTGCAAGCTTTTTGTTTTATGCCTATTAAAGCCAAAACATAGTCTTACAGTTCAATGCATATACTTACGCACTTGCGTGCGTGCGTGCGCGCGCGCGTGCGCTCTCTCTCTCTCTCTCTCTCTCTCTCTCTCTCTCTCTCTCTCTCTCTCTCTCTCTCTCTCGTGATGCATGGCACATATTGAGAGAGTTTGTTTTTTCTCACTTGAAATCTGATATTTTAAGACTCAACAAAACCTGATAAAACTGATGCTCAATTTCCATCCCTTTTGTAGTATTTTATACATGTTCTTAAATGAACACACTTTGAAAGTGGAAAAAACCCCAGAAGCTTCAAATAGTCTTTTAAAATCCCACAAATCACATGTCTCTGGCAACCAAATTATGCATACGATACTTATGGTGAGTTTCGAATGTTTATACAACAGAAGGCCCAGTTCTAAATTCCTTACTTGGCCAAAGGTCTCATTGAAGAAAAGCAACATAGAAGGATTCTTGTGTAATTGAGGAATGTATAGCCAGGGAATGGTGGTAAATATATTACTGCTTGTGCTCTGCTGTTTTCTGATTTCTAGAGAAAACTTGTAAAAGTAGGCTTAAAGTCTCTGTTTTTGCAACTGTTAACACTGACTTTTTTGTTCTTCATTGTAGAGTAAGTTAAATTTAATGCTACATTTTAAAAGTTCCCAATGAGCATGATTATACAGAAATTCTACCCACACTGAATGGTGTGCTGCCTGTGCTTCTTTCTGTGCCGGTATGTTTTATTGCTGCCTGCTTATGTGCCCTGATGGCAGTGTGTCACAGTGTTAGTGGGACTTGTAAAAATGAGTAGGACTGGAAGTGACGCTCTTGTTTCATTTGGTGCCCAACTTGGTCAAGTGCATTGTCAGCACAGTGTGTATTATGCTACACTGGGGTGGAGGAATGGCACTCTGGTAGTGTGCTCATGTCTTCTTGAAAACTGTCTTCTTTCTGTAAGGAATGTTTTTTCCCTTTATGTTTAAAACAATTCCTATTGCTCGGTACGGTAATTTTAATTTAATGCTGCTAGTTTGTATCAGCTGCCTAGCAATTAGAGGTGGATGGATTTCCTCTGTTCTGTCTTGTGAGGCTGCTGTGGATTGGCGATGCACGATGCCCCAGTTTGCCCATCTTGCAATTGATCATAGGGATTTTCTTCAGCTGTGAATTTGCTGTTTTGTGTGCATGTGTATAGTAGATTGCTGCTTTCCACGTCTTATAATTCCTGTGTTTTATCTCTTCAACCATTACTGTGATCACCCCATTTATATCCCACACTTGCAAGGTGTTTTATCCCATTTTATCCTCTCAACAACCCTGTGAGGTAGGTTAGGCTGAAAATCAGCAACTGTCTGAAAGTCACCCAGTGAGTTTCATGGCTAAGTGGGGCCTAGAAGCTGCATTTCCCTAATCCCTGCCCAGTACACTAACCTCTACACCACATTGTCTCCACATTTGTATGGCTGATTTGGCATACTACAATACCATTTTAAAACATGTTGTGCATGGCTGCATTGGCTTCTATGGCAGTTCCATTTAGCCCACTCTGCTCTGCTCTGCTAGTGTTCATCATTGGTTCCCATTATGACCCCCTTGTTGATAATGGTAATCCCACATACTTCCCTTTGAATTATCACACTTCCTGCTATTGAATATGTGATTACTTGCAGCAGGTTGTGGTAACAGGAAAGTAAGTGCTTGTCATTTGGAAGCCTGGGTAAAAGAAAGCTAATGTGACTGGGCAGGCTCACACCATCAGACAGCTCTAATTTGATGCATTTGCAGGTAGACATTTTGAATATTCAAGCTGCAAGGGTAGCTTGTCATGTTGTGGAAACCCTTAACTCTTTAAGGTTAATTCTAATAACCTTAAAATTGGCCATCAGTTATTCAAGGGTTATTGAACCCTCAGGCAACCCATCCCACCAGGTAAGGATGACATGAGCCATATTTACTACTTGAATATACAAATCCTGCCCAACATTTGCTGCTGCCACCTCCTTGTGTGTATCTGAAAAAAGCAATGAAGGAGCTCTTAAGCATTTATATTCTTAATCAGATTAGCATGTTAGTACATTTGTGTACGTACAGAAGTAAAGGGCATATATTAAAACAATCTTTTAAATAATTCTGTTATTTTAATGATTTGGATAATGTTTAATTCTGTATTTTCCCTTTTTCCATTTTTAAGATTAATAAACATTTTGCTATAGTCAGAAAATACTTAGGCTGCAGTTGTAAGCACTTATGTAGGAGCAGGTCCCATTGAGCTTAATAGGACTTACTTTTGAGTAGATGTATGTAGGATTGTGCATGAGTCACTGGAGCTCAGGTGGATGCTAAGTCATATCAATATTTGTAGTTGTATGTTTGGGTTTTTTTGACAGAACTCATCAGAAATTGGTTTTGACCTATCGGTATAAAGGAGGGTCAATGTAATGAATAAATTTTTATGGAACATTCTGTTTTCTTTTGACTTTTACGTGCACGGTAAATTGCAGTAGTAAACACTTGCCTTTTCCTCCCTTGTATTTTATTGCATTGGCATGCAGGGAGATAAAATATTTTCTTTTTTTACTTTCCTGAGCTGACTCCTGAGCTGACAATTCTTTCTTTTGCTAATTTTGGTTGAGGAAGAAAATATACTTGCTAAATTTTTGATGTGGGGCCTCATTTGGTATCTGCTTTTGAATACTGCTCAATAAGATAAAAAACTTGTCATTCAAAAGTCTTTACATTCTAGAATTGTTTGAATCACTTGATGCGCCATCTCTTTCCTGCGGCATAAGCTTTGATGGTGTGCGCATTCCATCTGCATAATAGAAAGTGTTTGAAGCTTTCTTTTGCCAAAGGCTTTATTAAATCAGGGATTGAGAACTAAATAATGGATACCCATCCATTCATAGAAAACGTTGTTCTGGCTTTATGTGTGGAGATGAATCTTTATTGTAGTTACTTTTAGAATAATGGAGATATTTTGGACATGATGTAGACAATATGGCTGCCATAGCATGTTCTCATTAATTCCATTAAAAGGATGATACACTTACACTAGTTGTTTGTACTGTAATGAATAAGAAAGGATGGTAAAAGTATGCTTAGTAAATTAGACACTTTGCACATCCATTTTCTGAATTGCATTTAGAAACATGTATGGAGTGTGTTCTTTTACCTGATGGGCAATTTGTTTAACTTTGTGTGCTCCATGGAAACGATGTAATGGTCTGGAAACCTAAGTCCAAGCTGAGTATTTTAGATGTATGTGAGATATAAAACCTGTATTCCTTGTTGTAGAAATAGTTACATATTTTGCTACTCTCAAACTTGAAAAATGTGAGTTGGTCTCCAAATAATCTTTAAGGAAAGATTTGAGAATGGAGGAGCAATGAAATTTGCTCATTTCCTGTTGTTTTATCTCTGATCCTCTAATAGCTGCACAGAGAAGGGGACTGGAAGCACACTAACATGTAACAAAACCTGGGATCTTCAGAATTCTATTAGGTGCTTTTAGGCTAGGTGCTTTTAACCTCAGAAACCATGAGCAAGCCACCTATGTTGTAACACAAAGCTAAAGCATTTGTATTGTTACTGGTAGACTTAATTTTTATTTCAGCTGGAATAGCATAGATCAGCATTTCTTTTTCATTCTGAAAAGAGCGGCTGGTCAGAAGAGCCTTTTGCTTCTGGTATATACAGGGCATGGCTTTGGCATGGTTATAAAACTGAGCGTGTATATTTTTTCTTCTCATTCAGGGAGCTGTTATTGATGTAGAAGATTCTTCTGACCCATGCTGCCATCTTTTTGCACTGTTTATTTTTATCAAACTCTATGCACTTTTAAAGATTCTTCTATGGTAGGACCTAGAGGGCATGCCTATTCAACCAGTGCTTTTATTACGTTCCTGTATTAATCTGCATAAAATGTGTGCACAGAACATTTTGAATCTATATTCAGGTTATTCTAGCAGTAGCATTTTATTGTGAACTCACTGGGAGGGCTAATGTGCATGGAATGAGTTTTTCTCCCCATTTACCTTTTGTATTCATCTTCTTACAAATAAAGCTCGAAATCATTTTTTACTACAGTTTGGATTATATCTTTCAGTATAAATGAACCATATAATTGTGTTTTCCTAACAGCTCTGCACTAAAAATAAGTTATTTTGCTGTTAATGGTATTTTCCTAGAAATTTTAACATCCAGTGATCATGCTTTTGTTTGTAGCTCTTTTGTGCAACATTTTTGCTATATTCTTCCTGTGATAGTTTGAGGTTCCATAGCAGGACATAAGTATTCCTGTGACTCCAAACTTGAATTTACAGATCTGAATTTCTTTGATTTCAGAGTGCAGCAATAGCTTTGTACGTTGGGATCCATCGCTTTTTGCGGAGTATGCTCCAGGCCAGAGTAATGCCATGATAGGCTCTTCCATAGTGGACTCTGTTCCACACCATCTCTGAACTCACTGGCACGAGACTTGCATGTGTCCATGCACAGACAGTGAATAAAATGCTCTCCCGTGATGTTATGTGCAAAACAATGAAATAAAAATCACTTAGCAGAATGTCATCTCCCAAGTTTTCCTGAAAGCAAAAGACTCGGAAGTCTTGAGAAGCAGAACTGATTTGCCAGTCCCATCCCTGGCATCTCATGCCCAGGTTTGCTTCATCCCAGTGTCCATGTGCTGGCCATCCATGTCTGAGGAAGAGCCCCCTTTGGGCCTATAAGTAATATACCCTCTTCTAAATATCCTAGTGGGAGTAACACCAAGGGGCAGAGAACATCCCCCTTCTTCATGCCAGTGGCACAGCCCCACTCAGACTTCAGTGTCTGTGCCCTGAGCTTGTGAGAGGCATGAATCGGACTTAATTCCTGATCAAATGGTACGTTCCTTGTTAACACTTTCAGTGAACCTTAACATCATCGTATTCAATCTAGTTTCCAACTGTGCTGATCTGAGGGTTTTTTTAAAAAAAACAACAATAACAATGTGATCAGTCATAAAATCTGAACAGCTAGTCTAAATGTAGGGATGGTCAGGGCAGATCTAATCTGCTGCATGTCCATTTTTATATATGTTCATTAAAACCATTCAATCTGGTTTCCTTGCAGATTTTTTGTTCTTTGCTAGAAAAATAACACAGTTTAATCAAGAGTTAAACATTTTAGCAGATTAAAATTATGTATGTATGTATGTATGTATGTGGTGGTCCATTTATTTATTTAGTTTTCTCCCCTTCTACCATTTCAAGCTTTCTAGGAGTAGCTAGAAAGTGCAGAGCCTGCCATGCAGGTTGAAAATACTTGACAGTGTGGCTTTAGGTCATTACATCTTGTTTGTTCCTGTATAATTGTATGGGAAAAGATGCTCTCATTTACTGATGGGAGCAGCCATTTTTTCCCACAGATGAGAGGGAAACAGAAGTGGAAGAGACTGACTTCACAGGCCACTGGAGAATTGTGCTTGGAACTGTGCATTTTTGGTAGTGATTTACAGACCATCATAGTTATTTAAGGTTGGCTGCCATGTACATTTGGAGTGCACATTTATCTGCATGTTCATAATATCATAAGGCACTTAATACAGTACCTAGGACAGGGACACCAGCAGCCGTCAGGAGAAGTAGGTGACCGCTGACAGTTCTTGGACCAAAAGGTAAGAATGTGAGTTGGTTCTCTCCATAATTTGAAGAACACTTCTTTATATAATCCTTCTTTTCTTGGTATGTATCTGTTGGAGGGGATGATTTTATTGTGTTGTAAGCCGCCCCGAGGCTTCGGCAAGGGGCGGCATAGAAATGTAATAATGATGATGATGATGATGATGATGATGATGTACAGTGTTGCACGTGCATTTCTGCCACAGAAAAAAATTTCAGTGAAATCATATTGACCCTCTACTCCCAGGGTGGCTTTCATGGCCCAGGAACTTGTCTTCTTATCTTCAGAGGACTAGGTTTCTGAATTAATGGATCAGGAAGAAGGCTTGGTTACAGAAGGGTGTCATGAGATTTCAACCTTCTTAGGACCTAGTTCTCCAGGAGGTCTCCAGGGACAACTTTCTTACGTTCAAAGACTTGAGTCCTGAATTGAGCAGGGGAATGGACCCAGTGGCCTTCTAGGCTATTTCCATCTGTATGGTTCCATTATTCATTACCATCATCTGAGGACCCTAGTATTGAAGTTGCCACCATGCTCTAGCCACTTCTGTATCATCACTGCTTGGGGCTGCTGAAACAGACCAGGCCTTTTAAAGGGAAGAGATAAAATGTAAAAGGTTTAATCTGCCCAAAGGAAGCTGAAACCATATTTAAAGTTTGCAATCTGCTGCTTGTTGGACTGTTAAAAAGGCACAGTTGTTATCACTGGGAATTCTGCATGGTACCACTCCATTTCCTGCCTCTCCAGAAAAATTGACCAAGCTGAACTGAACTTGACCTAAGATCTTGGTAGGAGTGGGCCTCATAGTGCTCAGAGCAATGAACTAGATCTTAACATGAACATATATTCCTGTACAATGGAGCAAAGCAGTGACTGTAAGGGGAGGGAACAAATGACTGACGTAGTTCAATAACGACAAACATGGCAGCCAGCTTGGTGGGTGATAAAGTATTTCTGTCTGTAGACTGCTTTTTATTCTGTTTTTGTACTGGCCAAAAAATTGCTCATCTTCAAAGAGAAGACCTCTAATCTAGGTTCCAGTTATTTCATGTGGGCTTCTTCCAGCTTGATGCATGAATGCATTTTCAACTTGACATTAATGCAAGGTGAAATGATAATGTAGGCAAGTCCTCAAAATGTGACATCAACAATCAGATTTTGAGAGTGATGCAAGCAATATTACTCATGGAAGTAATACTAAAGTCTTCCATTTGCTGAATACTTACATGACCACTGTTATATATTTCATGTGTACCCCATCTGCATTGTTAGTTTGAGGTTTATTGAAATGATAGATTCTATTTTTACATAAACATGGAAATGGATTCTCCATAGCCTTCAGCCTAATTCTTTATATTGCATTGAATATTATCCATCTACAGCTATAACATTTTGAATAGATTGGATGACCTCTGCAGATATAATTAAACCATTTCATTGCTGAAGTATGATTTCATTTGAGCTCTATACATTATGTATCTATTAGGTAAATGCCAAATTACGGCCCAATACAGTATAGTAATTGTTATTGTGAAGTGATTACTTGAAAATTGGTTTGTACAGGCCAGTACTGCAAGCTATTTCTGAATAGCCTCATCAGAGGAAATCAGGTGGCTTTTAGTCCAAGGTGGTTTCATGACCTCCAATTAAAGCATGATCATATGAAGCTTGGATTGTATGAATGTACTATATTAAACAATGCTCCTTTTTCACTGTTTCTTGAAAATAACGTTTCTGTGGTGTGGTTATTACAAAGGCACAGGTGGGATTGGAATCAAAGTGCTGCAGTGTGGAATACTCCAGTTTCTAGTCAGTCAGTCAGGCTTTTCCCAGAAAGTCCATTCCCCCACAGTTTTCCTTCCCCTTCTCCAGCAGTCAGCATTTCATTGTTACTGAGCATGCTTGGTTCCCAAGGAGCTGTTTTGGGGTATTGTACCCTTAAGACTTCTTATTTGTATAAATCTTGGGGTTTCTCTGAGCCTTCTGATACCTCTCTTTTGGATATGGATGGTGCTGTTCTAACATTATAGGATCCACACTTGGAGAATAAGTTCCTTTTGTTCATGCAACTAGTGTGTCCAGACACATGACATGGCATCTCTTTTAACAGCTGTGTGAAAGAGGGACAGTTTGGGAGGTGCACCATTTCTTACCCTAGCATGCCAAGTTTACCTACCCAGTCTTCTGCTTAGCTGTTGAAGATTTGGGTACCCTGTCTTCCTAATCACCCATATATTTCAGTCTTTTGACCATTGAGAATCCTGGCTGGTTTTTATTATACTCCTGTTCCAGAGCTGGATTTATTTAGCTCAAAGATGCTGGTATAAAGATGCAGGCATGTATAACAGTGCTGGATTTCTTTTCTTCTTTTTAATGGGAAGTTTTTCAAAATGTGATATAAATTTTTCCACTCTTGGGAAGAAAATTGATGTCAGGAAAGATATCTGGCTCAAGGGTCCTCTTAAGATTGAATTATTAATTCAACAAGTTTCATGCTCTAGCCTCACACCATTCCATCTGGTCACAATCAGGCATGCCCCAGGGTTGTTTGCTGTAGACTGGTTGTACGATCTGGCTACTGCTCTGTGAAAAATAACTTCTTTTTAGCAGCTGCTATATTTTTATGAGTGCAAGGTTTACATCTCAGCCTTTTCTTTTTAAAATTCTGCTTTGCATTAATCTTGCTTTTGTGAACCAGACAAATGCCAAAGTGAAGCGAGTTCTATTAGCATGAGGTGATGAGTGCACACTTGGTCTGCACTTGTTTCTCTACCCTTCAGAAAAAAGTCATTATATTTCTATAAGCTTTCTTGGTTCTTTTTGCCTCGAGGTCACTGGGTTGTTCTGGTGAAGAAATACTGGCTTTAGTGCTGTGGAAACTTATTTTCATGTTTATGTCCTTTCAAAGAGAAGTAAAAATAGATGAAGCTTATTGGAGACAAGTGTATGTAGTTGTGTTGGTTATTTGGTATTCTGAGGATATAATTCCTTCTGAAGTTTCCAGTCCATTGGTTTTTGTTTTCAGTGCCTGTGAATATTTATGTAAACATATCTCAAACAAACACTGACTCTCCCATAGGGTCTAGTAGTGGGCAACTAATTAAACATAACAATTAGTGGTCTGAAGGATATCCTACATTCAAATGGATATCAGAGGCATATGAAGTCAATGAATGAAGGCATCTGAATGAGCATTGTTGATAGGCACAGTCCCCCTCCCCATGCTTGTGCATATGAAACACAATGAAAACAGTATTACATTGTGTCATGAGAAAAAAGTCTTGCTCACAAAACTTAGGATACCATCAGTGTGCTAGTTTTTGGGAGCATAGGACTATTGTACTTGATGTAATAACTAGTTTTGGGAGAGTTTGCATTTATTTCTTTTAAACATATTTTCTTCTGGTTGAAATAGCAAAACAGCGGAGAAATTTTATCTACCATATGTCTATTTTAATAGGCCTGCTTTGAATATAGTGATTTCATATTTCTTGGATATGCCATGGGATTGATTTCTAGATATCATATACCTAAAATCTCTTTATCTCAGCAAATAAATGCTGTCTATCTGAAAATTATTACAATTAAATGGCAAAGGGCAGGTATGTTGTTTGGAGGTGCTTCTGCATCGATCTTTGTCACTGGAGGCTCAAGTGTACTCATTGGCAGGGATGCCTATTACCAACGTTGTCCATTTCCAAATAGGGACAGTATAGCCATGGCGATCCATGCTCTGGTAGCTTTCCAATTAGACGACTACAGTATGTTGTATATGGATTTGCCTTTGTGCCTGCTTCAAAAGTTGCAGGTAGAGCAGAATGCAGCAGCTAGGATGCTCAGTGGGGCGCACATATACGTTCACATAATACCTGTGTTAAAAGACCTGCAACAGCTGTTGAGTAGCTGCTCAGCCAGGATCAAAGTTATGTTGCTGAACAACTTGGGATGAGGATATCTAGTGAACCACCTTTTTCGTTTATAAACTTAGTTGACTTAGAAGACTTTGATGTTGCCATGGAACATCTTGAGGCTGGGCCTCCCCAGTGCCCTCAACAGGCAGTTCAGGAAACAGAAAATGTGGTATGCTTCAAACACCTCCTGAAAATATACTTGTTTTCCTATGCTTTTTCTGACTTGTAATTAATTGCAATTACTCATATGATGCTCTACCTTAATATTTATTGTATTGTTACTAGAAGTTGTTTTAATAGAGTATTTAAATATGATTTTAATGTTTATTACTGAACTGCTTACAGATTTTATTGTATTAAGTGGTATGTAAGTATTACTCATGAATGGAGTTTGGGGAAAGGTCTTTGTGAAGGCTGAGAATGAGGCTTGGCTGCCTTTGACTGTATAGTTCAGGAAGAATGAAGATATTTCATTTTGAAGGAGTGGGAGAAGAAGAAATATTCAAGAAAAGCCCCAACTGTCATTAAAAGAGAGGGGGGAAAATCTCCCTTTACCTCTAAAAGTAATTCTTCCCTCAATATGTCAGGGACTTACTTGGCAATATTCTCATTTTAAACTACTTTGCTGCTTTCAAAAACAAGTGTTAGAAGAATGCAGAATGAAAAATATTAAACTTTGAGCTGTAGCAATGTCTGGCAGAAAGTCTCAGGATTGATGGTAGGGAGTGTTGGTTAAAGCGCAAATAGCACACCAACGCATAAATAAACAAATTGTCCCAAAATTAGTCATTTTATGAACTCTGTAACTTGTCAGTGAGATAATTTCTGCCTTAGTCACATTGTAATCTAGGTTCCCTCTAGCAAATGCATAGCATTGACATGTTGCTTCTGAACCTGACAAATTATTGAAAACCAAGGGCAAGATTGACTGGGTGCCAAGAAAACAGAAGCTGTGCTTTCACTAGGTGGTACAAATTTTTATGCCCAAGAGGGAAAAAGGAGAGTCTCCAGTTTCCTTTAAGACTGTACAGTCTAATGCTAGATTTTCTATTAATTTAATTGACATCCTGTGTTCCTATTTCAAGGTGGGAAATTAATTGTGGGAGACCATCTGTTTGAAAATTGGGTATTTATACTACTGCCTGGCAGTACAGCATGTAGTTTCTTTCCAATATCCAATTTAAATCAGATGGAAATGTTGGCCTTTGAGAATTATTATCAATCAATATTTCATTTTAGTAATGGGCTTGAGGAGAAAGAGAAGTATAATCTTTGCAGCTGCTTCTAACCCACAACTAAAAAAACCCCTGCCATTATAATGGCTGCAATTTGGCCTCCTTTCCTCATGCTCAGAAGGCTCCTAGTAAGTTTACGAAGAGCTCTAGAGGATTTTTCTTTAATGTTTACCTTGATTTGAAAGCAGAAATGCAGTTATTTGACCTGATTATACCACTGGCCTAATCTGATGAGGCTATAGGTGCATCAAAACATTCTACTAGTGCTTTATCCATTGAAGAGTTGTTTTCCCGCTTTTTCATGTAACTAAAGAGTTCGACTGAAGCTCTTTGGATGCCTTCATAATAGGAAAAAAGGAAGGATAAAAACCATACACATGCAAACATGTAAACATGTGATAGAAAGAGAGAAAAATGCACCTGGTGGAATGCTACTTATCCTGAAAACAATTTTAAACAAACAACAAGCAACAACAACTCCCGGTGGAATGCTACATATTCTGAAAACAATTCCAGACAAGAATGAATCAAGACCTCATGAAAAGGCTTGTACTGTTGAGATTATGAGAAGGCTGCTGTCAAGAAGGGCAGGAGCACATGTGCTGGTTCGTGCAACTCAAGTGTTCCTGGTGTGATAAACAACCCAGGGACATTCCTGCTCTTTTATTATTATGTCCAAATTGTTGGGGAATGACCAACCCCAATTTTAAACCCTATTGATTTCAGTTGCTGTAAGCATGACTAAGCCAGTATGGTGTAATGGTTGGACTGGGACTCTGGAAGTCCAGGTTCAGGTCCCCAGCTGGTCATGAAACCCTCTGGGTAACCTTGGGCTGTTTGCTGTCTCTCAGCAGTACTGTCTGGATACAACTCTTAACAATGCCTTAACGCCACGCTTTTTTGCAGATCAGTTGAGTTCTGTTTCTTTATGCATTGCTCCTACCCTTTTCTCTTAGGTTTCCAGGATGGTTTGTGTTTGCAGCTGTTTGCACTGACACATATTGCTATGAAAGTTCAGGTCTGTTGCTACCTGGAAGCCATACATGGTTCCTGCTTTTCAAGTTGCTTGGTCAGGGTTGTTTGACTCTAGTAGTCAGGAAGAACTGCTAAATTAGAAAAAAAATGCAGTGTCTGAAAATGGGTTTAAATCTTGGATTGTCATAATGATGCAAAAGGGTTGGGAGTAAGGCCAGTGACAATGTGACATCCCTTTCATTGAGATATGGAAATTATATAATTTATGTGAATGCTAAGTTTACTCTAGAAATTTGCCTCTTGCTGAGTCTTCTCAAGCATTTCAGGCAAAGGTGTCTCTTGATGTAGTGATTTGAGGAATAAAATTTGGACATAGAAACAGTAGCTGCAAGTGAAATTCAGCACACCAAAGTATATTTGATATGATTAATCTCATGTTTCAAGTTTCTCTTAAGAACTGCTCTCAGCTACTCAAAGATCCACTTTGGAAAGTTAGAGCTGTCGGCTTCTGTTTTGTGTGGAAAAACATTTTAAGGAGTTCAAATCATTAGTTGGGATTTGGGATAGTTACACTCAACTTATCCTGCAGGGTTGCTGTGATGATTAATGGACTAGGGAGGAGAGCTCTACAGATCCCTGAGCTCCTCAGAGGGAAGAGTGCAATAAAATGTAACGTGTACTAAGAAACAATGCATACTTTTGTGGAGTATTCACTCTTCTCAAAGAATTTGCAAGGCCTTAAACTTTGGATTTGGTGTGCTTTCAGTATAATTTGATGGAGTAGCCTATTTCTATTCTGGAGACTATATTTATGCTAAAACTCACCTGAAATAAAGTAAGGACTTACTAATGCTGCACAGATTTACAGTACAGGAAAGTGTTTCTGTGTAGGAAATTGGTAACATTTAACATGACCTTGAGTTGAAGAAAGTATGTGAAACATGGGATAGTTAAAAGTTTAAGAGTTTGTCTTTATGTAATCAGTCAATGACTCAGCCTAGTTGTAAGGAAATCCCATTGAATTTGCCTACAACTTTCTTTCTTCCCAGGTCTTTCCTAAGGCTGTACACCAGGTTAGGTGTCCTCAGTCTCATCCTGCTTGGCAATTACAGTTGTATGTTCAGCAGACCCTTGAAAGGAAGCTATATGATTAACAGGGCCTCATTGTGATATTTTATTCTGTTTCACGAGAGTTCTGAAACTGAGCCCTTTTCAGAAAAGGCCAGTCATGGTTACACTCACTGCAGTCACCTCATCACACTCCCAGCTTGCTTCAGAGCTCTGAACAACTCCATTTTATTTAAACCTATCAGCCCTTTGAGAATTGTGGCTAGTGAGAGTTTTTAGTACATTCTGTACATTGTCACCATGGATCTTCATACTGGCAGGGGTTGTGTATTCAATTAATTTGATTGGCAGCTAACTCTCCAGGTATCTTTGGGAGTAACTGCCTTGTAGCATCTTGCCTTCTCTGACTAAGTTCTGCATCCCTCATACTTGTTTGCAGTGTGTTGGTTAAGATTGGTGAATGCACATCCAGAACTCACAAGGGAGTCAATTCATCAGGCTGTCTCTGTCTTCCTTGCAACTCATAACTTCCCCTTTCCTCCAGACAATGATTGCTTGCTCATATTTATATATTGTCCTCAGGCTAGAAAGTCTAGATATCTTTTCTGTGACTACTGATTCATTATTTTTTGATGGTGCCTTTTTAACCTCATGCAATTGTCAGTTGATAGAGTATTTCCAAATATGGTATATTTGGTCTAGTAATACAAAATTGTAGCTTGCAAACATGATATTTGGCATAGAGAAGGTTATAAACTGGTGCTAATAAATGGCATCATTTTGAGCTGGTGGAGTTACTTAGTTTTCCCAACAGGGATGATTTGATCCTGATACCTTAATGATGTCTTTTATTGCATTAGGTAGTTTTTCTAACCTGAGAAATCTGAAGAAGAGATGTTTAGAAATCCTCCTTTGTAATAATAATTTAGCAATACTTAGAAACTTTGAATTGACTGATAGCATGACCAGTGGAGCTCTGAGAGCTGCAATTGTGACCTAAGGGGGAATTATCTTATACCCCACACCTGCCAAGCTCATACAGCCTGGGCTGTGTATAGCATGCCAGCTATGCAATTGGTCAGCCAGTTCCTTGATTAAAGACATTTCTGCAGCCTTTGTGGGGCCAAGAATCTCAGGGTCTTAATGAAGGACCCAGTGGAATGCTGTGTATGGCTGGCACATTGTGCTTGGCCTGGAGATTGTGCGGTGTTGGTCCCCATTTGAAGGAAACCTCTGTTACTTAGTTTTTATGTGAGATTTATATCCCCATTAACAGAGGACCAAGGCCTTGGAGTATTCATATGATGGTGTACCATGGGGAGAAAGCGGTAAGTATTAAGATGGACTGTGTCTCTGAAGGAAATTATGGTCTTTGGTGCTGTTTCCCATGAATGATTAAGCAACATGTTAAAAATAGAGGTTTCAGGATAAAAACTGGAATAAAGGTATTTTTAATTACTGTTTCAAAGTTCTGTGGAGCAAAACACATTTTCTGAAAATTTGCCTCCAGATCTCACAGTATGATTCACCATATCATGCGAGAGAGAGTGCCCGGAAGGGCTGTTCTAGCTTGGGAAAGATCTCAGCAGGGCTGGAGAAGGCTGTTACAGACTCTCTGCCAGTCAGATTACATATTGCCAGACTGGGTTGCTGTTGGTGTTGAAGCCCTTCCCTGTTCCATGCATTCTATGATTTCATGAAAGAAAGCTGGTAATACTTGCTTAAGTCAAACACAGTCATGCTGAAAGTAATATGAAGTTACAGCTCCTGAAAACATGGGTTAAACTTGATTGTTTTGACTTCTAGGATTTTAAAATGCTGGATTAAAGGGGCATTCAAACCTGCTGATAAGGTTATGCCACAGTGGAGCAACTCTGTGTAGATTTCAAGCAGGTTGCTTTTGGTGGTGGTTTGTGATCAGAAGCAGAATTTCAGGGATTGGAAGGAGGAGGAAAAAAGGGAAAACTTAGGGACCATTCAAAACAAGTTATGTTCTTTAAAGAACATCTTCCTGTATAATTTATAAATAATGCTATTTTTAGAAGGCCATTAAAATTTTTCTCCTTCCCTAGCACATAGAGAGGCCAGTTTGGAATTAAGCAGAACTGACTGAGAAGAGTTTTCTCTTGTCCTGTTAAAGTAGAGAACCTTTACAGGTAATACTTTAAAGGAATGATTGAATATATGGCATTAGTTTTAATACACCCTTTGCAAATAGATACACTCTCCTATAGAAAGGGAACTGGAGATTATATTTGGGTATATATTTATTATTCATTTTGTGGCTGGTGTTTCATTTATAATGAGTATAACCATTATATCTGCCTTGTTAATATTAATAATCTTAGGCAAGAAAAATAACAGCATTGTAATTCTCTCTACTAGGGACTCTTGTTTTAATGCACTTTGGGGGGTTTTATTATTTGAGTGCAGAGCTCATTTGTTCTCTGGAGCAAATATAAAACTCCATCAGACTAAATGCTGGGAACTGACAGTTTGATGTTAGGATTAGCATCAGAAGCATATCCCTAGGGGCCTAGTGAAAAATGTGGTCCTCTGTTTCTGTTTTCTACACTCTTGTTCCTCATTCTTTTCCCTGCTCACTCAGTAATGGAGGTGGTATTATGTATCACCTTAGTGACTTGGTTGGTATATTTTCATGCACATCTAATGTGCAAGGTGTTTCTGGCTTATCATGCTACCTTCTTGTTCTCCAAGGAAAAGACTGCAGGTCTTCACCCGCTGGTATAACTTGGGGAGTGAGCTTTGTAATTTTAGCTTTGGAGAGACAAAGACAACTTGGAAATGATGCTAAGCACAAATTTGTTCCTTCTGGTTTGTATACTTCAAATATTTATTAAACTGTCATCTACATACACTGTGTGCTCATGTAATGTACAAAAGCTGTTGGGGGCACTCTCATACAAGTAACTCAAAATATGAATTTATCCTTTTTCTTGCGAAATCGAGGACAAAATATTTTTCACACAGACTTGATGCTACGCTGGAATCACATGACAATAGATCGAGGTGTGTGGGTGCGCACACATGCATGCCTATTTAAATGGCTTACTGGTCTTCATGAGGCCCCATCAGTGAGTGTTTTCAAGCAAAGACTGGACAACCACAGGTTGGGGATTACAGGAGCACAGCCAGCTGGAGCAGGGGGTCAGACTAGATGGCCTGTGAGGCTCCTTCTGACTCACTTTTTCCCCTATGTTTCTCTGCTTCATGCATACACAATAAATGGAGTGGGCCAGGCTGGGCTTTGAACTTTCTTCCATGGGCTGGGCGAGGGGGGGTGGTGGCTGGGAAGCAGCTCTTCCATGCAGCAATAATGAAGAAGTCACTGTTGCTATGCGGTGCGGGGGAACAGCTACAACCAGTGTGAATGCACGTGCATAGCACCAATACCCAGATGTAGGAGGAGGAGGAGGTGTTCCCACCATAATCTTTGCCTGGACAGCAGCTGATTGTGGCTGAGCTCCCCAGACCACCAGTCTCCACCCACCCAGTGCAGCCCCACTACCCTTGCTTCATAGACAAGGATGACTGGGAGGACCTCATCCACCTGGCCAAGCTGGCTGAGAAGGCTGACGGTTATGATGACATGGTTGAGTCAGTGTGGAACGTGGCCAGCATGGATGTGGAGCTTACTGTTGAGGAAAGGAAGCTGCTGTCCTTTGCATGCACAAATGTGGTACTAGCAGAGCTTCCTGGAGGATAATCAGTAGCATGAAGCAGGAGGAAAACACAGGTTTAGAAGACAAACGGAGGATGATCTGAGAGTATCTGCAAATGGTTGAGACAGCTAATCTGGATTCACAAGACAAGCATCTCATTCCAGCAGCCAGCACTGGTGAATCCAAAGGTTTATATTGGTATCATAAAATGGGAGGGAACCTCCTCAGGTATCTTGCCAGATCTGCCAGAGGAAATGGCAGAGAGGAAGCTACTGAAAGCTGTTTGGTAGCTTATAAAGTTGCTGGTGATATTGTAGTGATAATAATTCTGCCAACACTTCCCATCCATTTAGGACTTGCCCTCAACTTCTCTGTTTTCTAAGAAATACTGTTGAATCAGCCGGTATTAGCCAACTGTCAGTGGACCAAGTCAGACATAACTCTTGTTGTGTTCTCGAGCCCCATTCCTGAGGCTGGCTATAGCTGTTTCTTTACAAAAATCAGCTAGGGGTGCTCCAGGTTGGATTGGAACTATGATGCATTTTAACTGTGTCCAGTAGTGTGTTTTTTCTAAAATCAGGCTTCCCCTGATTTTTTTTAAGCTGTAATATAAAAAAAATCAGAAAATAACTGCTTTGGAGGCTGCAGCAATGCTAGAAAGTTGAGCAGTGACATATTCTTGGTTTGTGAATGTGTGTTAGGAGCTTTATGTATATGTTTGATTCATAGCTGTATCCATGGTGGGTTGACAACAAGGTTCACAACGTTGTTGGCAGAAACTGGCTGCCTTCAGTCTATCCTAGGAAAATTAGAAGGCAGGGAAGAACCCTAACCAAAACCAACATTGTAGAATAAATGAAGGACTTCATCAGTAAAAGACCTATTTAAAATAGGATCTCCTGGCTGTTCAATGCTAGACCAAATCTTGTCCCAGCAGATTATTGTTTATTGTATTCATTGGCCACCTTTTGAATTGTCCAAGACAGCAAACATAATATAGAATTAGGATTCAGTCCTGCTGGGGTGACCAAGAGTACTGTTATCACTCATTCCCACCATTAAAATTGTGTTCTAGCATCCAAAAATCTTGAGATAGAACGATGAGGTGTGTAAAAAGACATAGCATTCTGGGTCCCTCTGTGGCAATTTCATTCTAATAAACTGAACTTTTCAGGCATTCTGCTTTTATTATTTCTTTCCAGGATCATCTCATCAGCATGCTTCCACACTCCTCAAATCTGGCTGAATTTTGCTGCAGATGTCAACTTTGTACTCAGAGCCTAGATCTTATGTAAACAGCAACTCCTTCCCCAGAGCAAATGTTACACCATATGCAGGGATGGTTGAACCTTGCATTAGCTTGATTTTCAACTTGTGGACTAGAAGCAACGTATCTCTTTTTGTTTCCCCCATCATCTGAGACCCTTCTTGATGGGGTTTTTTGCTTAGCAAATAAAGAAAAGGAATAGCCTGAATTTCTATTCCCATACGTTATTTGCAGCTGTGTTTTCCAAATGAACAGCAAGAGTAGGAAACATGTTATTATATAAAACCATATTATATTATACCATATAACCCCCATAGACATCTATCTGGCCTTGTTTCCAGATTGTACAGTGTGAGGCACCACCAGCATGTCAACAACTACCATACATAATCTAACAAACCTTGCTGTTGTATTAGTTCCTGGAGATTGCTTTGCATCAGCTGTCAAACTGCATTGGTGTGATTGCTCAGGTTAACTATGGCAATGGTCATTCATGGTTCTGGAGCTTGATGAAATACACAAATTTGTGGTACACAGGCACATGCAGTGAGTCTGGTCAAGAGCTTTTGCTTCTAAAAAATGGCAAAAGGCTCATATTACATCTCCCCTTGTTTTCTCCCTCTCCATCCTAAAGTTAATGAGCAGAAACAAACTTCATCTTGTGTTTAAAGCTAGCTGCCCCTTTGTTTATGAAACGAGAAGAAGACAATTGTACTGCTGGAGGGAGTACAGATCTTTCATATCTATAAAGCCAGCAAACCAGAAAGGAGGCTTCTGCTTTAAGAAAATAAAATGTATGGGTAAACCTAAGAATGATGGCTTCTGTGCATCCCATGGCTAGAATGGATCTCATGATGCATATCAACACTGGCTCCTTTCTTGGGGAGCCCCTGTTTATACTTTCAGAAATGTGGGCCTATCTATGCAAAAGGATACACATAAGGAAAATATTTGTAATAACTATTTATCATGATCCTGCCTTAAATCCTTAGGAGTAGTTTCTTAAGCAATCCCTCTTCATACGAATCTCTGGAAGACTGAATAATTTGATCTTTGCCAATTGGTTTATACAACACTCCTAAAGAAGGTGGAAATATTGTGTTTTAATAATCTTATTGATTTCATACCTTTTTGTAGCACAGACTTGATGAATGTGAGTTAATGTATTGTGCCAGTGTTAAGCAAATCAATTCTGTACATTACTTAAGTGTTAAATTAATTTTTTTTAAAGTAAGCCATTTAAAAGGAATGCAAACTGAAACATTAAATACCTTTTCAATCATGTGTCGTGTTTCATAAAGTATTGAGCTTGCAGATGACTCATAACTTGGAAAGCTCTGACACTGGGTATCATAATATTTTGATATTAAGCTGCAGAAACCCATTGCATTATCAACTTACCTCTGTAGAATAGAAGAGGCAGCAGCTGAGGCATAAAAACCAAGGCTTCAGTATGACAGAACTAAAATTGGACTTGGCAATTACCACATGCATGATTCACAGTATTGTGAAGAGAAGCTACTATATAAATCAGCCCCAGTAATCATAGGGTTTAAAATTAGTCTGTTACTATTAACTCTGCTAGCATTGGCATATGCTGAAGCATTATAAAAGTGAACCATGTGGAATATTTGAAACACAGGTTTAAAGTAAATCACTTAAGCAACCCCCAGCAGGAGGCTTTAAGTTCACGGAGGAGGAGAGTTTCAAGGGCGCTAACAAAGGTTTCTGTAACACAAGTTATTGTGCAGTGAGGTCTAATAATAGCTTAGAGATGGAGCACATGATTTGCATATATAAGGCCTCACATTCAATCCCTGGCATCTCCACTTAAAGGATTTCAGGTAGCAAAGCTGAGGGGATCCTTTGTCTGAGAACCCCTGGAGAGCTGTTTCAAGACAGGGTAGAGAGCCTTGGGCTGAGCTACATGGACAAATAGCCCGACCCAACTAGATGACAGTTCCTTATATCTGATCTTCTGAATGTCTAATATTCTTTATGAGGCACATTTTCCCCCATCTCGAGATTCTCAGCATGAAGGAAAAGGAGGCACAAGGCTTGGCAGATACTGGGAATGCTCTTATACTACAGCTTTTTTTTTTTTTTTTTTTTTTTTTTTTGTGCTTGCTCCTGAATGCAGATATTTTCAGGGCAGGAAAAATCCGAGCCACTTTAAATATGGATGCTCATCTAGGAAAAGAGGAATACTTTCCCAACCCTGAACATCCTACTACTCCATCTTGTTTCAGGCTACTGCAAAATACTGGAAGAATTTCTTACCTATCCCTTTTTTTTCACCTGATGCCAGTTTATGGCAGATAAAATATAAAATATATTAAGGTTGTAATCCAATACAGACCAAACCAAGCAAGCCCATTTAATTTTACTGGGACTTTTTCCAAACTAAATGCGTTTGGGCTGGGGGTGTCAGATTACTTAGCAAGCCATAAATATCTTGTTTGACCAAAGGATAGTTTATTAATTAAAATTTTTTATTCTTTTCATTTCAACTGGAATCCTGAAGGCAGCTAACAACCAAAAATAAAAAAGCCTAAAGACACAGAAGCAAGAACTTTAAAATGTCAGTATTATTTATCAGTGAAGGAATATGAACACAAACCAGAAACATTTCATAAATAGCACTGTTTAAACACTCTTTAGTTATTATATTTGTCTACCTGTCTCTGCAGAGTATAGTTTTTGCCACTGCAGTAAAGTAATTGGTGGTGGTCAATAAGTGATTTTATTTATTGTGTGGCCTGTAGTGCTTATTTCCATTAAATGTAAACAGGAATAGAGAAACATTGATTTTGGATGGAGTCATACAGGTGTTACCTTCTGCATTCCCTCATACACACTTCATCTGAAAGGCCCTAACCAGATTATGAGGCTAAAGCAATATACTTATGTACACCAGTTGCTGGGGAACATGGGCAGGAGGGTTCTGTTGCATTTATATGCAGCTTGTGGAATTCTGTGGGCAGCTGGTTGGCTGTTGGGTGAACCAAATGATGGACTAATTGGACTCTAGGGCTGATGCACCATTATGATCCTGTGCTCATTGATGCTACAGACTAGTACTGAGACTTTAGTATTAAACGTTAGTGGTCATGTTATTTGATTTGATTGTGAATTCTGAGGTTTCCTGTATATAACTAAGCCGCCTGCCTGCCTGCCTGCCTGCTTTCTTGCTTTCGAACTTTGCTTTCTGAAATTCTGCACCTTTTGCAACCAAGTAAAATTGCACTGCTTTCATCAGGGAAAAATGAATACATGGGTATTCTGGCTAAAGGCTGAGGGTTTCTGTTTTTTCATTGCTTGTCATCATTTAGTTCTCCCCCACCCTTTCCCCACTAATTAAGTAACATGGCTAAAAGACTAAGCAGTAGTATGAACAAAATGTATAGGTGATAATGCAGACGAGAGGAACATAAGAGATCACAATTCAAGAAGCAGGAAATGTGCCTTTAAGCCAGGAAAAAGCTGTCATTGGCATTGTGAAAAGAGTGGTATTAATAGGGCATTGGATTAGAAAGCAGGAAACCTGGGTATTGTGTATTTTGCTTTTCTGGTGGCCTAAGATAAGACTGTTAACCCTTTCTCCCTCTGTGTTCTAGCCGTGTTTGTTTGCCATTCAGGGAAGGTCGCTGTTTTTTTCAGTGCTTCACAGGTATTGGAAATAATGTTTCTTGGTGATGTCAGTAGTAGCTTGTCTTGAGAAGGGATGTGCCTGTGTTCTGTTACTGAGACATCTCCCTGTGGATTAGATTTTCTGATGTTTCCCATTTCCTAGAGGTGACACCAGCAGTGCTCTGTCAACCTGCCAGTGGCAATGCTGAGAAAGTGAGACATCTGGCACCATTCCCATAACGCATCATCTCTGTAATGTCCTAGCTTGCCTGGGGCTTGAGGTTTTTGCTCTAGTTCCAGTGAGGCCTTCCCAGGAGGGAGCTTGAAATATTGTCATTGCGCCAACTGCCTAGATGAATTAAACTTTTTGAGTGACATCTGAAGCCCAGATTCATTACCCAAGAAAACAATTATGCCTATGTTTGTAGATTTGGTGGGTCCTTTTGCAGTTACATTGCAGTTACATTAGTTTTAAAAAATACTAAGCTGACATATAATGAAAATGTAATCTACCGGTGTATGCAATTTTCTGCCAGACAAGCCAAGATAGAGCCAGTGCTGAGCAAAGGAAGAATAATATATTGATATTGAGCTAGATTAGATTGCAAGCCTGTGCATGCTTATCTGGGGTAAGTGTCATTAAATCACCTGGGAATTATGGCTGAGTAGACCTACAGAGGGTGGCATGTGAGTACCTGTGCAATTCATTGCTTCAGCAGCTGCTTGAATTGTAGTACGTACAGCTGAAATCCTAGTGGGGTATCCAGAGCTATCCTTGCATCTCTGCTGTTTGTGTTGTGCCAGTGGAATCCACAACCAGTTGCAACAGGAAGGTAACTCTCCCTAGTACAACCACACAAAGATAAACTCGAACACTTGTTTCCAGGTTGGGACATACCAGTGGAACATTCTTCTGTCAGCTCCACTGACCTGCTCCATTCCAGAAACAGTTTGACATTCTTCTAAGTCCTTAAGAAAGCACTGGTTTCCCATTGACTTCCAGTGTGTCCTGCTGGCAAACAGACAGCACTGGTGCTGATGCTAGGCATGCATATTTGGAAGTCAGTCCCATTGAAAGCAATAGTACTTATTTCCATACAAAATAAGGTGCAGGACTTCATGACTGTGGAAAAACCATGACTATTCTCCCCCACCCCCAACTCACTAGTGCTGCCTCTTTGCAGCAATGATATGCTGGTCAGATTTCCCTCTCCAGATAGGAGGGGCAGGAAGGCATGCTTTGGAGACCTCTCTCTTTTCGCTTACTCTGTCTGTGTTGTTGACGATTTTCTGCAGTATTTTTTTTAATTAATAGGTATTATGGCAGTTTGTTCGTAAGAAAAGGTTGTTCGTAATTTGGACATTCGTAACTCAAGGACCGCCTGTGCTCGCAATATGATGTTAAGTGTGACTTAACTTCCAGTAAGACCACCATCCCCAGCATTGTGCCCTCTAGACATTTTAAATTACAACTTCCAGGATTCCTGACCATTGGCTAAACTGGCCAGGGCTGGTGGAAGTTGGTGCAAAACATCTGCAGGGTCCTAGTCTGGGGAGGTTGCAGTAGGGTCATAGTACTGTATTGCTCTGCCCATCAGGAGCGAGCTGTTTAGTGAGGCTCCTGGACATGATTGGAGCTTGTTTCTGCAGTTGTTTATCCTGAAATAGCACTCTTTAGGCTCACATTAGCACTCTTTAGGCTCACATTAACCTAAGGTTTGTTTATGCCCTGGTGTTGGAGTTGTTGAAAGAGCACCAACAGCCATCAGCATGATCATGTAGAAGAGTATGAATATCCCTTCTTTGGGATCTTCCTTGCTTTCAGCCCCAAAGAGTCCAGCGTTGAAGTTAAGATTTAAGAATAAAAGGCCTAAGTATTTGCATTTTAGGCTTATCTGATATTACAGGGACTAACCATCCAACACAGTCTTGTTGTTGCTTGGTTGTAGTAGATTCAGGGTTTTATTGCACTTGGCTAGTTCTTAGCACATCTGAACTAAGCTGTCTGTCAGGGCTGGATCAGCCTTTGTAATTGCATATTATTAGGGAAAAGCCCCATGCAGTTTCTGTCTGGGTGAATATGCAGGCAGCTGTGCTTAGTACAGTGTACTCTGTTTATACCATTGTATTTGCTTTTATTCGACTTATCACAGTGTTGTTGATTGCTAGACAACAGCAAAAATGACAGCTCTTGAAATGGAGAGATGCCCAAGGACCCGGAGAAAGTAACATAGCTCAACAATGGAACAATAAGTAAAAGGGAACAGCTATATTTTATGCTGTAAAATGACATGTTATTCACATCATTTTTAACAAAACTTATTTCTGCTTTCTTAAAGACCACATTAATGTTGCCAAAAGCTGTAAGCTGAATCTTCTCAAACTGAACATAGGTGAACACTGGAGATACTCAGTTAGAACTTGAATACATTGTTCACTTTATTCACTTTTAACTTTTACCTTGCATATCATTGAAACATCTTAAAAGACCACACAAACATCCACTGGTTGCTGATTTTCACTTTTGCCATCAATTATTATCTTGCATTTCTTATTATCAAAATCTCTACAAGTCTAAGCGAGGTACTGATGTTTTTCCATTAGCTTCAATCAAATACACTTAAAAGAACATATACAAGTGTTTATACAGAAAGATGTTATAGAAACATACATATATACATTTTTAAAAGCAATCATAAAGAGGTATCTGTTTTCAACAATAATGCAGCTACCTTACAAACATTTTATTTTAATTTTAACTTCCCTCTCCCTCAACCAAATTACAGTAATTGCAAGTGGTAATTGCACAATTGTTATGCAAACATGCCCCTTTCTAGAATTGGGATGCTTTTGTCACATAAATTGTTATTTTACCATGTCAATAGGCCATTTATTATATGAAAATTAACCATAATCCAGGTAGCCAAGAATGCCCTTAGCCTGCTTTTTGACCATGTCATGCAGCCTCTTCAGGTGTTACCTGCATAGGAGAAGGAGCAAAAAGCCAACAGTAGGCTCAATTCCCAGTGTCACACAGCTGAATTAGCACTGCTTTGGTTGTCTGCACCCAGTGCATTTGCCTGAAGAAAGAACCATGTATTTGTGCAGCTGCTTGCACATAGTATTTCCTCTTCAGCTGTCCGTGCTCAAGTTCTTAAGACACTGCCGTGGATGTAGCTTGGCCATGTCTTGACAGGGAGCAGTAGCATGACTCTTTCTGTGCAGAAGAACTTGCTAGAATGTTGTGGGGCAGCAAAGACAGAGGTGAGCTCCTTAGACCGTAGTCTTGCTTGCATGCATGCACAGACTCATCATTTGAGAGCATGCACCCCTATTTTGCCTTACAATCTTATCATGCCAAAATGGAGTTTTCTTTTTATAGTCACTAGACATGTTTTTGTTTAATTGTAAACAAACTATATAAACTGCTTGCAGGAGCAGAACCAAGAACAACTTTTCAGCTTATTGACTATTGCTTGATCATATTGTTCTTTGCATAATGCTTCTTTGTTTCATAACAACAGTCATAAGCATCTCTCCTTGTTACAGTTTTGC
Organism: Varanus komodoensis; assembly: GCF_004798865.1. Lineage (NCBI taxonomy): Eukaryota > Metazoa > Chordata > Lepidosauria > Squamata > Varanidae > Varanus > Varanus komodoensis. Next base: position 2,375,460 of record NW_025336114.1, on the reverse strand, counting down.
TAAATTCATGCTTTAAATACCTGACCATATTTGACCAATATTTATGGTTTAAATACCTGACCATATTTGATCTATTGGCAAAGAATTTTTGACAGGTCAAAATGGTGAACTGTATGTTTAGTTTTCTGAGAATATATCCTGGTTTTGTCCATCCTTGATTCTTTCCTGCTGAGTGCATAAAAGAGAGCCCAATTTGGTCAAAAACATTTTTAGTTACACACTTCCTTGGTTCCCCTAATGATATATCCCTAGCATCCTGTAATATAGCTGTCTCCAACTTGATGCCCTCCAGATATGTTGAACAGCCATTGCATGCCCTTGCTGTCTGCGAATGATGGGAATTACAGTCCAAAATGTCTGGAGGTCACTAGGTTAGAGAAAGCTAATATCAGTGTGTGCATATTGTTTCTCAATCAGGGGGTTCTGTTCTTTTTCTTCTCCTAGTAAACATCCATAGGCCAAGCTCTAGTGAATTTATCCATCTAAAAATCCATCTGAGCTGCTAATAAATTCAACCATTTTGTGCCAAAGGAATTTCCAAGGTCAGGGAAATACATTTGTCAAGCCCCAAATGTTAAAAGATGAGAGATTATGGAACAAAATGCTGTATGGACATCCTGTAGTACTTTGTGCTACATCTTTGTCTGGCTTGTCTTCATAAAAGTGCTTTTCAGGGCTTTGGCACCATCTTTACAAGCTTGCCTAACTTGTAAAAATTTTGGGCAGAGTAGGCTCATGGTAGTAACTGCTAGGACCCTCTGCTAGACAGTTCGTTGGTGTTGGCCTACAAAAGGAATGAGAATTCAAAGGGGAGGAATGGACAGTCAGCTTGCTTCCTTTACTCTGACCCCAAATTTCATGTAACTGTAATTACTGTTATTCTGTAACCCTGAACCTTGTGCTGCTCCATAAGTTCTATTTTAGGGAAATGCCAAAGGCTATAAGAGAATTTACTCATTCTTGAATGTTTTCTACTTCGAGTTGCTGTTGTTATAGCTTACGTCTGTTATCTGGGTCAAGTATTGTGGTTGCCATGTGTGCTGATGCTGCTACTTTGCTTTATGGAAAAATGAAGATTGTCTTGATTGCATCTTAGGTAGATGTGAAGATTGAGCCTTGAGGCGGAGGATGTTGCACAGCTGGAACACGGCATGGAAGAGATTACAGTCTAATCTGCTTTTACACTATGGCTGTTGTTCAGAATTGAAGTAGAATGTTCTTCTTTTCCTTTATATAAGGAGCCAGCTTGTGTTTTGATTGAAGGAAAATTGCATTGTGCTAGTATACTTATCTACCAGATACACTTCTGTGTCACTATCACCATGGCTAGGCTGGTCAGCAATTTCTAGATTTAAACGCTACCCAGCAGCTGTATTTCATGCTCCCTTTTTGCTAGTGTGCTGCAAGGCATCATGTCAGTTGCTTTGAAAATGACTAAAAAATCCATCTATTTGTTGATTCCCAGCCTGAATAATGAGAGAGACATTAAACAAGTTTTCATGCACTCCCTAAAGGTTTCATGTTTGCTTCTGTAGGAAAGGTTCAGGTTGGAGCTCCATCAAACTAGATCAGATGTTCTGCCATGCATCAAAAGAAGTTGTTGTCAAAAGAAGTTGTTTTCTTTTGAACATTACAGCAGTGACAAGTAATTCAAATGTGTTGTTTATGTGTTCCATGAACATTCACAGACACATTGCCAGTTTTTGTTTTTGAAGACATTCATTTCAAGAGGTCAGTCCAGTAGTCTTTTGATAAACAGAACTGAAATGAACAACAGAGTTGCCATTTTTAATGAGCTGGTTTGGTGGCTGTAAATTTTCCTGCTTTCTACCTGGGCACTATAATTATTTTGCTCAGTGAATAATCAGGAACAAATAGTTGATTCACTGTTCCTGTGCAGCTTTCCCCCACAGTGGAGATATTATTCCCAGTTCTCCTTCATGTTAGTGGACTTTTCTATATGCAGATAACTTTTTTGGTATCCCATGGATTTAGTATTCATCATGAGCATACAGGTATATCTTTACATACACTGACACAAGGCTGGAAACTCCAGTTGGTAGCAGGTTCTTGGGGGATAGTGTACATTCAATTGTCTGTAGAGAAGTAAAGACCAACCAGGTAATTCATCTGCTCTTAATCATTCCTTTGGTTCTTTCTTCATAAGGGTGCATTCATGAGGGTGACTTGATTTTCAGTGTAGCCCATTGTGTGATTTACACACAGAGTTAAAAGCTGCATCTTGCCTATTCACCTTGGAACAAAACTTGAAGTAATTGGAGACTAAGCAAAAAACTAAACTGCAACTTGGGAGTTATATGCATATTACACCCAGCCTGTATATTTAATGCATACATGAACAACATGTATCTCTTGCCCCTTAATCAGCAGAGGAAAAATGGTTTTGTACAATTTAGCTGTGGAGAGAGCAACAACATTGTGTGTGTGTGTGTTTCTTTTGCTCAAGTTGATGTCAAGGTATTTTTTCTTGGCTAAATATTATCTGCGAATTTAGCCTGGTAGACAAAAATCAAGGATTTTTTAAATAAAGTAAAACAAAACAACAGTATACATTTTAATTAATGTTTAATATTTTGAAAGCTTTTTGGAGATGTGTGTGAAAGAAGGGAACACCTTGTTCTCTGTCTCTTAATATTGTCAAAGCCATCACAGTAGCCTTTGGAAAGAGTTCCCCCAGAGATCAGCTAAACTTCCACCACCCTATTGCCAGGCAGCTTCCTAAATTCCCAAAGGAGTTTCCTACTGAGCTGCTTCAGAGCTTACGGTGTTTAGATAACTTAAAGAGGGCTTAATGGTCCTGGTGATCAGCTGATGCACAGTATGAACTACATCCCATGAAGTTCACCAGAATTCACTTCCCATTAACTGGATAGGCTGCTACAATTCACAGGTGCTGCTAACATGGTGCCTCCTTTAAGCAATTTCCCTGCCTTGAGAGCCTGTTGGCCTAGTAATAAACAGTGTCAGGGATGAAGAATGTGTGTCCCACCAGACACTGTTGCCCTACAACTCCTGCCATCCTCCTAAAGTTGCAGTGCTTGCAAAGGTGATAGGAATTTTAGCCCATCAGTGTCTGGAGGGCTGCAGGTTTCGGTCTCCTTTCGTGGTCTATGCAGAATGCTTTCCCCTTGGGCAGTGCCCTTGAGCTCTCCTCACCTCCATCAGTAATTTTTCTCTAGGCCTTTTCTTTTCACTAGTACTTAGATGGAGTTTTCCATAGGTATTTCTTACCATTGAATCCTGGAAGACATTCTAATTTTGCCTCCTGCTTGCCTTTGAATTCCCCAAAGATTTTGATTCAGTTCTGCATGCACTGAGCTTTCAACTAATTGCTGAAAGAAAGTGAAACCACAGCTGCATCTTATAATCCCAATTCTACCCCCCTCCCCACACCGCTTTCTTTTTGCTTTTTGGGGGCTGTGGAAGGGGGGGATTGTTTTGCCACAGCCTGTATTTTGCAACACATCCCGTTTTCTGTGCATCTGTGTTTAAAAGCTGAGGTGAGTTTGTATAAAGGTGTGTAACGTGTGTCCACACAGATCCCACTAGGAATGTAACAAGTGGAATATGTAGCAAAAATTGCAGCCGAAATCTAATAGTGATCCTGCTCAGGGTTCCTGCCAGCCAGCTCTGCTCTTCAGCATACCAAGGAGCTGTAGCAGCGCATTCTGCCTGTTCTGGCTTTTCATTTCCAGTTGACGCTCAACATTCTGTACCTAGTGAGCACGATCAATTCATATTGGAGTGCTTTAAGGTAGTTGTTTCTGATTCTTAGGTCATTCTTATTTTCCTTTTGAAAACTTGGGGATGGGCAGCAGGAGGAAACACTGATGCCTTCTCTCACTTCTCAGTGAATCAATGTAGGCTTTATGTTTGTTAGCGCTTGTTATTTGAATTTGTTATTAGAAGGAGGGATTCTAGTATTGGGAAATTATCACAATTGTAATCTGGACTGTTTGGCTAGAAGTTTGTCATTACCTTGTTTGTAGGGAACCCCTTTCTTTTTTTCTCCTTTCCCCAATTTGCAGCTTTTACGCTATTTAATGATTAGAATGTATTAAAATCGTCCAGATCCAGCTGAGCTTTCCCTTAGGGCAAGACAAGACATCTGTATGCATGATTCATGGGGGCTTTTTTCTCCTCCAGCCTAACTCTCAAACTCTATGTACTTGGTAATTTTTGTTGCCATTAATCACAAGTGCCTAGACAGCCTGATTTTGCCCTCTGTGCATTGTAAAGCTCATTGAGTGACCTATTAGAAGTTCCAGTTAATTTTGGTGACATTTATAGCATTGAGATCTACAACATTGACCTGCTGTGGGGACACATTGTGGTTTGACATCAGTTTAAGTCAAAGAGAATGTGCTTTCATAGGGAACAGGAAAAAAAATCCTAGATCAGTGCATGTTGTCATGAGCAACAGTGACTACCTCTAAGCTTGGACAAACTACATTTTAATCAGTCAAAGTTGCTGGCAATTGATTTCTAACATCATGGAAACAAAACAACTGATGGTGGAAAATGCATCCATAATTAATTAGTGAAGTGCACTATGGGAGAAGAGTAAGGACATGACTGGGTCTCACAGATTACTCTAGAATATTTTTGCTAACAGTTTCTGCATTGTGCACAGATATTTAGAATTGAGTTTCAATTCTTTTGGTGTTAAAATGAATGTAGGGCCTACAATATGCACAATTAAATTGTTGTAGTTGGAAAAATGCTGAGGAGGTGTATTTTGCATGTTGAAAATGTTTGTTGAAAACTGCATACTTGTATATTTTTGCTATATCTTTGTGGATAGAGCAGAGTGCAGTGTTTGTGTCAATTCAATAAGAATGAGTATAATATATCTATACCACAACAACAACAAAAACATCCTTGAACAATCTGTTATATTTTAACTGCTGTGATCAGGTAATACCCAGGCAGAGAAGTCTGGGCTACAAGAAGGAAAAGAGCACAGGTTGGATGATGCTAGAAAGAGTATTATTTAACTTTTAACATATTTTTAATTCTCTGTTGCTCTTTTATAGTAAGTATGCCATACTCCTAAGATTTCTAATGTGGAAGATGAAGAGGCTTCGATTCCTCATCCAAATTTGTAATTCAGCTGTGTAATTGATGAAAGCAGAATCCTTGATAGGGCATCTATATTTATACATATTTCTATATATGCTTACCCAGAAGGAAGCACATTGAATTCAGTGGGACTTCATCCCTGATAAATATGTGTAGGATTATAGCCTACCCATTCTCTGTGTTTTGTCTGTCTAGCTGTCTCTCTTTCTGCATTTATTATATTATTATTTTCTGGTATTTATTATACTTACTACAATTTGACTTGCTTCTCACCAAGAAAAGAGTTTTCCTTTCCATTGTACAGTCATTTCCTGAGTGCTTATATAGAACCCATCAATAAACCTATTTTAAAGATATTCCACATTTGTCAACCTGGAGTTTCATCTCTCAAAATGCTGGCATTTGTTTTGTTTTAGAAAGAACCTCTGAAACTGTTCAGACTCTTTTCTACTCTTGACTCACCAAAATCATTTTATGATGATGGCATGTATGTGTTGCCTGTGGAAAAATATAGCAATTCAGCATCATAGACATCCCGCTGCCTGGATTTTTCTTAACAGAACAGATTTTTAAAGTACTATAATAGCTTATGAGGAAAATATTTGGACTAGCATTTAATCTGATTTGACAGATGTGGTGAGGAGTTAGAACCAGCAACATTTGTGATATTTGGTGATCAGAGAAGTGCAAAAAGGATTTTTTTTGAAAAATCCTTGTTTTCAAAATGAACGGCCTTGCACAGAAGGTGCAATGCAATGTCCTCTGTACTCTAAACACAGAGACTTACGTGCAACCGATGGGTAGTGAGAGGCTGTGGTGGCAGCAATTTTTGCTGCCCTGTACTGTATGCCTTGAATTTCAGGTAGATGCCTGTTTTCAGACATCTGGATAAAGCATCACAGAGGGGGACTGCAGCAGGGGTGCCATCTGGCTAAGATGCAAGCCACTGGCCCCAGTTTTCTCCTTACCCTGCCCTCTGGAATGCTGAGGCTGATTTCTGACCTTGTAGAGATAGCTAAAAACTCTATGGTTGCAAAAGCTCTGAGGTTGCAGAAGCTTGGGCCCTGGGCTGTGGATGCAGGTAGTCCTCAGATTGAGTCCCATTCCTGAGAACATCCGTAAGTTGAACTTGTATGTAAGTTGGATCACATGAGCACACCTGATGTTTGTCTTAGTGTATGTATATATTTTGCCTTTCTATGCATATAAACACTTAAGAAAGATTTACATATTAACTAAAATAAAACACAATATAACATCGTAATAATAAAGTAATGAGAGAAAATCTTTATGTATGTGTGCATGTGTGTAGGTATACAGTATTGTAGAAAAGAAATATAAGAAACTGTACTTAAAACACTTTAGAACATTCTTGGGGTAACATTGAGCCTAACATTAACTAATGATGATAGAGATGGGCCTGGTGCTGGAAAGTCAGATTTTGATTGTTCTGCTTGAGGGGATGGATTACCATTAGAGATACTTTCTTCAAGTAGGCCTCAAGGGTTGTGTGTACAGCCATTTTCTTTTTCTCATCCTAAATGGCCTTATATCAGTTGAGGGCCTGGTTACAAGGCCAATGTGAAAGAAAAACCAAAGGGGAACTATGTGCCCTACACACGCCCTGAAACACACTGGCTTGGGTACTCTTGAGCTGATGTCACAAAATAAAAAGCCATGAATACTGTATCTCTAGAGAACTATGCAGCCACTGATGCTTTGTCGCCAAAAACGTCACGTAGTTCCCTAGAGATATTCATGGCCTTTCCCTAGAAATATTCCTATAGAGTTTATGGCAGTCCATGCATTCATAGATACCGGTTTTTCATAACCCGGGGACCAACTGTACTCTTATGGTTCCCCAAATAATATTAGAAAGCCATCAGATTGTGTCTTGAGATGTATTGGGCCTAGATTGGTGGTGTAACTGGTAATTGGAAGTCAGTGTTTACATAAGAAACCAAGCATGTGCCTAATTACAAGGACAACAGTATATCTTTCAGAAGTCCCACTGAGTACAATATAAATTTATATCCCATTCCGCCCCCCCTCCCCCCCCCCCGCAGAGAACCCAGGGCAGCATACATAATCTTCCTTTTCCTCTGTATTTTATTCTCAGAAGCAACCTATCTTAGACTCCTGTGGCATCTTTCTGGGGGCATAATTAAACTCAGTTTATTTTGAAGCAACATAGATATAGGTGGAGCTTTCCCTTTCCTTTTTCCCCTCTATCAGTTAGATTCCTTATATACTGTGGATGTAATACCCATCTGTGTGCATTGCTGGTTTGCAGCAGAGCTCGTAATCCCCACTCACATATCAGTGAAACATTTCAGTAACCCTCATCTACAGCAGAATAGCAGCTGATCCTCTCTTCTCAGAAGAGTTTATCCAGTTTGCAAAATACCCAAGGACTTAGTGCTCTCTAGTGAAGTGCTGTACACTCTTATGGGTGTACTTGCTAAACATCTGAGAACTTTAATCCTGGGAAGTAGTCAAATATGACAGCTCATGGTAAATCTTCTGGGAAATAATACATAAAAAGAAGTGAGCATGAATTTCTAATTAACTAAATTTGCAACTGATACACATGAGTTAAAGGGCACCTGATTTATCACTTGTCAGTAAAAATGCTGGTTACAGTTGCTGTTGTTGTCAGTATTTCAGTGTATGCAACTGTGACACACAAGATAAAGGGCATCTGATTTATCACCTGACACAAACTGTGTTCATTAAGCTATCTTGCCCTGGGGTTGCAATGCAGTGCATGTTATGCACTTTCTTGTTTTAACATTGTTCCTTTTGGAATGTAGGCATTCCTGAACAAAATACAGGGGTGCTTTTATTTAAACACACACACACAAATATATGTGTTCAGACCTCTACCCTTTGTTCATGATGCTTAATGTATTGCTTTGTTTCAAGATTTGTGCTGGTATGTGGTGAGAAGCAGCTGTGATGTATATTGTAATATGTAACTTGACAGATTCACCCATTTATTATTATGGTTCTTATTACTCTGTAGGACAGTTTCAAAAAGCTGTCTGAAGCATGACTTTAGGACCACATTGCTTTAACTTTATGCTATGCCACTTCTGCATCATGACTCTTCTTGCTGGTTGCTGGAGTGACTGGCTGTGTCACCCGAATAGCAAACTACATCAGGGCAGTAAGAAAAAAACTGGGATAAAAAATTGACACAGTCAATTCTCTTTGGGGATAAAGTATATGGAGAGCATCACTCAGGCATTGGATGGTTTGTGTGCATTGCTAACTGGTATTAGCTGAATATACCACACCACCAAAAAGAACCCTGCATTATCTTTGGATACATGACAATCTGTAAGATGTGCATATGGAAAAAGAACTAGTTTTGATGCATTGAATGTGAAACTATATTTTCACCTAGAAATCCAGGCATTCTAACATTGCATGTCTTTGGCCCATTTTTAAAGATAGGTAGGTTTATTTATTTATTGCCTTGCCTTGCTTTTCTGGCACCTAATAGCAAGTTGAAGCTGCTTATCTACATGCATTCTAAGGTAGGGAGCAAGGGAAAGAAAAGTCATGAATCAGTGCTCAGGGCCAAACTAGACATGACTCTATGTAATTAGCCACTATGGTTATGTTTTAAGTAAAATTAATTGCAGGCACAGGTGTCAATGGAAACTTTCTTTCCTGGGGCTAATAACAACTGAGAAAAAGGGATGCATGCTGCAGTCTCTCCAAAATTTGCCCTCCCCAGGGCCAGCTTTTAAAACACATGTTTTGTAATGGTATATTTATAGGACTGCAAGACTGAACATGCATGTTTTTAACAAACTTGAAGTATAGACCTTCTGATTTGTACAGTAATTTCAGACCTCTGAATGAATGGTAAATGGCCTTAGTTTCTCACAGTTGAGTTTGATCTCAGTAAGCTTTGGCCTCTTTATTTTCATTTCTTCATACTGATGACACTTGAACCCAGTTCCAGATGACCTCAGTCAGCTGTTTCATGTAGATGTACAGTTTCATGTAAATAACATGGGGGACAAGACCAACACCTGAGGACCCCCATTCTGGAGAATCCAAGGGGCTAAGCAATATCTTTCAATATCTGTCAGAACTGGGTGCCCACGTAAGAGCAGAACCACTGTAGTGCAGTGCCTCCTACTCCCAGCTCAGCCAGCTGCCCAAGAAGGGTGCCATGAGTGATGGTACTGAAAACTGCTAAGAGATCCAGGAGTACCAGCAGAGTTGCACTCCTGCTATTTCTCTTCTGGCATAGATCAACATACAGGACCACCAAAGCTGTTTCCTATCCAAAACCAGGTCTGAACCCAGACTGAAATGAAAGTGTTATGTGCCACCACTGCAAAATTATAAAGCTCTTCTGGGTCTAGAGAAGAAGTGGCTTCACCACGGCCTGTTTCAGATGGCATGGGGCATTCTTCCTCATAAAGAGGCATTGATCTCCTCCTTGGGCTAGTGAACCATTCCTTCCTGGCTACTTCTCTTAGTGAAGAGAGGCAACGTTCTGGTATAGACACGGTTGTGCAAACCTGGCCAAGCATGTTGTCAACATCCTTGGGCTGTATTAACAGGATCTCATCCAAAAAATTGTGGCCAGGCTGTGCCTTGGATTGCTCCCTTCCTTCATTTTGTTTTTAATCCACCCCAAACCAATGCTCTAAAAGTAGTAATCAGTAATAATGAGCAAGTGCAGTACATAAGCACTGCAGTTAGATGGCCACTGGGTCTTCCGGAGCAATGACTCCAGAGAGTGATATTCTTTCATTTTCTACGCCTCTGCTTCCCTATTCCTGTTCAGGAAGAGGGGTGAGCAAATTGTGGCTTTCTGGGTGTTTTGGCCTACAACTCCCATTAGTGCTAGCCAGGATGCTGAGGGCTGATGGCAGTTGTAGGCCAAAACCTTTGGAGGCACTAAAGTTGCCCACCCCTGAGTTGTAGTATGAGAATACTGTAGAAAAAGTAAGAAAAGTGACGTGTAGCTATTGAATTGGGCTGTGAGGCTGGGATTGTCTTTTAATACCACTGTGTAGTGGTTAGAAAACTTCAGGCACTTAACATATGTTGTTGACAGCAAGAACCACAACCACAATAACAACAATACAGTTTGTTTTAGGGGAGAAAAGGAGATAAACATAGTGTTTTGATCAGCTATGGGAACTATACAACTTAAATATGATTTTCCTTTTTTTCCCTGAAATGGCTTTGAACAGTGGAGTTCTAAGATTAATTGGAGGGAGATAAACATTTTAGTTAGGACTGTTTGAAGATGGATTTTGAGGAAAAAGGAAAAAGTCCTTGGAGAGTGAAGAAAGAAATACTCCCTTAACTAATAGATAGGATTACAAGGTAGGTCTTGTAGTTTTGGGTGGGTGGATGGGAAAAACATCAGGAGTTAGATACCATAAATTAGAGAACAGCATTTTTTGTCATTTGGTATTTGCACATCTTACTCATTTGATGTTGTTCAAAATAATACCAAGTTGCAATTGTTATACTGAAATCTTGAAAGTTGTGGTTGGAAGAACAAGTTCCCACGTTATTAACAAGTTAAGAGCTTTCACAAGCAGATTATCTTGCCATACTTGAGGTACTGGTGACAGAAGCAAATTTGTCAGGTGGCTGCAGTGAGCTGCTATCAGCAAACAGACATTTCACCTCACAGGGTGAGGTGTTACAGCTTGTACCTCTTGTTTGGGGCAATTTAAGCTAAGCTAAGAGGAAAGATTGTTTAACCAAGTACACAGTAAGATTTTTTTAAACACCCCTCCTGACATGAGTAGAATTTTGTGACAAAGAGAATGGGAGAAGAAGCTTAAACTCTCCTGAAGGGCCTTGGACCCAGTTCAGATTTGGGTCCTATATGGTTACAGGAGAGTAGGACAGGTAACTCAGCTAGCTTTAATTAATGGAATGTTTACTTTGTTTCTCACTTGTCAGAACGAAGTTCAGGATCCTGTTGAGTGTTTAGAAATTTCTGGGGTTCTGAGATAAGTATTAGCAATATGCTGTTCTGTATTTTGTCTGAGTTCTGACTGTATAAGCAAAGTGTTCCCTTAGCTGTTCCCATCACCAAGGTCACCCTCCTCCCCATTGTCTTTGCTCTGGACCCTTCATAGCATGAGCAAGAGTGGTAGTAGGAATACCATTGGAGATATGAGTCTCTGGGTTTACATATCACTGTAGATGAACTGTGACTGATTGTTGAGTTAGTCAGAATCCTATGCTCTTATATCGGTCTGTGGGCAGACTGGATGAAGGTGGAGGCAATGCTATTTTGCTCTCCTGAGTTCAGTGGATGCATCTCAGCTTTTATCATCTCTTTTACCAAGGTAATAGTATGCTATTTTGGGGAGTGTGACTGCAGTCCAAGGAAGCTTAGATTACCTATTTTGTTCCATTCTTCCCATGGCATACATCCAGTGTTACCTATTTTTGGCCTTTGCTAGCAGAATAACCCAAGAAATACACTAATTCAGGGGACTCTACATTGATGTATCTTCAAGGCACACTGGTACAGAGAACTTAACTGGAATCTTGTTGCTGGCCAGCTACCATGAGGACAACATGAGATTGTACCCACAAACTGCAGTCCTAAACACATTTACCTGAAGATAAATCCCATTTGATTCTTATGTAGGCATGCATATGATTGTACTGTAAGTCACCACATGCTGCCACAGTAAAATTTGCATTGACAAATTTGTAATCATAAGAACATTTACCATTGAGCTCTATCTTTATACAGGCCTAGTGACTTCAGTGAGTTTTTGTGTGAGTACATATTACTGCTTTTCAAAGGTGTGATCCTGTTATAACCGTCTCATTGCAGTTAAATTTATCAGAAGTATATGATCCTAAGGAGAGAACAACAGTGCCACACAGTGTCAGAGTATCTGTTAAGAGAAAAAGGAAAATACTGCTTTTTCTTTTCCCTTCCCTAGCCAAGCACTCTGGCTTTCTCTGTGTTGTTGCTGAATATTAACAGCTTGGTCTACTGCTTGATCTATGGCTGTAAACTACATAGCATAGTGATTCCAAGTGTGAGCTTGTAAGGTCTTGGTAGAAAGCTCATCATCCAGGAACTCACCAGGTGGCCTTAGGCATGCGGTCACCTTTGCCTTCCCATCTGCAATATGGATATAATAATACTGGCCTACTTGATAGGATTATTGAAGGATTACCAAGCAGTTTACCCTTCACAGCATCCCATAGGTTATGCCAGCTGTGGTGTGTCAGGGACCAGAAGGCGAGTGGGTGTGCTGCCTGCAGTGTGTCAGCCACTTCCACTTTTAGTGAACAATCTATGATTTGGTTAGAAAGATGCTTGTCTGACTTTCCCCACCATTGTGTGCTGTCTAGTGATAACTGCATTCATTGTTCTTCTGTCCAGAAAGTTACCCTAAAGACCCTGCCTGTAATAAACTCCTTAATTAAACAGCGCATCTTATCAATTTCCTGTGGGAGTTGTCTTTTACACATTAAATAACCATATTCGTAGCATGCTGTTCTCAGGGCTGATCTATGCTCTAACAGTTGTGCTTTCTCTGTAAGGGAGTATACTGTAAGCTGGTCTGAAGGCCTTCCTTGAATGCACCTACCAATACAGCATGCTAGCAGTAAAATATCCTGTGATTAACTCTACTTGTTTAATATTTTTCTACTCAGCTTCATTGATTCCACCTTCTCCCTCCTCCTGTGACTGAAATGCATTTTTTTTACTTATGTAGGAGGAAAATCCTCAATGTAATGACTTCATGTGATGTGAGTAGCAATTCTATGCATACTTACTTGGAAGTATGTGCCACTGAAATCTGAGTAGATATGGATATGCTTAGGCTGCAGATGTAGTCTTTTCAAGAGCTGAGAGTAAAGTGGGTTCCTGTGCATTTTAGCAAATGAGCTCAATTAAACAACAATGACAACAACAGCAGCATTTTATTTTCTGGATTCCAGACCTGGACGTCTCCTTCCACAGCCCCCATGCTTCACTATCCCAGGCACTTACTCTGTAAATGGTTTAAAGATGGACAGAAGTAAAAGCATTTTATTTATATATCATGGGAAAAAGTGGGGGTATTTGGACACAATTATATTTTAAAGTTCAGCCTCTTTTTTATGCACTGATCCTTTCTGAGGTATCAGAGCAAAACCTGCTGTTCTAAGCAGGAATTAAGTTCTGTTGGACTCAGTAGGGCTCATTCTCCCATAGATTTCGGTAGACCATGGTGACATCCAGCTGAAAGAAAGAAAGAAAGAAAGAAAGAAAGAAAGAAAGAAAGAAAGAAAGAATTCAGCACAGCATTTCTCTGGTGCTGAACTGCTTCTAAACCTCTTTCCTTCCAAACTGATCCATGCGAGTCTGAGTTCCTGTTTCTAGGGGATTTTGCTCCTTCCCTCACAAGTGGGATGAGATGGTAAACCACCTGTGCTGGTGACCTTGCAGGTATTGCTTAGCTTTCCCATCAGGGCTCACACCTTTTCATAAGGGTGTAGTGCTTTTAAAATAGCACTGCCAACCTCTTCTACCTTGCCATAAATTGTGGCAATATATAGCAGGGCGTGCTTGAGAACAAAGGTCATTCAAACTGGGCTGGGAGTGCTGATGGGTTTTCAGTATACTTTTGCTTCGCTTCGCCATGTTACTGTTTTACAAATCTATGCCTTGGTAGAGAGAAGCATGAGCTATAAAACAGATGCATGCTTGTGACATTTTTAATTAAAGCAATTACAGTGAGCACTGGAGGAAGCTAGTTATGGCAAATTCATCTGTCTCACCCACATTATTACCTGTCTCCCACCTTCAGGAGTAATGGTGGGAACAAGGACTGAAAGAAACAACAATATTTTCACACATGCAGGGATTCAGTTTTGGTTTCATATTTCATTAATTATTGTTTTGTCACATTACTCATACAGGAAGAAAGTCTTAATCACAGGTGCTGCTAAGTACAGTGTCTCTCAGTAAATTGATTGATTCTGTGCAGGAGCAGCATGCGCACACTTGGCTTTTACTTCATTCTCCTTTCTAAACTGAAGACATTCTTATGATGTATCTGGGAGTCTTGAACTAGTTCCCTTGTATGACATGATGGTTTCATGTGTAAGTGGCACACATATGCTTAAACAATGGCAGTTACCTGCACCATACATTGAAACAGCAGTTGGCAAAGGATGGACTAATTTTCATTTTGTAAGCAAAACCTTTAGAATATGAAGGGAGAAAGTAGAACATGCAAGGTAAAGCTGAAATTGCAGCTGATCCACCACTGTTGGAGTAATGAAAACAATAAATTACAATTCCCATGTGGAACGTGTATTCAAAACAGCCACAGCCAAATCAGTTAAATGGAAAATAAAATACGAGGATGTATAATGAAGATTATATCAGTAGCCCAAATGGACTAGTCAGGTTGAAAATGCAAACTTTCTACTGAAGCACAGATCCACAATCTTCGATAAAACAGTCCAATTTTTTAGAAATAATACATTGATGCTGCACAACCAAAGCCTCATTATTCAAATGTAGTCAAATTCTCTGATGGCAAGCTTATATCAGAAGCCCTTTCTTAAACAGATCAGGTGTCACATGTAAATGGCTGGAAATTCAAGTGGTAAAGTCCCTGTACATGTCATGTATCTACATGCATAGCTGAATCCTCTTTATTTTCACATTAATTATAAAATGCAGTTCATGGCAACATATGTATCTTTATGATTCTTGTACTTGTTCTAGTTTGGACTTTGAAAATTCAGGGAATTTCCTTCAAAGGACAATGCATCCTTTGTTTAGATTGCACATCATGTTGCAGTGGTGCTAGGCATCTAACCCCTCCCCATCTCAATGCCACAATAACAGGGAAACGCAGTAAAAAGCCACATTGTTTGTACATAGTTTTGTTGACATCTTCAGATTTCAAAAAGGCTGGCACAAACCTTTGCCTGAGATCCTGGGGGCCAGTAGCCCATCAAAGTGAACAGTGCTGACCTAGTGTACTGTAGGTTTTATTTTATAAATTAGCTCTTTGAACATATTAAGAAAGCTGTTTCATTTTCATTATTATATCCTGCCCTTTTCCTTCTTGCAACAAACCCAAGGTAGCTATATAGTCCCTCTCTCCACTTAATCCTCATACCAATCCTTTGCGGTTAGGCTGTCCCAGAGTCATGCAGTGAGCTTCATGGCTGAAGGGGGACTAGGGCCCCGATCTCCAAAGTCCCAGTCCAGCACTTTAAGCAGTACTTCACACTGATAGCCAAATCTCAGTCATAATCCCAAAGCTTAACTTGCTTTCAGGACATGGATTAAAAATGATAATGATAAACATGGAAACCAGCATTTTTGGATTTTCCTTCTCAGTTTTGTTTCCTTAAATTATTCTAGCTCAAATACTTCTTTCCTTGCCTGTCCTTGCAAAGGTCCAAAGCTCAGACAGATATATTTAACTTAAATTTATCAGGACCTTAAAGCAGCGTTTTAAAAGTTATGTCACTAGCATCAGGCAGCAAGAGAGTTCATTTAGATTGGTTGTTTGGACCTGCCCTTGTTTTGCAGTGAAGGCAGACATGCATATAATGTTTCAATAAAGCAGCTATTCCATGGTTGAGGCAAGCCAATTTGTATTTATCACTGTGCCCATGTGTGTGAGAGTGCTAGCTGCCTCTCACCTCTAGTCACATTTTCAGCCCCATTATAAGGGTGTTGGGTCTGTGAACACACATTTCCTGGTTTTGAACAGAAGGGCTAAACACAGAATTATTCCAAGTTAAAATAAAAGAAATTGTAAGCATCTGTTGTGTAGGTCTTCTAGAAAAAAAGATGCAAGATTATAGTTAATGCTTTTAGGATAAGCAGCCTTAACCAAATGAGTAAACTGTTAATCTTCATTCAGTAATCATGATGTATTTGTTTAAAATGGGAACTTGTTAATGCTAAAATAATAAGCAACTTTTTAAAATGCCAGGCCTCTAATTTTTCATACTGAATTTCTCTGGATCTTTTTTTGGTATTAGCTGGGGAAGCAATCTGATGCACGCTTGCCAGGAAGTATGTCTTACTGAATTAGTCTTATTGAATTAAATGGGTCTAATTCCTGAGTAAAAATACATAGGATTGCAGTCTAAACCATTAGTACCCCCCCCCTTCAGTTTCAAAAGTGCTGCATATTCAGGCACTTTGACAATATCTGGTTGCAGTTTTTTCCTCTTGAAAACAAGGAGAGCAACTGGTTCTACAGTGAGAAGGAATATGAATTCATTTGTTTATCCCTTCCTGCATTCCCTGCATTTATCCACTCTGTCCTCAAGTGATGAGTGATCTGTACTCTGTCTTCTTTCCTGCTTTACTATCTGAGGGACATAACTTTGTCTTTTAGCCGTGGCAGGCTAATGAGATCCTACTGGCACATTTACATTGGAAACAATGTTTGTTTTGTCGAGGGACGGTGCCCTGGAGTAGCTTTGCTTAATGGAGTACAACATACAGCACACCCCGGGGGGGGGGGGATGCCATTAGCCTTAAAAAAAGAAATAAGCGTAATGTCTTTTGGTTCTGTATAGATCAAAATAAATATAACCATGCCAACTATTTTACATAGGAGGACAGGTTTGCATCATTCTAAGTCATGAGGTGTATGAATCAGAGCATCAAAACTATCCAACCACCTTTGCTGTTAGCATTACTGACTTACTGAACTCTGGGGGATTTACCTTGGTATATACATGTATCAGGGAAAGAAAGAAAGGAAGAAAGAAAGAAAGAAAGAAAGAAAGAAACCTGCTGATTGCATGAAGATAATCAATTATGTGAGAGGAAACCAGAAGGGTTTTTTTTTCCACTGCCTTTATCAGATATTGTGGTCAGTTGAAGCAATACAAAGCAACTCAGAACCCTGTTGCATTTACTCTTGATGTAATCGCTTCATCTCTGTTTACCATATTCAGTTAAATTCGCTTGTTTGCTACATCCGCTTTCCTGCCAAAATAACCTCATTTACTCTTGCAAGTCTTCTTTCAGTGTTGCAGCAGCATTATTGCCTTACAAATACATTCTTGGTCATAGAACTGAAGCTCAGAATATGTTGTTTGAATCCCGCAATAGAGATTATCAGTTGATATATTCATTCACTTTTAAATAACATTGGGATGAGTGGTATTTTTGGAAACGTACATTTGGCAGGACTATTCTTTAATCTCTTGCAAGGTTGGGTGATCTGTTAACTTGGCATTTCTTCATTCGGAATTTATTTTAATTCAAATTCAAGCAGAACAGCCTATTCCAAATGCTTCTATTAAAGACTTTGCACAAAGCAGGCTGTGAATTCAGCAGCAGATCCAAGCACTGGCAGAATTAGAGGTTTTAATGATTTGGCCATGAATGTTAATAAATGTTGTAGGCAAAGCATTCCTTGCCATTTGTTCAGATATTGAAGTCCATTATTTCCTGGGACCCATGCATTTTCGTTCTTCTCACCCTTCCTAAGCTGTCAGTCCTTGGAAACCTGGTGTTTTAATGTGGGAGTTTGTGGTTTAGGTCTGTGGCCACATGAAACGGTGAATGCCTCAAATAAATAAAAGGTGAGTGGCAACAATACTTTCATCAGCATTCCTTCCACCAGTTGCTGGCTAAGTATGAAGCTAATAGATTCTTAGACATGTTTAGTATTGTGAAGTTGCTATTCTAACCCCTATGGCTTGCCATACCAGCTTGCTAGTGCCTGTTGTCGATATACAGCATGTGGGGCAACCTATACATTCTACAGAAAGTGCCTTGTCCTGGAACATGGGAGTTGCCTGCAGAGACCAACCCCAAGAAATAGGGTGTGTTTTCTACATTGTTTCACGTTAGATAACACTATGGATGTTTGCAATCCAGCATGAAGAAAGGTGCACTGGGCATAGCTTTAAAGGACTTTCGGAGATATTTGTTGAGTGTACCTGGGGAAACAGGTAGAATACTCTATTTAGAACAAAAGAGGAGTTGGTTGGCATCACTTATTTAGCCAGGCTTCTCTAAGGCATTTACATCTTTGAGGAGATACAGTCATATTATATCTCATGTAGTACAAAACATTTTCTGAGGCAGCGAAAATATTTACCAGCACTTCTGGCATGCCAAATATGGTCTAAGACAGTGTTTGACAGATCTGTCAGGAAGACAGACTCAAAGATTTAAGGTACACAATAAGCTTTTAAAGTTATATTTTGATAAAGCCAATTTTGTTAGCTAATTCTGTTAGTCCACAGTGGTATCCCTCCCAATGTTGTTGCATTCCAGCTCCTGTGCACCCGAGGCATTATAGCTAATGGCCAGATCTATTAGGACTTGTAGCTCAACATCATCTGGATATGTCAAGTGTTTCTCAAACATAAACCTGTATGTGGGTATTATTTCAACAAACTTATTAATATGTATGCCCACAATATTGTAAAGTTTGATTTATGACTCTTCATAAGGCACAGAGTTAAAAACTGCATGTAAAAGAGTGAACCAGGTGTAAAATTATGTTATCCTTACATCTAAGATGAGGTGGGCCACCTGTGGCCATACAGAAGCATCGGCTGACAACTCCCCTTGCCCCTTCAGCATTGGTCATGCTGGCTAAAGCTGGTGCAATTTGCTTTCCTATCCTAGTCGAAGCAGTCTAACCATCGCACAACAGGTCATGTATTACTATTATTAAAATTATGAATATTCAGGAACTGCCAATTAAACTGAGTACTAATTTACTTTCCATGTTACAAAGATATAATGTTCTTCCATTAAGCAACAATCTTTGGTTCTGAAGGGTTTTTGGCACTTAATCTACATGTCTTATGAGAGCAAAAGTGAGGCCCCTTTTCACAGTTGTTCCTGTAAGCACAGGTGCATGCACAGGCAACCTGAAATGCAAAAGTCACATGGCCTGCTTGAGCAAAGGTTCTTTTCTGTGCTCCTGAGTAGTAGAAAGGTTTCATTGTGTTCCAAACTGATACGTTTTATTTGTTATACTAACTGTTTACTAAGTACACTTATTCAGGAACTCTGTGTATTATAAAGCAGGAGTTTTGAGTCAGATTTATGATTTAAATCAATCTATTTCTTGTTGGTTAGCTTAGTTACCAAAATTGCAAAGGGCAGTGGTGAAGCTGAAGCTGACACGATCAGGGGAATCACCCTTTTATTTTAGAGCTGAAACTTGACAAGCAAAGTTGTGAGGAAGGGGGGAAAGCTCACAAGCACAAGGTTCTTCAGAAACATGGAAAGTTTCCAATGGCTTCAATACTGAAGACATCCCACAGAGACTGTGTTTATCAAACAACATGCAGTAGAACTGCAGAAAATAATAATAAACTGGAATAAAGGGGCAAGTTCTGTATATCTCTAGAATCAGTTTTAAAGATAAGTAAAACTTTGCAATTTTAAAATAGTTTCTGCAGTCTTTTCAATCAAACTGATTTTGTATTCTGCAACCACTTTACTAATCTGGATAGTCCATTATGTCACTAATACAACCCTATTGAAACCAACAGATTGGAGTCACTATCAATAATGAGAACTGGCTCACTTGTACATTCCACATTCCCTGTTTATTTGAGAACATGACTTCTACAGGAACTGCGAAGTTTCTGGTGAACTTCATGCAATAAGCAATAAACCCCTGTGTGACTTTGGGTATATAACAAATATCTCTGGAAGAGAAATGTGAAGAGCTGCTTTTAAATTTCCCTTTGTCAGCATGAGTCAATGTAGAGCAAGCAAATATGTCCCCTTCAAAAGGGAAGCCTAATAAGATCTTATTTATGAATATATGAATAGTGGTTTTATAAATATTGCATCTGAATTTTCTGAATGATCTGACACTGACAGGCTGAAATGAACTCTGCAGTTCTATTGTATTAGATTTAGTGGGTCAAAAGCAGAGATGCAAAATAGAAGTGACCTAGAAAACCTTTCTAGGTCAAACTATGGAAAAGCAAGTTGTTGGGTTTCCTTCTCTTCCACCCACACAAGGGCAAGGCCATGGATTTTATGCTTACACAAACACTTTTTTGTTTTTGTTTCCACAATGCAGCACAGTGTCTGAAAAAATGACTTCAGGCCTGATTTCTTACCCTTGGTAGAAATGAAGTATGAATTCACTCCCTAGCATAGGTTTTTCTAACTTGAGGCCACTCAGATGGGTTGGACTACAACTCCCATAATGCCCTGCCAGCATGGCTAATCTGAAGAACAACAGATGAAGATTACATTATTACTCTTCTATTAACTAATCCCTAATGCGTCCCCCTGTATACTCCATAAAACTTGTACACCTACAACCCTGTACTTCAACCTTCCTCTGCCTGGACTTGATGGAAGTTGCAGCCTACAATATTTGGAGGGTGCCACATTGGGAAGGCTGCTACACCTACTTATCTGGGACCAAGGCCCATTGAATTCAGCGGCTTGGATTCAGTTCAGTTTAGGACAGACCTGTTGCAATCAATAGGGCAGAGTAGTCACAGCTAACCTAAGGCTTATTGATTTTAGGAATTCTGTTCTAAGCTGGTCTAAATTTGGGTCCTACCTAAGGGGACTTTCCTCTAAGTAGGCATGTACAGGATTGCACTATTTTAAAGAGTATCTCTTTGATATTTTGAAGAAAAAAAAAACAGATGAGATCTTAGGTATATTCAGTATATATATGTTTCCCCTACAATCCTGAGAATCTGATGTGTTGGTGGGGGTGGGAGAGTGAGGTGAGGTGAGGTGGGATGGGGGAACCTGAAGATCAAAGATCCCTAAATTGGGCAATATGTTGCGGTATCTATATTTATAAATAAACATATAAGTATATGAAGTCCAGGATTAATAACTGGAGCCATCAAGAACTCTTATGGAGCTTGAGCTGCAAGTGTAGGCACTCATCTGTTCCCCGTACAATGCTCCATATCCCTGTTATGTAATGGATGAACCAGGAAGAAGGTAGAAAACTTGGCCCTAACTGAAATCACTGTTCATCTGGCTTATAGGGGCAGTCATATTGAGGGAGGAAACAGTCTTGGAGTTTCCTTCTTGGCCAGTAGGAAGTAGAGAAGCAGAACAATATCTTTCCATGCTGTCTTATCCTGTAAAGGGGACACCAGATTGAGCCTTGCCAACTTTGCTCACTTATTTCGTGGAAGCATCATAATGAGAATTTCATAGGTTTTATGCTACATTTTATGCACAAACGTACTTCTAAGACTGGGTTTTTGTGTTACATCAGCAGCATGGGAACTGCAGCTGTGCTGATCTTTCCCATGGTGTCAGGCAAAAGCATTTGTGCGTGGAGCCAGTGTGGTGTTGTGGTTAGAGAGTTGAACTGGGACTCAGAAGATCTGGTTCTAGTCCCTGCACAACCATGAATCTTACTGGGTGGGCCAGTTGCAAACTCTCAGCCTAATCTACTTTACTGGATTGTTATTGTGAGGTTAAAAAGGAGAGGAGGAGAATCTTGTAAGCCGCCTTGGATTCCTTGCAAGAAGAAGAAAATCAGGGTATTAATGTAATATCAATAAGAACTACACTAACTGATCGCACAAGGTGTTCATGCTGCTGTCCCCAGATTGTCATTATAATACTCACTATCATTATTATTTAATAAATAGATTAAATGTCACATAAAATAAATTTAGCTAGGTGTTGTACAATTTAAAACATAATGGTACAAAATGCCAATAAAATCCTTATAAAAGCAATCAACAATATAAAACTAATACATTGGTTATCATAGCATAAAATACCTAAAATGACCATCAGCTAGAAGAGTTAATCCACATTCCAGGAGTGCTAGCAATATATCATGGAAAAGAGTGCAATTCTGTTAAAACTAAAATAATAGAATTATTAGAATACCTTAAAAGTTACTGCTAGAAATGCTAAAATACCTGAAATACTAAAATAGTGCTAGAAATACTAAAAGCAAAACAAAACCTTTAAGTCATGGTATGTGACTGGGATGGGGGCACCAACAAAGAACTGTTCTCTTGTTGATAACTTTGAAGAACGGGGGGATTTGAAGAAGGGTTTTCATGGGTGAGCACAAGGTGTGGGTACCTGCATACAGGAGCAGACATTCCCTTAGGTCATGGGTCATCAAACTACAGCCCGCGGTCCGGATCCGGCCCGCCATGCCCATTTATCCGGCCCGCCCCAGAGGTTTTGGACTTGCCTCGCCACACCTGCTGCCATGGCCATCTCGCTGCACCCACGGGTGCCACCACCGCCTCACCACGCCTGGGTCCACCGCTGCCACCCCCTCCCCGGCCTGCACCGCCGCCTCACTGTGCCTGCCGCTGCCTTGCCGCACATGTGCCCACCGCTGCCGCTGCGTCGCTGGCCTGTGCCCGCCACCGCTGAATTTTAACTGGTACCCTGCTGAAAAAGTTTGAGGACCCCTGCTTTAGGTACTCATCCCAAGCCATATAGAGGCCAAAACTAGCACTTTGAGTTGGACCCAGAAATGAATCAGGAGTCAGCGCATGGAAATTCATGAAGGCTGGCCCCAGTTAGAATTCCTATAGTCCTGTTTTGCGCTAGCTGAAGTTTTTGGAATGGGAGGGGGTGCTGCAGAAGGGCCTCGTCCCGCATGGTTTGGGCCTTCTCACTTTACCCCAGCAGTACAGGGTGGAGGGCACTGCCACGACTCCCAGGCTCTCTAGGGGAAAACCCAATCAAAGTTGCTTCTGACATCCCAACAGAGCATTAAATTCTGAGGCTGTGATGCCTTCTGAACAATTACAGCTCACAGCAGTCCAAATGAAAATGTTTGTTGAAAACAACATGTGCATAATTAAGGCTTAATGAGCCCTTGTCTGTTTGGAATCTGCAATTAGATTTATAATAGAAAATACTAGCAAATGCCAAATAGCTTTAAAAGAAGCCGAGATGAAAGGTAATTTTGCTGTAAATCCATAGTAATACTGTAATTGAATGAGCTGGTAGTGCTGGAAGAAAGGATGGTAAAAGCATTGGGCAGGTGTGCATTGGGCAGGTTTATCTTATCTGTCCATTTGCCTATCTTTGAAACTGTCAGTCCTACTTTTAACTGTTGAGCAGAACTACACAACTTCCCTGAATTGAGCAGGGATTCAATTTGGGCTTTTCTCTAAGCCATTAATTAGTTGGACAAAGATGCTTTTACACTGTCTCATCAACATGTTTTAAACATATTGTTGGCCATAATGATGATAATGTACCATCTGAAGCCCCTCATTGTTCCAGACAAGGTTTGTAGAATAACAATTAGAAAACGGAATAAGTTGTAAGCTTTCAAATATTTTAAGCTTTCCCTGGCTATCTAAACTGTTAGACATGTAATACTTCCTTCTTCTGCCCCTTCATGAATCACTCATGAAAAGGCCAGATAAGAAGTTCAAACTTTTATGTTCCCTCTTTCTTATAATAACACTTAGGCAGCCTTACCATATTTATTTATTCACCCACTCAATTCAGGAATTTATAGCCTGCCTTTTGTCCAAATGGCCTTCAGGCAGGTTACAATATCTTGCTGTCCATTATGCTTAGAACAACATCCCAGAACACCTGTATGAGCCCATTTACTTCAAATCCCTCCTCTGCTTCTACATTTTATGTGAAGCCTTTGTATGATCCCTTAGCTTCCCTTTCTCACTAAACTTGAAACTAAACTAGATAGAACTGGAATAAGTGCATAATTTGACCTGCTTACTGTCTTCCTCCACATTCTTCCTCTGTTCACCTGTGTAGAACTTGAGATAAGAAGCTTCTAGGGACAGTGACCTGACCTTGTACTCTCTGAAGTATCATCTACATTTCACAGCTGTGGTGGTGATCACTATGACTGTTTTTCTTAAGAAGCCATCTGCGCTGGATTTCTTAGATGCTTTTCACAAAAACTCAATGCAATATTCAACAAATCAGAACATCCAAAAGAAAAGTTAAGCAGTTACATAAATATCCACTAAAATACAACTGTCCAGTCCTAGAACATCAAGCACCACCATTAACAACCCAAGTGATTTTTAAATGGCCCATCACATGCCAGCACATACCTGGAGATATGGAGAAAAGTCTCAGCTTGATGCCGAAAAGATGACCATGTAGGCACTAGGTAGGTCTTGCAGGAGAGAACCTTTTATTGTGAGGGGGCCACCATCAAAAGGCCTCTCTTTCTCTTTGCCATTCAGTGAACCATACCTGGATGCAGATCGTAAATCCTGAGTGCAGGGCATGGGCCAATTCCTTCCAGGGCATTGCTCAGTAAGGTGTTGTGGCCCTGAGTGGTATAAGGCTTTATTGCACGGATGGGAAACATGTGGCCCTGTGTCCTATAAGTCCTGTCATTCCTAGCCAGCATTGCCAGTGGTGAGGGATGATGCAGTCGCAAGCAACTGGAGGGTCTCACGTTCCCTGTTTCACAGGTTAAAAGCAGCACCTTGTATTGGGCTTGGAAACAGATAGGAAAACTGTGCAAATAGAGCAGAATCAGGGCAGTGTGTTCAGTCTTTTTGGGTCTTCTACCAGTCTAGCTGCATTTTGTACCAGTTGTCTTCAGGGGCAACCTTGCATAGGTCAGGCAATCTGGTGAACACTTACTTCGAGTAAGCAAATATATCAGAATAATATCCAAATGTGCGTAGGACTGAACCTGAAATAGTACTGACTTTAATGGCATTAACCTGGTTTCAATGCAAGTGTATTTGTTTAAAGCTTTGCCCAGCTGTCTAAGAAGGTCAACCAGTTTTTTACTTAGAAGCATTATTCTAATTAAGTCTTTTATTTAAGCATCAGCACTCAACTGTGTTTCTGATTATCATTATTATATTTAAGTCTGTTAAATTTGCTGTGTACTCTTCCATTTAGATCCTTTTCAGATAAGACAAATATGTTTACTTAAATAAATTGTCCTGTTTTACGTTTCTTTTGAGGTTTGTTGATCAAACTAATGAGCATAGTCCATATTTTTCTCATAAGCATAAAGTCTCTGAACAGAAACATGAAGAAAATTGGCACAGATGCAGGCTTTCAGAAGAAATTACTCATATTGGGGCTGATCAGTGAAAGAAGTTACTTGAAAAAAAAAATTAAAGGGAAAGAAAAAACAACATTTCCATGTTAGGAATAGACCTGCTCTTATAATGGCTGTAAGATCTACATTCTTCAGACATACTTCTGTGTAGTTCTATAGCCAAATAAATAGATTCAACAAATTGTAGAACTGGAGTCTTGCAAAGTCTGTTCATCTACCCCAGTGCCCCAAAAAGGAGTTTTCATGGCCTTAAAAAAATTAAGTATAACTAAAGTTAATGCACTGAACATGCTTCACACTTGAGGAATATTTCCTTTGAATGAAGAATAACTTATATAATTTGGTTTTCATAGAGAACTCTGAATTTGTTCTCTTTGGCTGACGGAAGTTCTGTGCAAATTCTGCTATGTATCTGAGTTCAGTTGTGAGGCCAGTTCCAGTGGGGTTGTTTGCATGATGTGGTGGCACTCAGCAGCAAATCATGGGTTAATTAATCAATCCACAATTTTCAGGGATATACATGGCACATGAGCTGCTTCCATTTTCTGTGGCAAATTCGGGTCCTGTTAATTGAGAATTGTGAATACAACTTGAAAACTGAATTAATGGGTTCTTTAGGGGCAACTAGCAGTTAAGACGACAACATACTGCTGGGTTGTTTAATTCCTAAAGAGCCCATCTGTCTGGGTTCATATGTCATGATCATAACCTGTGTTCAGCTGACTAGACATTGTTTACAGAAACTGGGGGTGGCTTACAGGTGGCTGTGTACCCATGAATTGTGTGTTACATAACCCATGATTTTCTGCTCTGATGTGCAAACCAGGTTAGTGAGCATAACCCAAGTTTCAAACCGTAATTTCAGATTGTGGTTTGACAACCCTCACAAATTATTAAAATTGTTAATTTTAACTGAGCTAAGCAAATTACTTAATATTGCATCCTAACAGCCTGAATGCCTAGCTCTCTGGTGAAGAAACTGTGTGTGGCCATGAAAACTCATTTTCAGGGCACTGGAGTAGATGAGTTGAATTGTATCATTTTTCAATTATGATGGCTTCCCAAAGAACAATAATGTTAGACTTCTTGCAGCAAAGGAGACAAAATCAGTGATAATTTTATGTGCACCATAAGGTTTTGTTTACTAAGTACTTAATGACACAGATAATAAAGCAGGCTTTTCCATATGAAAACCTGAACTGTAATATTTGTTCATATTTACATGTGACTGGCAGTCACACTGGCAATTTTTAACAAATGTGTGTTTCAGATTGAAGCTGCTTGTATACTAGACCTATCTCAGAATCCTCTATTTTATGTAGTGTAACCTTACTTGCATTTTGTTCTCTATGCCCTTTTCTGTTTTCTTCTATTTTTGAAGGCTACCACATGTTTTCACTCATATTTCTAAAGATAATTCTGCATTTCTGCATTAAAATGTTACTTTCTCACTCCTGCAACTTCTTTTATAGGGAAGATTTTTGCTGTATGTAGATAGACATGTCAGGGGAATAAAACTGCTATTAAAGGCTGGGCCCAAAATCACCACCAGCAGCAGTGGCAATTCAATTTGAGCCAAAGATGTTCTTAACATAAATATTACAGTAAAATTATCGTTTTGGTTTCTTGGCATCACATCCATGACAAAATGGTTTTAAAAGCATTAGAACTCTGTGTGTATGGGTATGTGTATACTGTCATCTTTCATTTTCCTATCTCATACTTTCTTGTTCCAAAACAAGTATTCTTTATAGAACCTTCTAGGCACTAGAGGAACTATTCAAAATGCCAAGTATTACTGTTTCAATTGTCATTCTAGGCTGCCTTGTTTTAGAAGATGCTTAATCACGTTGGCTTTCATTTTGAGGCACGTTGCCGACAGGCTTATTTCCTTGTGACTGTTTAACTCCTGTACTTTTTCTATTTTCATCTCCCCCTTCCCTGCCTCTTTTGGCCCCAGAACAGTCATGCGAGATACCAGCACCTTGCATCTCCCTCATGATCTGTCTATTATTTCTCCTTCTATCCAAAAGGGACATTGAAAATTCTTGTATCCTGTGTAACCACAGTTTAGGGACGCCGTCTGCTCTTAGGACAAATAGGGGCACGGTTCCACTGTGAACTACTTTTGTAGGGCTGGGTCAATGCTTGGATGGCCTTCTGCCATGCCTGGTGGTCTCCTCCATTTTTCCATGGTGGGCCTGGATCCTGTCTCTTATCCTGTCATCTCTTCAGTCTCAGCAAGTGCACTTTTGGGGAGACGGACAGAGAAGGGGGAATCAGCGGTGCCTGGTAGATGAAGGAGGAAGGACAGTGGCAAGGAGTGCTGGTGGGGCCTGACCATGCGCAATGCAGCACAAGTTTTCCTTTCTGTAAGAGCACACACAATCCCTTTTAACTGATGTGCTCCACTGAAAATCAAGTTCAGAATCAGGTAGTTTTCTCCATATTTTTTTTATCTCAGATGCAAATTTTTCATCTTGAAAGAAAATAAAAACAAAACTGTCTCTAGATGCCTTAAACTGTTATGTTGTTAACTGCTGGCAATCACTCTGAATTCTTTGTATGTATCATTTCTCTATGTGCAAATGTACCCTCCATTTCCTGTGAGTTAAAAGGTGTTATTGTGCAAGTGGAATATGAAATCAGTATGATTATCACTTAACCTTGTTTGTTTCAAGTTCTGTGTATGTGTTAACTCGGTGTGTAAAAACATGTAAAATTAATTTACTTTTTTTTTTGTTAAAAGAAACATAGGTGCCAACAAGACCAGCACAATTTATGGCTTACTATTCTGACCACGGTGCAGTAGTAATGTATTGTGATATGCCAGTAAACCTATTTTTACTGTGAGTGGAAACTAAGTAAATGAATGAGCTATAACAACTAGCAGGTCACAATGCATGACTGGTGACCTGTATTTGGCTTGGCAAGTCACAAGCTGTGCATGCAAGGAATGTACAAAGACAAAGGGAAAGGCAACATGCTATAAAGTAATATAATATTTGGTCCACTCTTCTTCAGAGAAAGTGGTTTAATTTATTGAAAGGGTGGGTGCCTAAAATATTCTGCACAGAAAAGAGTCATGTAGCATCTGGATATGCTGCTGCTGACATGAAGGCTGTCATTCTTCAATAGAAAGATTTCAAAAGAAGACTGCTGTAAAATAGCTGAATTAGATAGAACTAATGTAAAGTTTGATTCAGTATTAGTTTTGGCTCAAACTGGAAAGATGGATGACAGGACAGCCCACCATGGTTTGTTTTCCCAAGTGAGCTGCATCGCTGCCTCAACAGGGGCCCCATCCTCACTGTCCATGGACTGTCTTTGGGTTGTTATCACCCATGGTGGCTTATCATGTTGTCTAGCAGGATAACATGGACTACCTGGGTGAGACCCTGCAGCCAGCAAACTGCTTGGCAAGAGCCACTAAATCCCCTGGCTCCCCTTGCAAAGCCACTGTCTGGCAAGTGCCATCAACAGCTGCCCCCTAAATGCTGAAGTGGCAGCAGAGTGGAGGGGCTCGGAGTAGTTAGGGAACAGTTCATAGGACTCCACCCTTAGTTACAGATGTGCATTCAGTGATGATTCAGGGTGCATCCCTATTCAGGCTTTGCAGTAGGATGCCCGTTCACCAGATGCTCCAGGCTGCACTGCTGAGCTGTATCCAGACATATGCTTGGCACAACCATGTTGTTCTGTACGGCACTCTTCTGCTCTTTATACATTCAGCTCTGAAGGAGCTGGTCAGAACTTGGATCTCTGTGATGGTTTTACATTCTGTTTCTAATTTCTCTGAGAAAGATTGTGGGAGGGACAGGATGTGGCAGGGCCAAGGTGAGGAGAGAGAAAAGAACTGTAATATAAATAGCGGGGCGTGGGGAAATCCGTGCTATTTCATTTCATTCTGGAAATCCGTGATATTTCATTTCATTCAGTTTTTTGCAGCTTCCCATAGCACCAGCAGTATGGGCTATATCTGAAGTATTTGGATCTGTATGAAGATGGCATATAAATTCCTGTATATATTAGTCTTACTAAACCCTGAAGTAACAGTAATAGGTAATACACAGCAGTATTCCGAGATCTCTTTCTTTAAGAACTGGTGACACATTGATGGTGCTGTTCATAACTAATATATGACTGGAACTGAGAATTAACTTTTTAGCAAACACACTTAGGATCCTATTGAATCTGTTAGTTTGCATGCTCTAAATGAATTGGCTCAATGAATTTACTTAATGACTTGATCCAGGATGTGCCTTCTGCAAAAGGAAGAGCTCTTCCACCTGTTTTTTTGGGACTCCCCCACACCACAGCATACCCAATTCAACGTGGTCCCTTGATTCTTTGTACAGCATTTTCAGGGAGTATAGGGCTGCTATGGGAAGCATAAATCTGGATTCTCCCCAAGTGTTTGTATCTCCCATCCTAAACTTGCTTACTGAGTACAGTGGCTCATGAACGCCTCAGTTCACGACCAAATCAAGTCGTGAACAGAAATTTCACAAAATTTTTGCCGCAGGTCGCAAACTCAGCATCAGGTGATGATTGTGATTGCGCCCGCCTTCTCTGCACAGGAGTGATCACAGTTGTGCTCGGTGGGGGGCAGTGATCGTGCCCTTCTTCCTTGCACGAGCGTGCCCACAATCATGCTTTTCTCCCCCGCCATGCACCCGCAATCCTGCCCATCTCCCCCCAGCGCACCTTCGATCGCGCCCGTCTCTCCCACCAGTGTGTCTGCGATTGCGCCAGTTTCCCCCACCCCCGAGCATGATCGTGGCCATCTCCCCCCCACCCCCAGCACAATCGCTCAGGGTAGGGAGATGGCCACGATCTTTGTTGTTCTTTGTCACTTC
The DNA here is from genome assembly GCF_004798865.1 of Varanus komodoensis. Taxonomy (NCBI): domain Eukaryota; kingdom Metazoa; phylum Chordata; class Lepidosauria; order Squamata; family Varanidae; genus Varanus; species Varanus komodoensis. Next base: position 2,345,474 of record NW_025336114.1, on the reverse strand, counting down.
GCTTCCAATTTTTGTGAGTAAAGAAAAAGTTACTGAACGGATTAACCTTATTTATATTGAACCTTATGGGGAAATTTGACTCGGCTCACGACCAATTTGGGTCGTGACCGGAGTCATGGAATGGATTAAGTTCATGAGCCAAGGTACCACTTTAGTGGGTCTTATTGGGTTCAGTTTCAAAGGGACTTGCCTCCAGCTAGATGCACCTCTTGTATCTTAATTTTGGGCACCTCTCTACTTACAGTGGGAGAGGGAGCACCATCACAAAGGAAAATACTTTTCAACTCAAGTGTGATCTGCACCAAGTGACATGAAATTTACAACAGCATTTTAACAGGAGCTTAAAATTATCCCTTACTAAATGCCAAATTGCTTTTGCAGTGGGTTTTGCTTCTGCAATAACAAGAGAAATAATAATGAACCCAGTGCCTGTGGTCAGTCCTGTTTCATGGTACAATAGCGAGAAATAGAAATGTTGTTATTTAGTTCACTGTAGTTTTCTTGAGGTTTAAATAAATCTGTTGTTGAACTATTGACCCTCTTTGACATTACCCACTCAGGGGAATTCCATGCATTTCAGCCGGGCAAATGAATAATGCTAAGTGGTTCACTTTGGGCCAGAGTTTGTGTGAAGGCCTTAATGGGAAAACTGCAGTTAAAGGAGATTAGGCTAACCTTAGTGGTATATATTCCCAGAAGGGGGCTGATGCTTAATAATTCTTTTAGGAAAACACACTGTGGTCCTGTGGGTAGGAGGTTTTGTTGGCAGCAGGCCAGAAGCAAACATTTTAACATCTCTGGGATTTGACAAAAATGAGTGCTGACAAAGTAGGCATGACAGTGTTCTGAGGTGTTTGTTCTGGTATTAACCCTGCAAATCATACATACAGTCTGTGTTGTACTACAAGAAAAAACCCTGGGCAGGCATTAATATTCCAGCCAAGATAGAAGACTCCAATTTTTCAGACATTTTAAGGGGCATTAGCAGGCATGTTTAGATAGAAAAAGGTCCTACAGCTCTCCACTGCCATACTGGGAATTCTATACCTTCTTTTAGTCCAAAAAGCTATAGGATTGCATTGTTCAAAGGTTATTTTTAATCTGCCTGTCTGCCTGTCTATTCATTGAACTTATTGTGCTGTGTTTAAAATATTTCAAAAGTCATTTATGCTTTAGTTAATAAATGAAAACCCATTTTGCCTTTTCATTTCTGTGTGCATTTTAGGTAAATATATTTAACACTGAGTAATATATGTTTAAAGTGACTCACTTTATCAAATGATTCATTGTGGCTGTGATCTTTCAGAATCTTGCACACTGTCAGGCAAGCCCATGCAAAAGCTGCCATTGTTTACACTGGGCTTTGAATAGGAACCATGAAATAGCTCCCTTGATTTTAAGCTCATATATCTTAGTGGCATTTGAGCCTTTGGGCTCGTTCGGCTGTTCTGTACAGAAGCATATGGCACGACACAACGCAACCCACATCTTTAAAATTCCATTGCATGGCAACGTTTATAGTTCAATAAAAATAGTAGCATTTGCACATTGGGATTATTAATTAAACTTCTTACATTATTATTGCCAGTGATGTACAGCCTCAACAGATTGTATGGTGTTTATACAATCATATTAAAATGAAACATAGTATAATGATAATAAGCAATAACAAAAATAGTGTGTTATAAACTAGAATCAATGAAAATAGATACACAAGAGCAGGGATTCAAACACTCAAAAGCCAAGGTTTAGTGAAACAAAAACATCTTTACATTTCTTTAAAAGTCATAATTGAAGAGGCCAATTTCGAAAGAGTTTCATAGCCTGAGTGCTACAGCTAAAAAGCTCCTGCCTTGTTTCTCAGAGAACAAAATGACCTGAAGAATGCAGTGGTCTGGGAGGCTTATGTAGGAAGATGTTCAAGAAACTTTTGATATTTGCAACCCCTGAAGTTTCTGAAAGCGTTTCAGGTACAGCTTTACATGAATTGCATTGCAGAAATTTAATCTAGATAATATTGTGACATGTATGACAGTGGCCAGATCTGCTTTATTCAGCAAAACGCACTGCTGGATTGCCAACCAAGGCTGTGCAAAGACACTTGCAGACGTGGCAATCAGACAATCTAGGAGTCAAGGCAGGTCCAACAGCACCATCAAACTACGAATCTGATACTTCCAGGGGACTGCAATCCTGTCCATTTGCAAACCTAATCTCAGATTAATTTTCCTATTGGCTCACAACAGTTTTGTATGGATTTAATATTCTTGCATTTGGCTGCATCCTATCCATCACTTTGCTCAGGCCACCAGGATCTCCACAGTATTTGTGGACTTAGATGGAAAAGAGAGAAGGAGAGAGAGAGGGTTGATTTCATATAGATATTGAATAGCATAGGAAACAGGGTTGGAACCACCTCAAAACAGTACCTCCAAGACCTTTAGTAGCAAGCCAGCTTAGAGGCTGGCGTGATGTCCAGAAAAACCAACAGGGATATACAGTGGTACCTTGGCTCACAAACTTAATCTGTTGCAGGACTCTGGTCATGACCCAAATTGGTCGTGAGTCAAGTTTAATTTCCCCATAAGGTTCAATGTAAATAAGGTTAATCCATTCTGTAACTGATTTTTAATCAGAAAAATGTGAAGCAAAGTGACAACAACAAGGATCACGGCCATTTCCCCCCACACCCAGCATGACTGCGATTGCGCGTGTTATCTCTGCACACACCCGTCATCCCGGCATGCTGGGTGGGGGGGAGAGAGATGGGTGTGAACGCAGGTGCACTGTGGGGGAGAGACAAGTGTGAATGTGGGTGTGCTCAGGGGAGGAGATGGGCATGATTGTGCTGGGGGAGAGATGGCTGAGATCGCGGTTGCGCTTCTGCAGGAAATACAGGCGCAATCACTGGGGCACTCATGTAGGAAAGATGGGCATGATCTCGGTCATCTCCCCCCCACCACCCCCAGCATGATCACACCCATCTCCCCACTTGGAGAGACAGAATGTTGATAAGGAACACCCCAACTGAACCAAGGGGGCAGGCATACTGTTGAGTAGTCTCACTCTTTCTCATTTGCATTCTTAATCTCAGCTATTTGTCTTGCTTATTGTCTGTTCTTCCAATGCACTTAAACCATGATTATGTTTTCCTATTAATTTCTCTCTTAATTAATCCCTTTTTTTAGAACAGACTTCTTCTTAGCTTATACGTCTTTATGCTGCTGCTCTTTCCCTTCTTTTGTTATTGTCTTTCTCATTCTATTTGTTCTTTTCATTCTCTGCTCCTTGTGAAACTTTAGCTTTCCTATTCGTTCGTAACAACTCTCAGTTTTGACTTGCCTCACCCTTTGCTTGGAATGCTGTGTCTACCTGTTCATGTTTGCCTTGCTTCTGACCCACTCCAAAAGTCCTTAAAGACTTTTCTTTCTCCTTTTAGACCAAAGTGTGATTTGCTACTATCTTCTAGCATAAAAGAAATAATAAACAGTTGTACCTTTTCACTTTCCTCCTCTTCTCTTTCCTCAGATGGTTGGACTTTGTTGTTGAAAGTTAATCACAGACACGATATTGTTTTAGTTCTTTTTTATATTAGCTTAGGTTCTTAGCCAATAAACAATAAAATCAATAGAACATGTGAGTTAGAGAACACTGAAGGAGAGTTGTCATATATTCTTCACCTATTATTTATTAAAGGTACATATATTTGCTGTTTACTTGATTGTACTCAGCTTTTTCATGCATGTAGGGTGTCTTATTACAAAATATAAGGTATTTTACAACACAAGACTGATAAAATTGAACTATAATCAAACATACAGCAGATAATCACATTTCATCATTCAGTAGGTTAGAGATAGAGATCGGTATCTCAGGATGCTTGCACAAATATGTATGCTTTTATCAGCTAATGGGACATTTACACTGTAGATGCCTGTTGAAAAATGGCCATTCCAGAAATTGTCATATGGTGCATGTTCATTATGGCATGGCCATGATGAACAGCATCAGTGAATGGACTAAAGGAGGTGCTCTCCTACATAGCCCGATTCCAAAATTTCTTCTAGCACATATCGTGGAAACCACACTAGGTGGAGAACATGTTCGCTTGAAATTTGGTGGTAGAATATCCAAAAAGGTACCAAGAATAAGGAACCAAATCTTGATGCAGTTTTAGTCAGTGCACTCTTCTTTAGGGGGTTTTAAAACCACTTTTTAATATGGTCCTTTAACATGTTTGCCTGTGATTTTAAGGCAAAAATGCTATTTTGTTGAAAAAACAAGTTATCTTCTTATAAATAGATACCTTGCACATGTTTAAGACTGTAATTCTAATCATATTTACCTGGGAGTAAGTACATTCCACTGAAAATAATGGACCTACTTCTGAGTAAATATGTTTAACTGAGTATAGGATTGCATTATAAAATACTACTTGGTGGTAACCCATCTTTGATCTCAATTTACTGAATGAGGTGTGGGGGGGGCAGAGAGAGGGGGGGAGCCAATTAAAATAGAATACATAGAATCTTTCAAAGTTTACAGAATTACATATCACCCACATCTGTTCTGCTCCAAAAAATTCATTCTTCATTTCACAGACATACAAAATGAAATATATGTTTAAAAAATCAATTGCATGGGGGGGCGGGTAGAAGAATAATTAAGACAATAATTCAAGACTAATTTTTTGCCAAAATTAACAGAACTGTTTCCATTGTGCATCATGCTTAGGTGATTAAAGATAAATCAGATCAATTTTTATTGGAAATAGAGTATGATGAATGTATGTCCTTATATCTGGAAATTGATTAGTATCTCTACATGCATGAGGAGTTACGCCTAATCGAAACTGGAAGAAAACCATCCTAACAAAAGGAAAATATTAAAATGTTTTGTTTCTACCGTAAATCAATGTGGAATGATGAAGCCGATCGTCTTCAATTGCATTCTGCAGCACAATGATAATGAGAATACAGCACACATTATTTATCTACTATACCTGGCTATAGCATAAGTGGCAAACATTTAATTGAAAAAATATCCTAGCAGGAGAATTTTTATAATAAATTTGTTTGTGCTCTTATTGCCTAAGGGGCAAAAAAAAATCTAATCTGCAGTAAAGAAGTTCTGAAGTTTTCGCTGAATTTTGAAAGTTGATTTTCAGCCTCACTGGTTGGCAATCAGAAGCATAGTAATTTTCAAGACAGGCTTCATTTCAGTTACTGGGGTGGGGAAGAGAAGCAGAAAGAGGATATAAAGCAATAAAACTAGTATGTTTTACCAAATTGGAATTGTATAAAAGGAGAGTTTGAATTTGCTTCTAAGGAAATGGCACCTTTAAAAAAAGGCATAATAAGTATGAAGATGAACTCATTCTCCTGCCTAGTTCTACAGTGGAAGTGATACAGCTAGGATGCTTCCTGGAGATAGAAAATATTCAGTTCTGAATAGATGGAGAAATGAATGTGTGTATTATGAGGGCTATAGATCCACACATTGCCTCTGCAACAGAGCTGCATACCTTCAGTGGAAAAGATTCAGGGTTTGGTGCAATCCTAAGTTCACCTTCCTGTTGAATTCTGCTTGGTCATATGTATTTTTAAAATGGCAATCTTCAATTTCTAGTTTCATCTCTGCTCTTAATGGAGCCAACGTCTGGTTGGTTTTCAGAGCTGTGAATTATTGAGGTTAGGGTGAATCATGTAACTGTGAAGGATGGCTGGGCCACTCCTCTCAGCCACCCTACTGCACATACACTAGACTGCCCCTCAGTCTGGGACTTAACGCCGAATCCTTCTGAAGAAGCCAGAAGAGTTTATTGGAAAGGGAAAGGAACAGAGGACTAAGGAGAGGTGGAAGAACAAAGTTGGGAGTGATGGAAAGACAAGGGCAAAGTACAACCCCAATTCCCAGGAGAACACAGACACTTCAGTATGTCACCCGCACAGAATATAACAATCTCTAGCCATAATGTACACCACCTAGGCAGTGGTCTCCCAAGAGCAGAGATCCAGCCAAACTGGTGAGCAAAACACCTCTGGTCAGTCTCAGTTTACAGGGAGACAAACACCCATCTCTGGTGCTGCCCTTTTAACCCCTGCCTTGGTTAATGGGATTGATAGTCAGCAGCTAATCCTGCTCTCATCTGCCTTCTGGGGCATTTTCCACCTAGGCTGCAGTCCAAGCCTAGGAACATAGGAGTAGTGCATAGCCAGTTGTCCTCGGTATGGAACTGACCCCTTCCCTCTGACAAACTCAGGGAATACATGAGCTGTATTCTCTCTCTCTCTCTGCAACAGAGGAAAAACAACAAAAACGGGCTGTTGCTAACCCTTGAATTCCTATCTCACAGTAATGATGACAGAAACAGAACACTCTCCACCATTTTACTGAAGAAAAGAACATGTTCTCTCTCTCTCTCTCTTTCTCTCTCTCTCTCTCTCTGTGTGTGTGTGCGCGCGCGCGCGCGCGCGCGTGTAAGAGAGAGAGAGAGAGAGAGTCAGGAATATGACAAAACAAGAGGACCATATCAGCATGTGTGGGGCAATTTAAAGGGTTTCAGGAGCAGAAAAAAACTGTAAGACACCCGCTCCAACCAGTACAGTTTGGGCTCAGTGGTCGCAGTCAGTGCTGGGAGTGGCAATATTCTGAAATAAGGCATGGTTGGCTGGAACACTGAGCACATCACACTGAAGTCCTTTGATGCAGGTTCCAGCCTGGTATTCTTCAGAAATATGCTTCCCTAGCTTGGTGTTCTCTGGAATTAAAGAATTCCAGTGCCCCAGCTAGAATTATGGGAGTTGTAGTTGAATGAATCTGGAGTTGAGGAAGGCTGCACTAGGGACTGTCCTTGATGAATATGGAAAGTTGGAGGTTTGCCTTGGACCTATGGATTATTTATGTTGCTTGCCAGTTATAGATAATCTGCAGTGTATTTACCTAATAATCTCTTTTAGCAATGCAACAGAGAATTACAGCTGTACTTTGACATTTTCAGTATTGAAATGCTGTTTTGGAAATATTCTTTTGCCAACTTGAATAATTCTGTAGGTGGTCCTCATTATTATTATTATTTACATTTATATTCTGCCTGCTTTCCTCTTGTGAAGAACCCAAGGCAGCTTACATACTCCATTGTATTCTTTTAACAAGAACTCTGTGTGGTAGGTTCGGCTGAGAGTAAATGGCTGGCCTAAAGCCAAAGAGTGACCTCCATGGCTAAGTGGGGAGTGGAACCTGGATTGCATTCATTCCCAGCCCAACACACTAACGACCATGCTGCACTGGCTCTTCGCTGGACACAAACTGTACTAGTTCCATTGACTTGCACTGTTGTGCATAATTTTAATGACTAAGTCATCTGTGATTCTCTAGGAGTAGTAGAGGTTCTAAGTACTCTTTGTACTAGCCTAATCCTACTACAGTCCTTTCTAAAATAAGCATCCACATAAATGTCCCCCTTTAATTCTCTTCAGAACTCTCCTCTCCTGATTTAATGTTGAAAAACTGCTAAACATGCAATATTTCATATAGGTTTTGACTAGTTCAGTGATATAAGTTTTGACTATATTCTGACAGCCAATGGTTCTTAATATGAAACTTTTGATACTTCATTGTTTGATAATGGGGAATACACAGGATAATTAGAAATACTTAATCTCTCATAATAGCAGAAATCATAATGGGGATGATATTTTTAGGTTCCTAACTTGAGTTCAGTGAATGAGGTACCCAATTAAAATGCCAAACATACATTTGCAGAAAACTTGCTGTATTAGCAAATGTATGTGCCAGTCTGGAGGGTCCTTTCAAAGGATGAAAGAGAGTTCTTTTCTCCCATAGCAGTGCATTTGTGCCGGTCTTTCTCTGCTTGCTTGCTTGCTTGCTTGCTTGCTTGCTTGCTTGCTTTATTTTATTTCATTTCTCTATCAGGAAATTGCTGAAACTCTGGACAGTTTACAAAAATAAGCACTACAATACAATTAAAAAATCATATAAAATGCCCAATGTTCAAAATTTAGAGAAATTTAGACAGTTATAACTTTTACAACAAGAGGGTACATCTGATCCAAACAACTGGCAGGAATGCTTCATCACATGTTAGCAAATGCTGAAAAATAAAGGACAGGCTTAAGATGATGCTTTTATGGTGAGCCCATGTATAAGGTGGGTCAGGGAAATAACCTTGCTAAACAATCCTATGGGATTTGGGGCATATATATAAATCCTGGTGGAGAAAACATTTCATTTTCATTTTTATTGATGCTATTATTGTACAATCATCAATGGTGCATTTTTAGAATATGAGCATTACATCATGTTTTACAACTCTGTAACTATATAGAAGCTGATATTTCTACAGCAAACATCCATTATCCTTCATTTGTTATAAATTGCTAGCCAAGCCTGTTCTCAATTAGGAAAGATACAAGAAAACTTGTACTTCGGGATTTGGTCTCATGATTTGTTTCATGGTGGGATATAGCACTATGGAATGGTGTGTCAGATTTGTTGGATGACAACTTTTGCCTATCCTTTGTTGAGGATGTGGTTTGTTCTTGAGTTTTGCTGGCATTTTGGAGTTAGCACTTGACCCTCGCCTGTACTTTGAAAACTTACAGCCTAGAATTTCAGGGATGTCCAGTTAGGAGCTGATTACTTTTGAAGGCAATGTTGTGGGGAGCTGCTGGATGAGAGGGATGTGTCAGGGAGAGGAAAGCTCAGCTTCTGTGCCTGTGTTTTGTAAATCAACCTGCTAGGCTTTTTCTGCTCCTTTGTTCTCTCTGCTGTTTTGTGGCAGGAAACAAAGTGAAGGGATACAAGAAATGTTGACATCAGAAACATATGGGGTATCATAACCCTACCCTACACTACCCTACCCTAGGTATCCTGCCCAAAACAACAGGAACATGTTGAGTAGGATATCTGTACCCTGACATTGTTTCTGACCCCACTTGGTGCTGTGATTTAAGTAAGTAGTTGCCAGTTCTGAGTTCCCAAATGTTGGACTGCAAATCTCATAATTCCTGATCATAAGACAGGCTTACTGCAAATAATGGAAGTTGCACTCTGCTAACATCAGGGGGCCCAAGGCTGAACCTTTTGTGGATTGATTTCACACTGTCATAGCACTAATATAGTATCAACCTGCAGTCATGCTATTGTATGTGTTTGGAGAAGATATTTTAAGAAGTTTATGAGCTCTCAATGCATCTAGCATCTAGGGCACTGACTTGAAGTGGAGGAAGCCCAACACCTTTAGAGAATGTGAGTCAATTTGTGATATGAAGCCAGACGTGGCACATTCATAGAGCTATGGTTAAATGCTGAGTCACAGGAATATTTGCAGAGTGCCAGGCATGGCAATCTTTCCTCCAGGTTTGCAGAGCAGATCATAATTGGAGACTTTGTATGCTTCCCCTAACCTGCCTTCCTGCCCCACCTGCTCACATAATACATGGTAAAACTTCACAGCCTGAAGAAAAAGTTAAAGATGTTACAACTTTTAACAACTGCTCCGGGTAACACTGCATACTGTGTCATTCTATGACAACTTGGTGGCTGCCCTGTTTGATTTGAGGGATGAGACGTCTGGTTCTACTGCTGTCAGCAAGATTACCTTGCTCCACCCTCATGGAAACACCCTTCATGGTATTGTCCCATGAAGGCCTGTTGCTCTCCAACCCATGATTCTTCCTTACTACTTCCAGGTGCATCAAAATGTGTTGAGTCCCATGACCATCTGTATCCAGCACAACCAAGCTGCACATGATCCCATCTGCAAATCTCTCAAGATCCCCAGTTGGAGCATGCCCCAAAAATGCCCCATGTAAGAGCTTGGTGCCCTTGCAAGCTTTCTGCTCCACAAGTTCAGCTGTGTACTTTTTGAGTACAAGCAGCCCAATGGATTGTCTTCCTGCTGTGAGCCAAAAACCTGGCCCTCTAACTTGCAATCCGAACACAGAAAAGTTGCATTGAACAAAGGACATGGGCAGCACCATTTGGAAATTAGTCTGAAGTACTCTTACAAGGGAAATGCACTTGGAGCTGGAGTTCCCTATAGAAGGTATGGCCATTGCACCCCTACCCCCGCCCAAGATCAGGTTTCTCCCGTCTGTTCTGTCCATCCGGGGACTGCACATACAGTAGGTGTTATTTAAGGAAATGAATGCCAAGGCAATAGAGGAAAGGCCAGTGAGTATCTGTTCTCGGTCTGGTCAACTCTGACCATAGTTAACAGTAGCCAGTCATCAGGTGACCTGATGCATGAGGGCATGGCAGCTGTTCCCTTGTCTTTGAGGGAGCAAATTGTCACCATTGAAAGGTGGACAGATGACATTGCAATGTTGGTGGTAGCCTTACAGACATCTGGACAAAGCCATCAAGTGCAAGCTCTACCTCAGCTGTAACTCTGTGGTGCTCTGTAGCAGTCTCCCCCACCCCCGCCACCCTTTTCCTTTTTGCAACAGCTCCATTCAGTGATACCTTGATTGCCTCCGTTGCCTGGCTCACCTTTTCCTCAATATACAGCTTGTCAGCTAGTCTTCTCTGCATAGCCCATAGCCCATCCTGCATTTGTATTACAGCATGGTCTGGAGATGACTGAACAACTGCTTGCATCACTGGTGGAGTAGGAGGAAGAAGAGCAACTCTTTCAAAGATGTCTGAATAGTCAACACCAACCATGTTCTTCCATGCAGACAGGCACCATAGACAAGGTGCAGGTCCTCAGTAGTTTATTTTGTTCTTCCATGCTGAACCAGTTCATATCTACTTCTCCTTGCTATATGCACTGCTGTTCTGTTTCTAGCCTAGCTTTCTTGTAGTGAAATAAACATTCATAATTAGAAGATTGTCCTGCTGTACTTTCAAGGACACCTTTAGCTTGCAATTTGCAGCTATGTTATATAGTTATGTCAGATGTTTCACTAGAGAAAAAGGGGTTCTGGGGATGCTTTGATTTCATTTCTGGAACCATGAATACCTGTAATGCTGGGGGATATGGAGCTGATTGTTTAAAGATTACTTTTCTGCAACACATAATCTGTTGCTTTAGCCACAAAGGGTGTTAGCAGTGCGATGTTTAATGTTTTGGTGATTTGAATATCAATTCCTGCACACTCAAAACAAATTTCTTTCTGTCTCTTCTGTCTTTATTCCTTCCTTTTTCACTGTCCCTCACTCCTTAATCCAGTTTCTTAACACACTCCTAGTTTGCCTATTTGAGAGACTGCAGGCCTTCACAACAAAATGAAGAAAGAACGTCATTGGTATGAACTGAGGCTATTCAGGTTGGAGATTGTGTTTTTCTGGTCACATCAGTGATAGATACTCTCTGGGTGACCAGTGTTTCCAACCACCTTTCTTTCCACTTAATTTCCATGATAAAGCCTGGCTGTGTGGTCATTCCTTTGGCTTTGTTAAAGTGTTCCTAGAATGCATTAAGCAATCTGTCCATCAGAAACAACTGCTTCTGCCTCCCACTCTCCAAACTGCATCCTGCCCTCGCTTCTGCCTCTCCCCAGCCTTCTCCTTCAGCTCTTCCTGTCTCTGCTACTAAAGCATTGTGTTACGTGACTGCCAGCACTCCTGTGAGTATTTTGGAAAAGTCTGGGCTTTGATTTATGGTGGAAGAAACTCTATTGCTGACACAATGAAAATGGCTCCAGAAGCTCTTAGTAATCACCACAGTATCTATAGTGCCTCTGCCATACCTCTGTGCTGCAGGTGGAGAGAACTTGAAGGACTATGAAAGAACACACTGCCTGGATGGTCATGAGTGATTCAGCAGTTTGCAGTGGCAAAGACTATGCTGGTGTGATCTTAGCAGGTGTACTGGAACAGCTTATAGCAGATGGATGTGATGTTGGCTAGTGGGCACTGCCTCATACTGAAGCCATTTGGACTTTGATTCTTGATGCAGATGGGATGATGCCAGATTTCATAGCATGTCTAGATTTCTGCATGTCCTGGACCACTTTTTTAACAGCAGCAGAAAAACGTCCCATAATTTGCTATTCAGACTTGGTAATGAAGTAAACCATATCAGCTAAAAAAAGTGGAACTGATCTCTACAAATGTTGCTTTCAACATTAGTTACCTTTCCCTCAGTATTACCTTCACTGTTGTGAAATCTACCATATGGAAAATCTAGCTGATAGCATTCTCTCTTTCCCCTCATTCATCTAAAAAACACCTCACTTTTCACCTGTAATTGGACCCCATTCTTGTAGTTAGTACTCTATGCCATATATACATCACCTACCCCATTGGTATATATTTAGGTAGCACATAACATAGCAGCAAAGCCTATACTAGTAATGTTCAGATGCCTAGTGCCTTGCTGAGCTGATCTAAATCGGAGCTGTTCTCTTGGTGTCAAGAACTTTCTGCATAACATTCCACTAATCAGGGTTTCACAAGCACTTTTTCTAAGAGGTGCAGAGCCAAATGTGCTTTCAGGAAATAACAGACGGAAAAAACTAGGAAACTGCTCCACAGCAGAGTTGCAAGAGGGGGTGTGTGGAAACAAGACTGGTAGCATGGTGCAGTCCATGATGTTGGTGAACAGAGAGGCTTAGGTAGAAGCAGAGCAGTCGGGACATATTTCACTCACAGCAGTATGAGTGAGATAAGGTTCTCTGGCTAAAGGAAAGATAAACTAAAAGGAAAGAGGAGGCAAAGAGATCCAGAACTCAGACACCTGTCAGGCTGTTGAAGGCCAAGAAAGGTGAAGGCAGAGGAAAGAGCCAAAATTGAGAGGGTGGGCAGAAGCAGCTTCTCTGTCAGCCAGTGAAGAGTGAAGAGGGTGAAGAGGGAGCTGGAACTCATATCATGTCATCTATAGTCAGAACTCAGAGGGGGAGTGGAGAGGGAAAGGACCACTGAGTAGAACCTGCTTCTCAGGAGAAGTGAAGAGAACATCGCACTATCCTTAAACAAGGTGCAAGACAAAAAATAAAGGCCATCAAAAGGAATGTTAGGGTCTAGCACTTTGATTAGAAAAACAAGTCTAGGCAAGCGTCAATCTGGGAAAAGGTATGGGAGATATCAGCACTCTTTCTTCCAGGAGCCACCAAAGGCAAGGATGCCTCCATTCCCCAGCACTTAGTGGACCGATAGCAAACTGACTGCTACTTTAGCGAGGCAATGAAAATAGTAGGAGGGGAGCTTTCCTTCAAGGGCCCCTGAGATATGTGCCGAGAGCACATTGTGGGTTATTCAGCAGACAACCAATCCATGAATTCTTTGGGTGGCTTAGTGTGACATCCAAATGTCTCCTTTATCATCTGTCATTAACTGTACATTGTACCTAAATGTGACCAAAGATTCTTAGCACATTGTGAACCACAGCCAGGATACTATATTTTTCTGATGTTGTTTTGTATAGATAATGATAGCTATTCTTGCACAAAATTCATTTGTTACACAGGACAGTAGATGCTCCTTCGAAGAAACTAAGCAGCCCTTGCAGGCTTGCATTTTGTATTTGAAGAAGGAATAGTTAATAGTTCTCATTTATAATTATTACTATATGACATTTAAATTAACAACTCACTGATGTACATATTTGTCAGAGCCATTGTTCTGTTTCTCCAGAGTCATTAAAAATGCTTGCTTTAGTTCTTTTCAGTTCATTTCTTGCTAGCTAGAGATACATGCTGCAGCTACAAATGCAGCTGGAAAACAAGGCCCCCCAGTTCTGCATTTGTCAAATAACAGGGTGGGGAGCACTGATTGTGGGAGAGGCTGGGGACATGCTTCTTCCCTCCTACAGCTCCTCTTCTGCTTTGCCCTCTGACTAAGACCAAGACTTCTTTCCATTCTCCAAGCCCAGCTGGGGAGGAAAATTACTGGGCAGTGGGAAGATGGGTTTTGGAGATGAGAGGGAATGAACACCCCAAATTCCACCTAGATCTATTTTTCTGGAAATATCGCCTAACCTATGCCCTAATGCTATGGGAACCATGTTTGCCCCCATTAACAGGTAGATTGAACCTTACATTTTTCAAAATAGTTGCCTGACACAAATTTATGCCATTAGATAAAATTGCTCACTTGACCCATTTTACATCCCTTTCTTTAAAATCTCAAATTAAATTTTAAAGCAATTGGTTGTGCTAACTTAGTTATAGCATCCAGACTCAATGGTTCAACAAAGATCAGTCAGTATGGATTAGTCAATTAGTCAATCTTTCGTTGTGAATATGCAAGGCATGGGGTGGGCTTGCTTCAGTGGCTTTTCATGTTGTTCAGAGCTAAGCATTCTGGGTCATCCAAGAGTTCAGTGAACCTCAAATAATCCCAGGACAACCTTGGGAGCTCCACACGTGAATAACCCATGGTGGTTTACTGTGACACATGAACCAAACTGGTCAAGAGCAGTTATGACAGGTTCATCTTGATAAGATACAGAATTAAGAAGGGAGGCAAAAGAGATAAAGGAGACTGGAGAAAATAAAATGGAGCACAGGTTAATGTTTGCCTCAAATGGCCTTACTTTTATATCTGTGTAATAATTAATAATCAATAAGAATTAATAATTAATGCACCCTTGGAATTTTACTCTACATGTTGTTTGATAAGAAATTATACAAACGGTTTGTTCAATAATTCTATAATATGTGTATTAATGGGATTTTACCTTCCACCCCGTGCCTATAGCAGGGCTTTCCCACTGTTGGTGACTGGAAAGTAAAAGAGCCTCTTATACAGCAATGGATACAGGTGGCACCGGGAACACCTGAAGTACATGAGATTTTGTGTCTTTCTCATTTTTTTCTCTTTTCTCTTGGCTTCTAAAATACATTTTGGTTGCAGAAGAACCATTCTTTGGGGGTTATAAAGTGTGACTTGCTGCTTTTGGTCAATTTGTCCATATTGTCATGCACAGGACTACATCAGCCCACCAGCATCCTGGTTTTGTGTATGATGCTCATCATAGCAGAGCCGTTACGGCTTCTTTGGCATAGTCTATATGGATTGTCTTAAAGAGCAGGGCTGCTGCTCTGGCTTTATTTGGTGCCAATTTGCTGTAACTAGTAAAATGCAGGTCCTTCAGCAATTAAATAAAATAACGTGGTGCTTTACATTTAGAAGGGGTCTTCCATTTTCAGTGGGAAACAAGCTTTTTTAAAAAAAATCTGTCATATTATGCATTTTGGTAATTACTGTTTCTTCTGTCTTTCCAGTTTGACGGAGAAAACATGTATATGGGAATGAATGATAATAACCAGGAGTTTCTCTCAGCCAACCAGGTAAAGCTAACTATCTTTCAGCACTGTGTCTATGCAAGTTAATACCCATTCTTTGCTTGCACATTACCAGCAAAATGTCACTGCAAAACAGGTGTCAAATAGAATCTCAGATACTTGCTTTTCCAGAGATGGCTCTACAGTGTTTTCTACCATTATATAACATGATTTATACTGAAAGACCACTTTCATTTTTAACCTTTACTACCTTACAAAAATCCAGTCTGTACTGAAAGAAAAATACACTCATATCTTTGATGTTGTACACTGCTTTCGCCTTGTTTTGGATTTTCATACGCTTGTAGGCTTTGGCATGCAGTACAATTAAAATTAGGGGTGCTGGTTCAAGACCAGTCAGCTTGATTACTATCATTGCACTTGTTCTTTAATGTTTGGGGGCCCTTTTTCTTAGTGACCGCAGGAACAGAAGAAGCTGATTTATACTGGGTCAGCCCATTGGTTTGTCAAGACTAGTACTGTCAACCTCAACCTCAACCTGCAGGGGCTCTCTCAAACACCATGCGGGGTTGCCTGGACTGAATCCAGGGTTTTCTGCATCCAAAACACATCTTCACCCATTTGGCTGCAGCCCCTCCTTCAAAAGACTAGGTTTCCTTTCGCTTACTGTCTGAATGCTCTTATTACCTGACCCATATGTAATAGTGTGCAGGCTGCAAGTCCCACAGGGGAAAGAATATTGTGCATGTGAGTCTTCTGGGTGTGTGTTCCTCTTTGGACTGCAAAATCTACAGGCTATTGGAAATAGCACATGCAGCTGTGTAGGACTTGCAGTAGTCCAGATGTGCTCAATAGATCAGCTGTAGGTATTTGTAAGTGTGCTTCATAGGCTCTGCTGGAATGAGACAAGTCACCAGAGACTGAGGAAAGACTGCATTACACATTATGTATAACGTAGTGTGTGATGTGTAGTGGAAATTTATCAGTTTGTATAGTGCAGTAAACCCTGTAGAATATAATCTTGCATGAGGATTTGTATCCAGACACAGAATACTTTTAAATAGGTGGTTGGGGGGGGGGAGCAGAGGGGGTTCCCCTCTAGAAGCTCATACCTGCTTTTTTAGGGCATGTTTGCAGTATGTCCTTGTTTCTTTGACTGCTTTGTCACACACTTGTCTTGTCCATATATCCAAATTTTTGAGTGAAAAGTTTGCTTCCGATGTAGCTCAGAGATTGACCGCAATGTACAACTGATAGTAAACTAAAACCAAGAAGAAAACAATAATATGTGAGCTGGCCAGATATGGAAAAATGAGACAGATATCCAGTTTGAGGCTTCAAGAGATTGGCTAAACTGACTGTTGCTAGAAAAAAAAAGTTTCAAGGAAGGGGGAAACATTATTTTTAACATATAAAACAATACCTCCCCCTAAAAAGTCTGCAAAGAAATATTTCCCTAAGGAAATTCAATATGCTGAAGCTATATAAAACATGTTGCTATCTAAATTTAGTGACCTGGTCCACATGACCCAACAGTCCACCATGGCCTGTTCTGCATGTGGGTCTGTTGCACTGTGCCTCACACGCATGGGTGGCATTTTTGCATGGTGCCCATGGGCACAGAGCTTGCCATGTCATGTGAACTGTGGCAGCAGGTGTTGGTTGAATGCTGGACAGACCAAGGGCTAGCTGAATATTGTTTAACTCTCTGTGTAACTGTCTAGCCCTCAAACAACCCTTTTTGCCTCCATTCACACCATTAACAACTGTGGCAAGGTGGGTGTCCAGGGTTGCTATGCAGAAATGGCATTTGTGGGCACTGCTGTGACTCATAGGCCCCACAGGTAAATTAAGCCACAATGGACTCTCATGTTATGTGAACAAGGTTAGAATAAGGGAAGCGTCGGAATGGCAGTCAGGTTAGCCAGTAGCCTCTTCAGCTTTTCTGAAGTCACGTTCTGTCTGACTCAAAAACCTTGGTCATCAGCTACGTCTTTCAGAACTGATGTGCAAGTATCATCACTGTTTCCAACCTGTTGTTATGTGGCCTCATGTCACCTCTGACTTATGGGGCACCCTATCAATGAATGCAGTCCAAAATGTCCTGTCCTTCATAGTCTGCTCAGTTCTTGTAAACTCAAGTCTGTGATGGAATCAATCCATCTCATAGTTGGTCTTCCTCTTCTATCTTCAATTTTTCTCACATTCTTGTCTTCTGCAGTGAAACACCCAAAGTATGTAGATAATATATAGAAAGGCTCTAGCTCATGGATGCACAATCTATGTAAAAACCAGAAAAAGAAAGGACAGCACCTAGAGGAAACCTTGCGCTTTTGGGTTGAAGTTAGCCATTAAGGCAGCTATTTGTCCACTTTTGCCACTGCCACTCCTTTGCCTCAAAAACTCTTCACTTGATGACATGGCAAGGAGAGATTCTGTTAACTGCTCGGTGAGTTTCTTTCTGTGCTCTTCTTTTTATATCCTTTTTGAAAGCCTGCATGCAGTGGGGAATATTTTCCTTGAAGGTCTCAAAATGGGTCTGGAATAGCTGCATCCAGATGGAGTATGCATATGAGATTCTAACCTTCTAGAATAGGTTCTACCTATTCTAAGTGTAACCTATTCTAATAGGTTTTACCAAGGCCAACTCCCATGCATGTAAGCTCTGATGCCTTGATTGTTTTTAGAAAAAGAAACACTCTTTTGATTCTTAAAAAAATCTCCGGCATAAATATCATTCTCCAGGTGTGCAATGTATTCTTTTCCTTAAATGTCCCAGCATCTGTTTTGATATATACTCTTGCAGGGGAACACAAAAGATGAACTTGGTTTACTCCTCTGTACCATGAAATAGAGTTGCATAAGATTTTCTGATACTGTGCTGATCCTCATGCAGCAAGAAGCTACAATGGGTGAATTCCCCATGAGGGTCCATGTTGCAGTCCTGGCTGCCATTTTGGAAATTCAAACCTTGACTGAGCATGCCTCACAGCTTGTGAATGTGAATGTGGCTCTAGGGTGCTTGAAGGCCCAACTTATGAAAGTGCAAGTGGAAAAAGGTGATAACTGTTTATTGAAGGATATGAGAGAGTCACTTATGTTTCCAATGAAAAAGATCTGGAAGATCTGATAGGAGCAGGTAAGTTCTTCCAGCCAGAAACTATCCTTTAAACATGGACAGAATCTAATTAATCTCCATGTGGCTATATAATGTTGTGTCTTGCAACAGAGAAGGTAGGCTTTGATAAGCTAATTATGCCCTATTGGATTTCATGGGGGCTCTAAGAGGATGGGGGTCAGGGTGTGACAATGGATGGTACCATGAAGGAATTATTCTTTACATGTAGCTTTCATAGGACTCCTGATTGTCTCATGCTAGAAATCTTTTCTAGAGAACTACTGAACCACTCCCACCTACCTCTAGCCAGCTGGTACCTCAACTTAGGGCTTGACACAGCTAGTGAACTCTTTGTTTTGTTGCTTACCAAGGTCAGAGCAAACAATAGAAGTTTATTAGCATTTGAACTGAGAGTGCTTAAGTCACTGGGAACAGAGGTTTTCTAGTATACCTCTGAATGAAACTCAAAGTGTATTATTAATAGAGCATGAATAATGAAAGCAGCTAGATGCTCTAAGTATTCTTTGTTGGGAAAACGTAAGCAATAATTTTACATACTAATGCATGAAGAAAGGTCAAAGAATCCCAGTCCAAGGCCTGGGTTGATTCATCTATCCATGCAAACTATAAAGAAGAGACAAAGTGGATGATGGTGGGACTGATTGGATTGGTATTTCCTGTGGTAGCTTGGGACCTTACCAGACTTTTTGTTTTTTATTTGTGATACTCAAGCACAGAA
Source organism: Varanus komodoensis (assembly GCF_004798865.1). NCBI lineage: Eukaryota > Metazoa > Chordata > Lepidosauria > Squamata > Varanidae > Varanus > Varanus komodoensis. Next base: position 2,326,402 of record NW_025336114.1, on the reverse strand, counting down.
TGTTAGATAAGAACACACACACACATGTGCATAATTTGCGAATTTTAGAATACACATAAATGAAGACCAGATCCCTTTTCACTTACTGCTCATGTAACTCCTGCTACTTACCATGTTTTTAGAAATGGATAATGCAATTCATGTGCATCTCTCTTTTGTGTATTTTATGTTTGAATATTAGCATCCACATCTCAAGAAGCAATGAAAAAAGTTTCATTTTGCTTAAAGTTACAATCTAATCAGGGAATTTTCAGTGACTGTTCAGGATTTCATGATTATAAAAGGGTATCAGATTGGCCTTCCATGGGAGCTATTGTGGTTTTCTTCTCATCATTGCATGTTCTTCGTCGTGGCCTCTGTGCATCACACATATGGGTGCTGCGCCTGCGCAGTGCCAAGGCCGGAAAGATTGAAAGCTAACGGTTTTGGCGGGAAAACTCTGCTTCCCTCCCCCCTCAGTAGTATATATAGAGCGGAGTGTCCGCCATTTTCTCCAGTCTTTTGCGACCGCCGTTCGCTGTGCCTCATGCCTGTTCGTCTCTCGCTCGACTCAGTATTTGCTCGTTATTTCTATAGTTCTAATATTGTTGTTCTTGCTGTTATTCCAAGTTATTATCCCCTTGTTATAGCTTTATCTTTCTTTTCTTCGTTCCTATTAAAAAACAAAACAAAACAAAAATATTACCTTTTCCTTCTTTTCCTATATTCCCTCTTTCCTCTGCGATGGCACAGCTGGCGGCCTTCCACAAATGTGCAGAATGTGTCTCCAAAATGTCCCCGGCAGACCTTCACGACTTGTGCCTCCTTTGCCTTGGCAAGGGGCACAGGACGGATAAATGCCGCCATTGCCTTGCTTTTACTAAGCAAGTGTGAAAAAATAGGGAGAATCGCTTGCGAAAACTCCTATGGGACCAAGTGCTGATGCAATTGGATCAGCCTGCAGTAAAGCCCGGGCCAGCGCATGCTCCATCTGCTAAGCGCAAGGCCATAGCTTTGACTGCATCGGCTCAACGCCCAGCCTCTGCCTCGGGCATGCCCGGACAGCGCCCTTCGCCCATGCTGCCCATGCCTCAGCTGCATCTGTCAGATGATGGAAACTCCCCCTCCGGGGCTCAGCAATCTCTTTCTCCCCCGCGTAAGCAAAGGGAAAAGAGGAAGCACGGAGGGTCGGATCACTCTTCGGCCCATAAGAAGGCGAAGAAAGACAAGGCGGCAAAACCACCCCATAAGAAGAGGCATAGGGATTCGGGTTCGACAGCACCATCGATCCCGGTGGCAGCTTTGGTACCAACACCATCAGTACCGATGCTTCAAGCAGCGATACAGGTTACCCCACCGGGGTCTCCAGTACAACCTGCCCCCCAACAGGGCCTACCTGCTCAGTTGCCTGAGGAGCCGCATCGCGAGTCGATCTCCGATGGGAGATTCAAGACTCCCCCCAGGGCTCGTTCTCCGACTCCTATGCCCATGGCGAGAGCTTGAGACCAATCTCCACCTCGGTCCCGGATGGACGAAAGGTGGGAAGAAGGATGTTTCCAGCCCTACTACAGTTACCCGTCGGGCTGGGAGGACTACCGCTCCTTTGGATTTTGTCCTCACCCATGGGACCATTCCTCGCCGTCCGCCCATGAGGACATGCCATCTACCTCGAGGCGGGTTGAACCCGAACATCCCACTTCACCAGGGACTTCCTCGTCAGAGCTATATCACCTCGGGCCCGACTCTGACTCGGATGCAGACTCCACCTCCCCGGATGTCCTTATTACATCTCAAGGACCATCATCGCCTGAAGTGCCCCACATCTCGTTTGGGGAGCTCGTGTCTAGACTTGTTCGGTCGCTCAAGATTGAGGCGCAACCCCAGCCAGATCCGAGCACCGACAAGTTCTATGACATTGTAAGGGGAGAGCAATCACCTGCAGTTGTCTTGCTGCTTATTACAACCTTGCGGCAGGCGATGACTCAGCCTTGGGACTTGCCTTCGCAGACTCAGCCCACAGAGAAGATATGAATCCATGTATCGAGTCCGGGAGAGCAACATACCCTTTCTACTCCTTCACCCTAAGCCAAATTCCGTGGTGGTTGAATCATCCCAGGACAGGGAAGCCAGGGGACATACCACCCCACGAGACAAGGAGGGCTGCAAGATTGATACCCTGGCACGCAGGGTCTATGTGGCTGCAGGACTTGGGCTTCGCATGTCTATGAAGCCACCCTGGCCAGGTATCAATTCTTTATTATGCAGAGGCTGAATAACATCGTCACTCCCCTGCCTGAGCAACAACGGGATTTGGCTAGGACTTTCATCAAAGAGGGTATGCAAGTCACTATACAACAATTATCCACAACATGTCACCATGTGGATACAGATTCGAGGGCTCTTGTCAGGGCCGTCTCACTGCAAAGGCATGCCTGGTTGCGGAACTGCAATTTTCCTGACGAAATGAAGTGGCGAATAGAAGAAATGCCCTTTGATGGCTCTGGGTCTTTCATTCGCGCACCGACCATAAGCTTAAGTCCATCCATGAGTCACGCATGATGGCAAGACGGATGGAATTGCCCGGACAACAAAAACGTAAGTGGTCATGGTCGTGCCCATCCTACTGCTACCAGCCGCCGCAGAGACAGTACCAACAACGGCCGCAACACAGAAGGCAACCACCCCATCAGTGTTTCCCAGAGAACCGCCAGCGTTTCAATACGGAGAAGCGTCAACGCTGATGGAATGGGCGAACCTCTCCTCCGCCTCCACACCCACCTTTCCCCCTCCCTTTTGGGGAACAGCTGCAAGGCCGACTCCCCATTTGAGAGTCCATCACATCTGATCGGTGGGTCCTGTCTATTATTCAGCTCAGATACAGAATAGAATTCGATACTGTTCCTTTGTCAAGCCTGATTCGATTTACACCGCACTCTCCAGTACTAGTGGACGAAGTACATCAACTGCTTCGTAAGGGCACGATTCGATGGATTTCTAGCTCTGAAGGGCTTCACGGATTCTATTCTAGGCATTTTATGGTCCCGAAACGGGATGGTGGTCTTTGTCCAATCTTGGACCTCCGAAATATCAACGGATTTATCAAACCAAAGAAATTTCAGATGACTACCCTTCAAAATATCCTTCCGCTGTTGAGGAGAGAGGATTGGTTCACCTCACTTGATCTAAAGGATTCCTACTTCCACATTTCGATCCATCCAAGTCATAGACGTCTTCTGCGTTTCACCGTCGGGACTGACATATACGAATTCAATGTCCTCCTGTTTGGTTTGGCCACGGCTCCGAGGGTCTTCACGAAATGTATGGCACCAGTGTGTGTGCTCATCTACAGCTGCAAGGCATCCAAGTGTACCCTTACCTGGATGACTGGCTTATAGTTTCCCAGACCCGTGAAAGCCTACTGTCAGCCACCAAGGTTACTTGCACACTGTTGGACAATCTTGGACTTTGTATTAACCGTGAAAAATCATCCCTACACAGGTGATAGACTTCATTGGAACTCGTCTCGATTCCACAGTAACGAGGGTGTTCCTCCCTCCAGCTCGGCAGGACAGCTTCCATTCCTGTATTTCTCAGATCCGACAGAACAACGTAGTTACAGCGCTCTCAATCCAAAGACTTCTTGGTCATATGGCTGCCAAAGTCGCCATTGTCCCACATGCCAGGTTGAAGTTCCGCCCTCTTCAACTCTGGTTCAACAAGAACTTTCGTCCACAACGAGATTTGGCCGACAAACCACTTTGCATGCCCCGCACTGTTAGACAGACATTGACTTGGTGGGCGACTCCAGCCAATTTAGACGTGGGGACTCCGTTCGTCACCTCGCACCCGACGCTGACTATACATACCGATGCTTCGCTGATCGGGTGGGGTGCAGTATGCACAGGGCTTCGATCCCAAGGCATGTGGAACCGACAAGTGTCATTGAGTCACATAAATTACCTCAAACTTCTAGCGATCTTCAAGGCACTTCGGTCCTTCGAGAAAGTTGTCCGCCACCAAGTGATACAGCTCACGTCTGACAGCATAGTGGCGGTATTCTATATCAACAAACAGGGCAGAACAAAGTCCACTGCTCTGGCCCGCCTGTCCATGGACATTTGGGAATGGTGTATCCCGAGAGGTATAACCCTTTTGGTGGTCCATCTTGCCGGGACCGACAATGAGGAAGCAGACACCCTGAGCAGACACGTCGTTCATCCACGAATGGGAACTGAATCATCAAGTCTGCATACAGTTATTCCAACTTTGGGGACATTCGGACATAGACCTATTTGCTACCCATAAGAACAGGGTGTGCAAAAGATTCTGCTCCAGGGCGGGAATAGGACCGGGATCGATGGGAGACGCCCTTATGATCCCCTGGACAAATCTCAGGTTTTACGCGTTCCCGCCTATTCCTCTCCTGACAAAAGTCCTATCAAAGATTGTGCATGGCGATGTCACAGGAATACTTATAACACTTTGGTGGCCTCATCAAGCATGGTTTTTCACCCTCCTTCGGATCTCGAACGGCAATTTCCTTCGTCTTCCATCCAGACAAGATCTACTGATTCAACAAAAAGGTGCGGTCCGTCACCCGGACCTGTCCTCATTGAACCTCACTGCGTGGAGAATTCATTAACTCAAGACACTGTTTTGGGACAGAGATCTACTAGATCACTCAGTACCTCAACTCACGACCGATCTGACCCCCTCACTCACTCGGTACTGACGGGGATATTGTTGGGACCGAGCTCTTTGGATCCAGACATTTTCAGGATTCTCGAGTCTGCACTAAGACCATCAACTCGGAAATCCTACGCAGCGAAGTGGCGCCGCTTTTCATCCTTTGCGGAATCACACTCGTTCAATCCGATTACAGCTTCGGTTGAGAATATTCTCCAGTTTCTGCTGCAACTGCATCGTTTGGGACTAAAACCTTCCTCAGTTAAGGTCTATGCAGCTGCCGTGTCACATTATCAGGGTACGGTACAAGGATTGTCGGTGTTTTCACAACCACTTATTCGAAAATTTCTCAAAGGACTGCAAAATCTTCATCCTTCTATTCGGCCGGTTATGCCCACATGGAACCTTCAGGCACTTACAAGACCACCGTTTGAGCCCTTAGTCACTGTCAATATGCGTCTCATATCATGGAAGATGGCCTTCCTTGTTGCAGTTACATCAGCTCGTAGAGCCAGTAAACTTTGTGCTCTTCGAATTGATCCGCCTTATTTCAACTTCCATAAGGAAAAGGTGGTTCTAAGGATGGATTCGTCTTTTTTGCCTAAAGTTGCCACGCCGTTCCACCTGAATCAAGAGATCATGTTGCCTGCCTTCTTTCCGTTGCCGTCGAACCCGATCAAAAGGTCCTTGCATACCTTGGATGTTTGACGATGCTTGGCTTTCTATAGATCATGCACAGAGTCTCTTAGATGCTCTAATAGACTTTTTGTAAAGTACTCTCAACGGGACCAAGGATCACCTGTTTCGTCTCAGAGACTGTCGAAGTGGATTGTTCAAACCATTTTGTTAGCGTACCAGCTTGCAAAGATGGACTTACCTGTTGTTCCAAGGGGTCATTCCACTAGAGTGGTGTCAGCTGCCTCCGCAATTGCCAGGGGTGTCCTGATCCAGGAGGTCTGCAAGGCCGCAACTTGGGCTACTCCATGTACTTTCGCAAAGCACTATCACCTTGACGTGCGTGCCAGAAGAGACTGTTCCTTCGGGAGAGCTGTTCTTTCTGCCGTTCTTCAATGATGACACCGCCCACCACCATCTCTGGTAAGCTTGCTATTCACCCATATGTGTGATGCACAGAGGCCACGATGAAGAAAAGCAGGTTGCTTATCTGTAACTGATGTTCTTCGAGTGGCCATCTGTGCATTCACACAACCCACCCGCCAGCCCCGCTTGGTGTCAGTGAGTGGTTTCTTCATCAGTACCGTATGATACTGCTTTGGTACCTCATACTTTATTATGTCATCAGTACCATGGACGACTACGGCGGTACCTGATAAGTTGTTATGCCATCTTCTTCTGTGAGGTGGCGAACGTTCGGCCTCCAAAGACTGGAGAAAATGGTGGACACTCCGCTCTATATATACTACCAAGGCGGGAGGGGAGCGGAGTTTTCCCACCAAAACTGTTAGCTTTCAATCTTTCCGGCCTAGGCACTGCGCAGGCACAGCACCCATATGTGTGAATGCACAGATGGCCACTCAAAGAACATCAGTTACAGGTAAGCAACCTGCTTTTCTGTGTCATCATAAGATCTGGCAAGCATTTGTGATAGAAAAATTACTTGGCAGGTTCCTTGAGAATGTTTATATGTAATTTGTTGAGGTTGCTTTTCTATCTTGCAGCAAATGCTGAAACAGATTGTATTGCATTTCCTGTTCTTAGACTTTGCTGTAATGTTCGAAGCAGGGTCTTCTCACATGGTGGGACAGAATATTCTGCCTTTCAAGGAGAAACATGCACATACTCTCTTTTTAAATATTAGTGAAAATGGGCAAAATACTGTGTGAACATTCCAACTTTCCCACCTGAATATTGTGACATCTCCTGGGAAGCCCCTAATCTTCTTTCTTTTGTTGCTTCTGGATTCTCTTTGATGCTGTTCATATTGTATCCTTAAATGGCTTTATTGTTTTCACTGTTTTCAGTGAGATTGTTGGCCACCTTAGACCAAAGAACAGGTTAAACAATATTTCAGTAAACACACAAAAACAAGACTACTGAAGGTGGTTAGCTTAATAATTTTTTTGGGAGGGGGGATTTGAATAGTAGATAAGCTGGAACTTCCTGAGCCACTGTGAATAGGGCCTTGACTCCTCTGGAGTCCAAGTTTGGTGCACCATGAGTTATAATTATTGTTGTAAGCCGCCCCGAGGCTTTGGCGAATGGGGCGGCATAAAAACGTTTTAGTAAGTAAGTAAGTAAGTAAGTAAGTAAATAAATAAATAAATAAAGCCTTCCCCACACATCTAGGCCTTCCATTCTGGCAGCTCTATCCCCTTTTGCTTCCAGACTTTGCCAGCAGCAGTAACAACAGAGAGGAAAGCTAGATGATAACTTATTGTCTTTTCTCAAGAAGATCAGAGCAGGAAATTCCTGACTCCAGTCAGACGTAAGTAAGGCCAGTGCTACCTAGCAACTAACCTATATAATGACATTATCCACAGAAAGCATGTTCAAACCATTAAATGAGGCTCGGCCATGTCTGCTCACATGGAAAGCTAGGATATCAGGGTGCCAGTTGGACAAGAACCTTTCTTCAATGATAATTTCTACTTGCAGAATGGGTTTTAGGTTTTTCAAATTGGACTATGTAAGATTAAGCATTAATTGCTGTGAAGAAGGTAGCTTTCTGCCCGTATAAAGATAGAAGGAAATGTAGAGTGTCTTAACGATAACCTAAAGCTGGATATCACAATTTATTATTTCTAAAAGCCCTGGAAAATACACATATTTAGGAATCATTCTAATAAAATAAATTACCCTGTCCCCAACAAAGATTTTCTTCTCTTCATATGCAAAGAAACACAATCAAACTGTCTGTTTTCTGCCTCCTTCTCTTACCCTTGATTAAGATGCTAATTTAGCCAGCACAGCAGTGTGTCATAATTTGGTTAGCCATTCTGTCTTAGATGGGCACTTCTGAGACTTCCAATATTGGACCCAAATGATTCGTGCTGTGACAAACCTACTGAGAATTAATTCCTTATCCTCTTTAGCAATATATTTCTTAATGTAATTGGAAGGTAAATTAAAGGGTCTGGGAGTAAAGTATACCCTGCCATTTCCTTTACGCTTTCTGTAATCTTTTTTTCTTTTTAAAAATTGTATCCCTTTTGAACATACCTACCACAGGTGGGGGGAAAATCACCCTTCTGGGCTCCATGTGCACAACATTTTCACATTCATTTTTAAAGCTATGTCTTCCTGTGAAGTAACAAGTTAATTATTGGTTAAAATTGCATGTCTATGGAGAGCTCTTCCAAGAAATATGAAAACCCTGAGCCAATTTGAAAAGTAAAAAATTAAGATCAAAGCAAGTATACTTAGACTTGCTTGAAAAAGAAAGCATGGCATGAATGATGAAAGAACACAATCCTGCTTGTCTAGCACATGGAAACTTGGGTACAAAGGAGCCGTAGCCTTCATACCCATACTGCCTTAGTGCCTGACCACTGCCATTGTCTGTGTTTCATCATGGAATAAGTGTTCACCTTCAGGAAAGGCCTATGACTGAAGCATTGAGCCCCTTCCTCCTTTACAGGTCTACACACGAGATTCTACTCTTCAGGCCTTGAAGGCTTTATGCTCTACAACTGGTCTTCCTGCGGGCTCATAGAATTGTAGAATAGCAGAGTTGGAAGGGGCCAAGAAGGCCATCAGGTCCAACTCCCTGATGCTGCAGGACATCAATTTACACCATCCCACTCAGATTGCTGTCCAGTTTCTTTTTGAATGCCTCTATTGTGGGAGAGCCCATCGCCTTTCTAGGCAACTGGCTGCACTGTTGTAGTATTGCTCTGACAGCTTTACCACGATGTTTTTGCCACAGGCAATAGTCATTATTGATTCGGACTTAGCCTCTACCAATCATTTTGCCATGCAGTACTCAGTAATAGGGTTTGCTGCTACTGTCCATTCACTGACGATTGTGAATTGTGGATTACTTGTATCTCCTTCGTTATCGGCCTCTATTTCTTCCTTTCTTTTCTGCAGGCCCCAATTACTTATTGCTTAGTGCTGTGTAAAGAAATGGAAAGAATGTGAAATACTGAAATGTTAACTGTCTAAAAAAATTACACAGCTACTAAAAGATACTACTATTTATGGGTGTGAAAGATAATTTATTTTTAAGATATGCAAACAGAAAATGATAAAGGGAGGAAAGAATAACTGGCTAACGAAAAGTATGTAAGACATGCATAATATGCACAAATGTTTGGTGACGTTAACATACTGTACAGTTACAGTAATATGACTGCTTTTTTGCATGATAAAATGTTTTGATTCTCTTCTTCATTAATCTCTTCAGCTCAGACTCTACATGCCTAGGGGGCAGTGAAAAAATGTGTTTTATGTTTGCAGAGCGTGTACTATTACAGTATGAACATCCTTTTAAATGGAAAAATAAAATCTGTAGAAACATTGCACCTGTTATACATGTTTATATAAAAAGTATCCGTTAATATTTCATTTTTAATCTTTCCTCTTAGAACTTTCTTCTCTTTGTACTTTAAGAAATATAAGAAAAAGTGTAAAATGATGACATGCTGGTTCATCGTGGGAATAACCCTATCTCCTCACCCTGTTCCTTCTCGTTCTCCAGTGCAGCTATAAAGAGAAGTTTAGATGTTTCAATGTCCATTCTAAATTAATCACACCTTGCCATGTCATCTGAACTCAGAGAGACTGTGGTGAACCTTGACTATGGTTAGTAGAAATAAGTTAACTTAGTTCCAGATTCAGAAGACTTACTGAATAGCAGCTCATCTAAAATGCAAGCAGAGACTTCATATGTTCTTGCAATTGAGGTAATGGGAAGCCAGAATGCACCAGCCTGGGTGGAGAATAGGTTAATTCTCATAATGTTAAACAATAGCTTAGTGTTAATTGTGAACTGAAATTAAGAAAATTGTACATAAAGACAAGGGACACAAACTGTAGCCTGACAAATTCTCCCAATTTATGAGATTGTGCAGGGTTGAGATGTTCTTTAGTGCAGCTTAAGAATTTAAGAGCTGCCTTACTGGACCAGTGAGAGGTTCAGATCATCTGGCCAGATGCTTCTGGAAGATCAAAGGCATGTGGGGATGATCAAGCTTATTGAATGTCCCCAACATCTGCTATTCAGACTATTGCATTTGAACATAGCAGATCTATTTAGTGTTATGACCATCTCCTATGAGTTTGTATAAGTACACAATACCTTGTGCCAAGAGTTTTTGGGAAGCTTTAGGAAGAGACATAACTCATTGGTAAACCACATGCTTTATGAGCAGAAAGTCTCAGGTTGAGACCCCAGCACCCCTAGGTAGGGCTGTGCATGTCCCCAGTCTGAAAACCTGGTCAATTAATGAAATTTTTGGTAATGTAAAATGAAAGCATATATTTCATATGTGAGAGGGTCTTGTGTTTAGTCCCTGGCACCTTGGATTAAGACTGGGAAGCCTCCTTTCTGAATCCCTGGAGAGCTCGTGCAAGTCATAGTAGGTGAGACATAGTAAGTCTGATCTGTGGTCTGATTTGGTATAAGGCGGAACCTTATAATTCCATGGGAGATGCTCAGGAATCAGTGACTGAGACTTCCACACAGTAGAACTCACCAGTGTATTTATTCTAATTTTACAGTGCTTTCAATTCTACCATTTGTGACATCCACTGAATGGTATATTGAGCATACTGTGTTGACATCACTTAATATGCACAATTATATGAAAATATAAATGTGGCTAAAGTGATTTTTTAATTTAATTTCATCATTTAAATGTATAGCCTGCTATTCTACTCATGGCACTCAAAGTGGCTACCTATCAGAATAAAAACTAAGTAAATGATAAAGTACATAATGATATTCCAATAGAAAAGCTCATGAAAATCAGTCAGGGTCCCGCAATTAAAAAATACAGTACACTGTGTCCTAAATTTATGCTTATCATGGGTGTTTGATTGGTAGGCTAGTTGCTGCTTGAAACAAAACACTGTGTGCAGTTGACAAGCTATTTGTGTAAAGTAACTTCCCTCATCTATCTACCCAGCAATATCAACTGTGCCATCACAGATTAAAAAGAAGAAAAAGATTTGCACCGATTGACATTTTTTGCAGTAATATGGCTAATTTCATTTAAAGAGATTACAACACAGAGCTGCAGTACAGTTTTAGAATCATAGAATAGTAGGGTTGGAAGGAGCCAAGAAGGCCATTGAGTCTAACCCCTTGTTAGTGCAAGACACCAGTTACACCAGCCCACTCAGATCACTGTCTAATTGCTTCTTGAATGTCTCTGGGGTGGAGGAGTGCACAACCTTTCTTGGTAGCTGGTTCTACTGTTGTATTGCTCTTACAGTTGGGAAATTCTACCTTGTGTCTAGCCTGCACCTGCTGTACTATAGTTTAAGTTCATTGTTCCATGTCCTACAATCTGTGATGGGGGAGATGAGGTTTTTTCCTTCTTTGTGACATCCTTCAAGGTATTTGTAGATTGCTATCATGTTATCTTGTAGTCTTCTTTTCCCAAGGCTGAACAAGCCCAGTTCTTTCAGCCTCTTATCATATGACTCATTTTCCAGGCCCTGTATCATCTTTGTTGCCTTCCTTTGACCCCTCTCCAGATTATCACTATTCTTTTAAAACTTGGATGCCCAAAACTGAACACTGTATTCCAGGTGAGGTCTGACTAATGCTGAGTAGAGAGGAATGAGTACTTCTCATTTTCTGGAAGTGATACCTCTATTTATGTATCCCAACATACTATTTGCCCTTTTTGCAGCTGCACCACACCGCTGGCTCATATTTAGTTTGTTGTCTACGACAACTCCAAAGTCCTTTTCACTCTCAGTACAGTTGAGCCAACTATTCCCCATTTTGTATTGATGCAGCTGTTGTTGTTGTTATTTTGGCCTAGGTGGAGAACTTGGTGTCGTGAGGCTGGTACTCCTTCCCAACGAAAGCAATCACTCCAGTTGATGCTATAAATGTCTTTAAACAGTATTACATGTACAGTCAAACAGGACAGAAAGTTGTTATCTAGTGCTAACTAAGTTCAGCCCACACTTGGTTTATGAATCCTTCGTGGCAGCCCCCTCCCCTCAGGGTGGAGCACTGTGACCTCTCTCTTTGCGTCAGGCAGTCTCGATTTTAGCTGTCCCAGTCTGTGTGTGCGCCCGCAAGAACCAGCATCCTCAAATCCATCCTGTTCCTTATCTACTTGGTTCTCACATTCCATATTGACAGATTGAGAGTCTGTTTTCATGCTTACTCCCAAATTGTCCAGTTCTTGTGCCTCTGTTTTGTCTTCTCTCTGCACCGCTTTATCTGTCCCATTCTTACTCTCAGCATCTGTGAGAGTGGGGAGTAAAGTTTGTTCTGCTGACACTAGAAATAACTCTTTATTGAAGCTCTGCTTCTCATGAGAAGTTTCCTCCTCTTGTGCGCGCGTAAGGGACTCTTCTGAGTGTGCGCGCATGACACTTGGCATTTCTCCCTATTGAATGAATTCCATTCATTGTTTTCCATCCAGCATTCAAGCTTGTCTAGGTTCCCCTGGATCTTCTTTTTGTCTTCCAGGGTGTTAGCTGTTCTACCCAATTTAATATCGGCCACAAATTTAATTATTGTTCCCTGGGTTTCCTCATCAAGATCTTTAGGGTTGCTATGCCAGAACCAGGAAACTCATCCAGCAGTTTTGAAATACTAGTTGCTGTGGCAGTTGAGCTAGTGGAGCGTTTTCCTGCTTGTTCCTTCCCCACCTCCTGGTAGGGTAGAGGGTGGATGATCAGGCTAGAGGAGGAACATTTGGGAGAATGCATAGCTACTTTACTTATACTATATTGGAGAATACAAACATACAACAGAATTTTTAGATTACAACCCGGCCACTCTAGCTACCATGCCATTGATTTCACCTATGAATTTGACCTTAGAAACAACTTGCCTTCAGTCCTTAACCTCCTTGTAACACTTTGTCTTCTAACAGAAAATGCAATGTCATTTAAGAACTGTTTCAGATCCCACGGCGCTTTTTCACACACAGAAAGAGTGTTTCCTTTTCCAATGTAAGATTTTTGTTTATTTTTGCTTTGGTTTCCTATTCTTCTCTCCTTCATTAATCTGTAACTGTGCTATTATTTACTTTGACATTGCTGCTTATTTACCAAAGGGCCTTTTATTGCATCGGTCATAACATCATTGCTAATAACACTCATTTCAATGTTGTATTGAAATGAGCAGTCTGTATATTATTTATTGTTTGCTGAACCTCAGCTAAGCCTGCATAAGTGCATTAAAATATCAGGAAAACATCTTCCCAATCTCATTTTGAGAGGGAAGTAAATAACCATGACAGATATGAGACCATAGTAGGCACTGGAATATCACTCTCTGTTCCCTGGGGATTTTGACATATTGTTAACCTGTACACAATAGTTCATCAGTATAGTATATTTTGAATATTTTATGTCAAAAACATTGCATGTTGTCCACTACCGGTGTAGCTAAAGATGTGCTGGAGAAATAAGTAACTTAACACTCTTGAGTGGCCAGTTGTTTTTCAGGTGGAATTCCACAGATGCCCCAAATGTCCTCTCAGTGATTCTTATCCAATCATCTTTTGTCTCTTCCAAATGTTACATTTCAGCATGCTTCTGTATTCTTTGCAAACCCACCTAGAGAGAATATGCTTTATTTCTGAAGCAATGTTTGTGCATATAACTAGAAGATCCTATAAATATGGAGCACAGTTTTGAGAATACTGTTTTGCTGTGGTAGGAAGCGTACATAGGAACATAGGAAGCTGCCTTAATCAATTCAAGCCATCAAAGGGTCTGACTGGGCTTGAGAGATCTGGGTGCTAGTCTCCATAAGGTCATGAGGTGCACTGGGTAACTTTGGGCCAATCAGTGATTCTTAGCCTAACCTACCTTATAGGGTTGCTCTCAGAATAAAATGGAGAGGAGGAGGAGGACTATGTATTATTTTTCATTTCATTTCATCATACCACCTCACAGCTGAAGCTCTTTGTAAGCCATTTTGGCATCATTGCAGGAAAAATAGTGGGGTATATACTAAATATATTTATATCACACTAAATATAATGCATAAATAAACTAGTAGCTTTCCAGGATTTCAGACAGGAGTCTTTCCCAGAAGTACCTGGAAATTCCAAGACTGGCATCTTTTGTGTCAATGGAGCCCATTGATTGGGAAAGAGATGTCAGCACTTGGCAGGAAGGGTCTGCATATGGATCCATTTGCCATACTTGAATTCTTATATACATTGCCTATCACTATTTCTTTGGAAGCATTTCACTTCATCTAGCAATTGTAGTTGCATCTTTGGATATTGCTACTGGATCAAAAGCTGTGACCACAACATTTAATGAATGGGGATTGGGATATGCATATGCATGAAGAATGCAATTTCATTAGTACTTCATGATAGTAATGGGAGTATACTTTCTTGTGAGTTCTTCGTGTGTCAGCTTAAGCCTAAATTTGTGAAAGATCCTAAATGTTCAGTTCTGACCAACTGAATTCTTTCTTGCAGATAGTAGATAGTATGTGTTGTCTGATGATTAAAAAGCCATTGTTAGAAAAATATGCATTTAAAGGCTGCAATATTGTGAGGACACTTCCATGGAACTAAATTATTTTGAAAGAAGTGGAATATACACTGAGACAGATTTATTTAAGGCCAGTTTGTAATCTTCCATTCCCACTGGAATTATTTTAAACATGTGGTCTGGGCCTATAAATGTCTAGCTCTGTAGCCAAAGACAGTATATCCAAACTGAGAAATAATCCTGTGAACACCAAAAGCAAATAGCATAATAGAAATGCTGACAGACGCTTTGTCACAGCGGCACACAACTGCTGCATGAAAATAATTCCTGTTGTTCAATCAAATCAGAAGGGCATTTGACCCTCACAGTGAGTCAAATGCAAAATGTAATGCAATCCCCAACAGGGGCATCGGTATTAATGGAACTTGACATGTGATCAAATGGCCATGGCCATTTGACCCCAGAGATGAGTGAGGGATCTATTGTGTCTAATAAAATTGGCAGGGTGTCATTCTTCACCCTAATCAATTTTCTCTCTTTTCTCTATCTTTAAACAAAGAAAGGGATCTCAATTAAGTAGATTGGTTACCAATATGCCTGCATTCTGTACAGTTGTTTTAAGGGACAGAAGGGTAAAAATTGCAACGTATGTATGCATGTTTGCAATTATTGGGGTGAAGTGGCTTACTGCAGTATAGCAACAATAATCTCTTTGCAAACCCCAGCAAAAGAAGGAAGCGACACAACCCTGCCTCCTGAACAGAATGGAAAAAAGTGAACAAGACACACTGGTTGCAGTTTGGTTGTGAGGGGTATATCGGATGGACTTGCTATGGATTGAAACTGTTTTGATGCTGGAAATTGACTACTGGGAATTGGATGCCATCCTCACTACACCTGAGCTTAGCAGCCTAGTTTAAGGGCTGCAAGACCATGGCTCATTTATTGCTCCCCTTGGCATTCATTGGCTACCCTGCACCAACAAATTATGCGATGTAACATAAGTCCATTTTTTCTGTAGCTTTGTGCCTTAATTTTTAAATTCACAATTATTACAATTATTACTGAAGGTATTTTATACTCTGTTCTCAGAATGGCTTCTATGTAAGTCTAAGCTCATCTTCCAGAATGGCTTACTTTTTTGAGGTAGTCTGTCATGTAAATTGCCTCTACACGTATGTTGCCTTGGCTATCATGTTTGTTGCCTCTACTTTATTAAATTGGTCTGTAACAAATGTAGGGTAACAAATGCAGCCAGAGCTAAGGCACCCCTTCTCCCCGAGGGTTAAGTTTAACCTCTTTTAGAATGCCTGAGTAGGG
Organism: Varanus komodoensis; assembly: GCF_004798865.1. Lineage (NCBI taxonomy): Eukaryota > Metazoa > Chordata > Lepidosauria > Squamata > Varanidae > Varanus > Varanus komodoensis. The sequence continues at coordinate 2,310,805 of NW_025336114.1, read as the reverse complement.
CTCTTGTTTGCTTCCATTGGGGAGGGGGGAATTAGAGCAGTGACCAGACATTTGATGATATTCTTGTGATAGCATTCTTTAAGATAAACAAGGTACACAGTTTTTCTCACTCTCCTTTCATGTAAATCTGCAATGAATAAATGGAAATCATGGAAAAAGTAAACATGTAAGAGCCACACATGTGACTGGACAATTTAAAGGATGTTTTGATCTAGCTTTGACCAAATATGCAGAATTGTTGTCAGGTAGAAATCGTTATTTTCCAACTGCAACAATCAAATCGTGTTTGTGTTGGATTCTGAAAATTCTTCATTCTAAATGGCTTCTATACCACTCTAAAAGGATGGTGAAGAATGAGAAATTTCATGGTTGCTTTACTGGGCCTTTTTCTGAAATGTGCAGTAGCAATTTCAAGTTAAATCCATTTATCCATTTTTGTGGTAAGAATGTCGGAAATATAAATCAGCTTCACTTTTAACCCTATCTCAAAATGTGCATTTATTTAGATGCTGACATCTTGCTTATTTCTATTTAGGTAGAGAAAAGAGAACAGAGAAAAGGCAATGCTGCTGTCATTCTGAATTGGATGTGAATATAGATAAGGGTTTGATGTTCTTGGGGACATTTCTTGGGGAGGGAAGCTTTAAAAGGAATATCCTGGAGAGCAAGGGCCAGCCCAATCACTTTTGCCTCTTAAGGACAGTAGTACAGCCTGCTCCCTGGTCTGTCTACAGATATTCATCAAACTGCCACTTGGCACTGGCTTCAACACTGGCCACTGGACCACATTCTCACTACACTGCACTGGGTAACAGCCCAGCATCCTCACTGGGTAACAGCCCAGCATAAGGGGGGCACTGCTCAGTTGCCCTTGCCCTCCGTGCACCAACAAATTCTGCAAGGCTGTCGTGGTGGCAGCACTTAGCATGTGTTATGGTAGCAGAGTGATGCAAGAAGGTGTATCCTCCTTTGACTAGACCACTGGGCTTACATTAGACTGACATGGGAGACAACATGTGTGGTTTGGGCTGACTGTCTCTGCTAGCTCACCCAGTTGGGAGGCCTTCCTAGTGTTAGCATCTGTGAGTGACATGTTGGGAGAAGACAACAAGGTGAAACTCTGTAGCTTTGTATGTGGCAGAGCAGCAACTGACAAGGAGGCAACTAGACCGGGGCTTCAGGGGAATGCACTGGGTGACTGCCATGGCTATCCCTTCTCCACCACTATCTGGTGCTTAAGGTAACTGCTTCACTCTACTTAATAAAAGAGCTGGTCCTGGGATGCCAGTGGAAGAAGATGGAGAGAAGTGCCTAGCAGAAGCTGTGTCTGCAAAGTTTGGGAAAGGGCAGGCTAAAAGTGAATCAAACTGTCAGCCCAGAGCTTCCAAGGGCAGGAAGGATATAGCTGTAGGCATTGTGGGCTTTAGCCATAAGTGGGTGCAGGGCACCGGAGGAATGAGGAGCCTGGCTTTCCTACCTTGGGTAAAGTGTCATTGGCAGGTAAACATCTGGATGAGGCTTGAAGGAGAATTAAACTGTCCTGCATTTTTGTCCACATTTGTATGCTGAATGCTTACATACAAATCAGCATGTGCATCACTTCATCTCTTATCTGCACCTTCTTTGCATTTTGGTCTGCACGGAGCCAGAATACATACAGTGCCTTGCCGCTCTTGGGGGCTGAGGATGAGGTCAAATGGTCAGGTTGCTTTATCAGATGTCAAGATGCATTACTACCATGTCCTCTGTTGGGTGCTGAATTACAACTTGCATTTGACTCATTTCTAGGGTCAAAATGTCCCTCTCATTTGATCAGATGGCAGAAATTGTATAATTTGTATATATCCCTGAGCCATACGGGCGCTGAATGCTGCTGTAATGTGTTTTATAAAGGCACAGCTGTCTGAGTGACTTATTTAAAATGGGATTTTGAAGTAGCATTTTTGCTATTAAATGTCCTCATTCAGGGTTACGCAAGGTTTATCTGTTAATAAATAGCATTTAGGGTGCTCATTTTATAATCACAATAGTTTGCTAGTTATGAGGTATTGGCCATTGCAATAGAGCTATGTTTGGTAAACAACTAATAACATAAAAATGAATAATGGCATAATTGAGGCCTAATGAGGATGTTGGAAATGATGGCATGTTTGTTGCAAATCAGATAGAGGCTTTTCTTAGCACTTCTAGTTATTAGCTGTGGCACAGATATTTTAAGTCAGTGGATACAGTACGCTACCTCTCCTTAAAAATTCGCCTGATATATATTGCAAAATGACATCAACAGAAGCTTGTATAGAAAATAAAAGATGGCTCTAGGCTGACAAATGCCACCCTATTTCATTAATAAGTTGGACACTGAGTAGTGAGCACAAGCTCTAGATTGAACCTAGTAAGCAAATGCATTGAGAACTATGATGACGTTGGAATAAGATGGCATGCTTTAAAACAAAGTATTAATGTACACAATGCACTAAATTAAAAAAGGTTTCAATACTTTGCTTCTTGGGCCAACCTAGTCCAGTTGCAGTTAGCAGATACAAGGTTATGGTGTTCAGGCGACTATGGGTTGCAAAGATGAGGAGAAATGCATGTGCCTTTCTTTCAAAAGTGTAAACAGCTGCAGAGAGCTGCCAAGTTTAGACATAATAGGACTGTTCAAGAAACCGTGGGTTGTTTAGAGAGGAGGCCCAGCCCTCCCAGGTTACAGCGGGCTAGTTCAGATTCAGAATGGGAGGAACATGAGGAGGGATTAGTGCAGGCCTCTGAACTGCCAAGGCCACCACGCCGGATTACTCAGATCACCTTAGAGTAGGGGTGAGATGCTATAGAAGAGTGAAGGGTAGAGATCAAGGGGGAATTCTTAGACCCCATCAAGAGGCACTGGGCCAAGAGAGCAGACCAGTTAAGTAATGGCTACTATTCCTGCCACCCAGCTCCCAAGTTGTAGGAACCATGCTGAGGATACCGTCAAGTCTTTTCTGAAAAGAAGAGAAACAAAGAGAGTGTTCCACTTTGGATCCCACTATTCAAAAGGGCAGATGCTACACCCATATATCAAAGGGATTGTTACTTTGATTTTTATTATTTGCAAGCCCATAGAGTTCAGTAAAGGAGTGTGTGTCTAAGGTTAGTGTGTGTCTCTAAATCTGCTGGAGAGGGAAAAGGGAGGGGAGAGGCACATTCCCAACAGTGTGTTAGAACATTCACATATGACAAGTATGCCTAGCTGGATAGGAGAATTTCTGGTCCCCCTTATTAGCATTTCTTGCCATGGCCAATGGGGAAATTGTGGGTTAAGGGCTACCCACAAACTAAGAGTAATCTCATTTTGCAGACAATCCTTAAATCACCATTTCCTAGGTCAGGCTAAAGGTGAATGGATCAGTCTGTTTCTGATCCATGTCAGTTTCACATGTGTTCATTTGTTAAGTTTGTTCTGTCCCATTTCCTCATTAATCTTCAGTTAACACCCCCCCCCATTCTTCCTGTTATCCCCCCTGAAAATTCCTTTTTGTAATTTTTTCTGAGGTAGAACTGTACTGCACAATAACTGTGAAAACACAAGGATGCTTCAATCCATGTATTGGTTCAGGAACTACTGATCGGGCCATTTTGAAAAATGTGGTCCAAAGGAAATCCTCAGCTGTGCCTACTTTAAGACAACACTAGAAACTACAGTTTTAAAAAATGAAGAGATCTCTTCCACTACTAGGAGCATGAAAAAGGGAGAAAGGCAGAGAACAAAATCACTTTAAAGTTAGGGACATCCTAATTTTTTTAGAGACACTTCACACTTTAGAGCAGAATCAGGAAGAAGTTAAAATGTATTGTTCATGAGGTTCCTCCATGTGATTTTGTGAAGGCTTTATCCTGACATTATTGCCTGTGGTGTGGATGTGCCATAGAAACACCGCGAGGGAGCTATGATTTGGCCCAGCTGCCTGAAATTTTCTACAGTACCCATGTTACATTAGGCACACACAGCCAAAACAATATCAGAATCACCCATTTACATCCTGCATGCATCCACACCGTTTTAAGATGTCATCCTGCTGAAAATATCAGGACTACTAGAAGTAGGAGAAGCGCCTAACCAACAGATACCCCAGGACTCAGGAATGGATTACCAGAGGAAATACTGCAGTGTTTCTTCATGGTAATGTTCAGAACACATTGTATGGTTTTGGCAAATATAAGAACAGCCAGAAATCAGTTAGCAACTTGGCAATGTCACTTTTTTATTTCCAAAATTTATAGCCCAATTTTTCAACTGGATACCTATTTTCTAATGGAGCTAACAATAAAAAACACAGTATCAGAATTGCAACTGACAAAACAATCAAATCAGAACAGCCATGAATGTATAAAATGATAACAAGCAGCATTAAACAAAAATGATCCCAGTGAAACAGCAGTAGCTTGAATCATTATAATACCTACGTAAAAGTAAGGTCTAATATGCTGGGTTGAATAATGAAAACCTTAACATGTCACTTAAAACCTAATAAAGAACATGCCAGACAGATCTCAGTGGGGAGGAAGTACCGCAAATGGGGTACCATTGCAGTGAAGATCTTCCCTGCTTCTTTCACCAGAGCAAGTCTGCTGATTGCAATCTCAATTCTCATTCCATTTATTTTAGAGAAATTGGCACTGTCATTTGTGCCTCTGCAAACCCACTGCAATCTTCTGAGCTTCCACCAGATCCATTATTTATTTGACATTTATTCTGCCTTTCCACCAAAAAATGGCACCCAATGGTACACTGTGGAAAAACACCACCCATTCCAATAAGCATGTTATATTTTCCTTCATTTCTGTTACATTAAATATTATGCTAAAGTGTTATAGTATAATAGTTATGGTATCATAGTTACTGTGTAGTAATCAATAGCAGAAACACCATATAAGTAACTGGCTGTCATGTTAGATTGTGGACCGTCTCCAGTTATGCCTATACAACTCAACAACTGTCTTTTCCTTATAAGTGTGTTGTCTTGGGTCAATTCTGGGAAATAAAAAGAAAAAAATAACAAGTTACTGTGTGAAGAATGGGGACAATGTAGCACTAATGTTTAGTTCAGCAGGGTGGAGCATGTGAAAAGTCCCATTGTTGTAGAGACAGAAAAAATGGAAGGAAGAGTAATTGTTTCCTTGTTTTGTCCTTTTCTAATTCAAAAGCACTCATTTTAGGTAGCTGAATCAGCCCAACTACAGGCAACAGGAATTTCCACCTCCTGTGATTAAAGTCTTATATGATTTCTCTAATTATTTCTCATTCATTCATTACATAAACACTCTGACTGCTGTAAAGGCTAGCCTGCATTGATTCATGTACCTTTGTGTCATCTGCAACTTTTGTACTTCACCTGCCTTTTTTGCATCATGAGCATCTGATCTGCTTATTCTGTACTAACAGCATCTGGGAATTTGTCATGCAATGTAATATAATGTAATGTGCTGAGAACGGGATTCTTTTTAAATTATTCTTTTGGATATTTCATTCTATAAAATCAGTAAATAACCAGGTAATGGTGGTAGGAGCTATTTAAAAAAAGGCAACAACATGGAATTGACTTATTCTGAGAAATTCTCAAACGTTAGCCATTAACTACCATAAGTATTTCACAGAGATAGGACTAGTACTGCTACTAATGGCTTGGTTTTGAAGGGAAATTTATCCCATTGTTGTTGGGGTTAGGCAAGAGATTGAGGGATGCCTGACTGCAAAAATATGACAGAGATTCTACAAAGAGAGAAGGAATATACAGAAAGCTTGACCATCAGCTCATTGCAATAACTATTTACTTTTTGTACATTGTTCTGGAGTTTGAGGCATTTGTTAGGATAAATGGCATTAGCAACAGTGACAACAGCAGCAGTGCCTTCAAGTTCCAGCAGTCCAAGAATACACTAGACTCTATTGGTGTGTGGCCATATACTAGAGATAATAATTATGTAAATATATTGTGTGACTAAGGGAACACATCTGAATGACATTTAGCTGTCGACAAAAGTATTTTGATATTTCATAGTATGCAGTACCAAAAATGTGCTTCTTTTTGGATAATTGAAGTCAGAAGGATAAAAATGTAGGGCAACTACTGCATAATTACCTGAGGTATTATTTCCTTATTCTGAACTGCTACTCTCTTCACATGAATTAGTTGAAATCGCAGTGCGTCTCTTTATAGAATAAGTACTTTTAAGTGGGATGTTTCCTCATGTCATCTCAACTCTGCTACAAAGATTTGTGGATGGTAATTCTGTACCTGTTGACTTGTCGTTCTGACAAGTTGCTCCACCAACATGAGTTCTTGCTTGGCTGTTATGGTTTGATGTCATGTGAACCAAAGACATTTCAGTGCCTCCCTTAGAGATGACAAAGTCTTGATCATTTGAGACAGAATCAGAATCTGAACTGGCCCATCAAGAAGGGAAGTGTCCTCGATTCTGAATGCATGGTTGATGAGGAATTGAAGTTTGTTCAATGGATGCTCAGATTAGAATGATCAAAGGAAAGGCACCTGAAAGCTGAAATGGCATGTTAGAGCAAACCAAGGTGCTAAGAAAATATGGAGGGTACTGGTTTCCATCTGTTAGAATTTAGAAGATACCATCTTTATTTGCTTTCCTGATCCACAAGTTGAGACGGAATGAACCTTACATTCTCTAGATATGTGTAGGTCACTAGCCTTCTGCCTTAACAGAATACAACAATTCAGGAAAGGTAAAAATATTTTCCTCTGTTATTCAAACCCAAAACAGTGCTGTACTAGATGAGCTATTACTTTTGGGATTAAAGGCCAGTCAACTTCAGGAATGATTGCAATCTTGGTCTTTCAAGAAGTGAGACTATTGCCAAACTGTGCAAAGCAGCTGCCTTGTTCTACACTTTCCTTATTCATGAAATATTATCCCGTGGATGTCTGTACAGTTTCTAGCCACTCTAGTTTTTTTTCCTCCATTTTTCTGGTGTATGGCATGGACAGATCTGTGCTCAATCACATATACATCAACAGCTTTGATTGCTCCATTGATGCCTATGGGCATGTCTCAGAGTTCTTGGATAAATAGGACGGCATATAAATTTCCTAAATAAATAAATAAATAAATAAATAAAATGATCAGTTTGTGACATTAGCAGCAGGTTATGAATAGGCAGAAAACTAGTTTTACATTAATAAATATGTGTATTCACAGAAGGTTAAAACAACCAAGGTAGGAACTGTAAAGTCAAGCCTAAACCAGGAAATGCACAAGATAAAGATGAATGGGCAATCTTGCCTCTTCCTCTTGTACATGTATATTAAGATATTCTGTTCTATGATCATAGCCTTTTTTTCAAATGACACTTTAATATATATAATATATATGCCACGTTGAAAGAGCAAATACAGCAGCTACTGGTATCAGTGGAGTACAGGGGATGTGCTGATTAATATTAAACACCTGTCTCAGCACAATGTATAGCGATACCATCATGTACCATTTTAAAATGAGCACTACAATGTTATATTCAGTTTAATGGAATAAGGAGCCAACATATATCATCTCCCCCTTGAATGAGAAATATTGAACCGAACGTGAGTGTAAGTGAGGATCCAAGCACCTGAATTTTGTATGAGCTCTTATCTGACAATGGAATGTTTAAAGCACACAGCCAAGAAAGCATTATTGCAATTTAGTTTGATAGTAATGAAGGTCTTGGTAGTAAAAGCATGCACATCTTGGGTGTAAGACTGGTATATTGTTTAAATGGGGAAGAAAAGTTACTTTGGTTTTAAAGGAGAATGAGCATTAATTTCCCAGGATAGCTTATAGTGGTTTGTTTGAACTATTGTAGAAAAAATATAGAAATAGAGAGAATACAACTGAACAGTTCCTGAAGCCTAAGTGAATAGGTTCTGTTACTTCTGTGTCTGCTGTGGGCCGGAATCTTATACAACTGGGTCTGACTAAAGATGTTAGACGAAGCTCTGAACTCCTTTCTGGATACAGATGGACTCAAAGAGCAGAATGTGGTATGTGAATGTCATAAACAGCAGTTGAAAAAGCATCCTGGGACTTGTAGGAAGTCAGATGTGATTATAAGTGAGATTGGTGTGGGAGAGAGAGATTCTTTTGTTGCCAGAGAATTGAGGGCAGGCAACATCTGTTGCTGGCACCAAACATGGTGGTCCTTATTACCTTTGATGGCCTTGCTGCAAAACTCTAGACAGACATAACAGTGAAAGGCCTTTTTTAAACTAAACGTAGGCATCCACACATTTTGGCTAGCTTTGATACAGCTAAAACCTATGATCTCTGAATTCTCAAGGTTTCTTCCATATATAGGCAGTATATATTATGTCTCAGTACTAGGAGCAGCAGCAGTGGAAGGGAAACTTCCCTTTACATAGCAAAAACCTGGACTACAATTTCCTACTTTAGACAGCATTTTAAATGCAAACAAAACTGTCCAAGTATTTGTTAGTGAATCACTTTATGCCTTCTCTCAGACCCCCACCAAATTTCCCTTTTGATTCAGAGGAGTATTTCTCCAAAGAACTTGAACAATCCTCTGATTTGTTAACCAGAACTAAGAATTAGTTTTCCACTTTTCCATGTGTGGTGAAAAAAATTAAAAAACAAGACTGAAGAAGCTTGTGCTAAAGTTTAGCAGTAGAAATTGTGCTTAGACTTAGTTGGGATTTTAGAGCAAATCTAATCAGATACAATTTTGTTCAATAGAAATGCAATCTTCTAGGAGCAAGAGGATATTCGTTTAATGAGGATGAGTTTCATTAACAGTCCATAGGATGAATCAGCATTTAGAATAGCTTCTTAGTGTTTTTAAGAATCAGCTATCTCTCTCTCCACTTTTCCTGCTATCAAAATTATTGCATCACCTTTCTGTACTTCCTACAAAGGTTACTTGTGACCAAATCAACATCACTGTGTTGTACATTTTTAAATGATATGTGTATGGGCGCTATCCAAAAGAAGCATGGCAGACTGTCTTAGATTAGGGCACCAGCTAGTGATGCTCTCCAAACTAGCAGCTAGACTGTCTCTGATGATACCTTATTTAGATAGTGTAATAGCTGAACTATATTTTCAGAAGGACACTCCTTTTTCTTATTGGACATGCTGTATTAATCTGCTGAGGGATATGGGCATGTGTTGAAGCCATTGGACTATGTTTCATGTTCTGTTTATATATCCCTTGTAGAGGGATTAGAAGTAAGAAAACAATAAAACTGTAGCCCTAACCTGTGAAAGCTGGTACCGGGTCTGTAGGAGATATTTTGAAAGCCTCTTACACTCTTGAAAGACATGAGCGAGACAGCTACAGGAGACAAAATAATCAACTGAAAAATTCGTAACTGGATTTTAGGCAGAAGCCCTGCCCACTTCTTCTGCACACGCTTGAGAGATGCTCCTCTTCATTCTGGCATTTGCCTCTTGGTTCTGAGTCTGCCAAAGCAGAGGAATGATGGTGAGACACCAAGCAGGGAGGAGGATTGTGTAATTAAAAATATGGCATTATGGTTTCCTTCTGGAACCGTATATGTTTTCTTATTTTCTAGTTGTAGGTGGGAAAGTAGACTTTTTCACCCTGGATTGTTTGATTGCACACTGTGATGTTCGGAACATTAGGCTAGTAGCAGGTGGAGCAAAATGTGGTTATACTCTTTTAAAGACCAAATCTGTAACTAGGACTTTAATCTCTAGTCTAAGGGATTTTGCCATTTGGAGGATCTGCTGCTTGTATGGGTTTATATCAACCAATGAGAAGAGAGGATTGTGATTCCTTCTGGCAACATCTGGTGAAACCCACCCAGAGGAAGTGGTAGGGCTTTGTGCAATAGTCATTCTGTGCCAGACTGGGGGCATTAGGCAGTGCCCATGTATGTCAGGGACCAGCAATGTCTGAATGAGTTCCATTCTTCCTGGTGACTGCATAGCAGCTGCTGGTTCCAGAAGTTTTTCCAGGATGGCCTATTGCTGTCAGTACCAAAGTGCCAACTTTGATGTGTTGGTTTAAGGGTATGGCTGAAGTGTGGGAAGTGTTGCTACTCACAGTTGCCCATAATTGCTTTCCATAGTGTGCACGGAAGAAGCTGGGAGAGAGACAGGGGCTGGCTTTTTGTAAATAGAGGCCACGGCAGGCATTGTGCAGAGGCTGTTTCATTGCTACTGTGTCTGCTACCATGAGAGGGCCTGGAGATGTGTTGCTCTTTTTTCCCTGACATACTTTATAAAGCCTTGGCAGTGGATCCAGGAATTCCTCCTGTGTGCATTTGAGGCAGGTGGCATATCTATTGGTCAATGGTAGCTTCCAGGCACAGTGAGTACCATTTCTGAAGACCGTCTTGGCTTCCATGCACCCCAGACAGCAACAAAATAAAAAGGTGAATATTCAGAGAGCTTTGGACAGAAAGGAAAGAAAAAGATAGAGATGGAAGGAGAGCTCTATTCATTGTTCCAGCTAGGGAGAATAGAGTGTTTGAGAATTTTGCTATGTGGCAAGAGAACTTTCCAAACAATGTAAGACACTGTGCTGGATGAAAAAGAACTGCCCAGCAGGCAGAAACTGCACCTGGAGCACATGGGCAGGACTCCTGTCTTAAAATTCTGTCTCGTTCTCCACTGTTCTGAATGCCTGCTCTGTGTTGGTGCATCGCTCCTACATAGAGTCTATGGAGAAGAAATTAGGTTGCAACCCCATACTCCTTTATCTAGGAATAAGTACCACTGAATTCATAGGACTTCTGAGTAGCCATACCCAGGATTGCACAGTTAGTTGCTTTTTGGTACAGCCAATCTTTTGTTCTCCACCAATGTCAAATGCCTCATTATTTTTCACACCTAGGTGCCAGAGCTTCCTTAATCAAGGAATAGTACTGAGCTCAGATACTGCTATGAGACTTCTAGTCCAGCATTCTGATCACACAGTGGTCACCCAGCTGCCTGTGGGAAGCCCACAAGTAGGACAGGAGTGCAGGAGCATCCTCTTGCTCATGCTGTTCAGCAACCAGTGCACATAGGCATACTGGCACTGATCCTGGAGGTGGCAAAGAGCCAGCAAGAGCAGGACACATTGATAACCTTCTTCTAACTCTGTTAAGCAGAATTTTCTGCCTCTGTGTAGTTTGATCCACCTCAACTGTAGTTCCGATGTTATCCTCAAGCTTTAGAAGTCATAACTTCTGAATGCTGTATAACCTATATATCCAATCTTGCTATAGCTTTCCTTAGGCCTTTTGCTCCAGTTGTCCCGGAAGAATCTCCATGATATACTAAGGATTGCAATCACTGAGTCTGTTTATTTCTCCAAGGGTCTTGTAGAATTCTTATCTGTGCTATTTTTTTTTCTTTGGTCTTCTGGTATGTTTAACTTTATTTCAAAATAAAATGTGATAAACATATTTTTAACCCCCAAATTGACTGCAGTTCCTTACTGAGACCTGGCCGGCTGAAATGGAACCATAACTGAATTTGTGTTTACACCTATTTCACAACAGGATACTTAGCTTTCAAGAGGTTATTTGGGAGCCATTTACTTCAAACAGGAAAGCATTATTTTCCACTCGAGTGTTTGGATGGAGGCCTGTGCAAACAGGAAGATGACTTAGCAAAGCAAATTCACTAAAAGAATGCATGTTCCATATAGCTCGAAGATTATTTTTCCCATCTGCCCCCTGTCCCAGAAAAATACCCTTGGGTGGCTGGAATTGTGAGTGGAAGACTGATGATCGAAGGAAGAGGCTCCTTAACATTTTCCTTCTGGCCATTTGGCTGCTCAAAATCACCTTTGGGACAAAAAAGAGGCCCTATTTGGGTTGATTTTGAGCTTACAGGGAAAATAATTTTGATTGCTTAAAGTAATGAAATAGTACTGTATCCTCTGCATATTCTTTCAGTCCCAGGGATTTCTTTATTGGTCCCAATATCTGAATACCCTGCCATGGAAACGTACCCATTCCCACTGACTAACTGTTGAATCTACTTCTTGGTGAATCGACCTCTCAGTGTCGCTCATAACATGTCCTGAAAGGAAATACATCAAAGAGAAATGTACAATTGGCATGCTGGTGTCCATACAAAACCATGAATCATTTGCTATTAGTGATCAGTGTTCTGGAGGGTTGATTATGACTAATTTGTCATGGAGGATACTCTTTGTGCCATCAGCATGGTACTTGTTTTACTCACTAATGCTTTCCATAGATTTATTATTATTATTATTATTATTATTATTATTATTATTATTATTATTATTTGCTGCAGTGGATGCTGTGGCCCAAGCTAGCACAACCAAATCCAGCTTTTGTATATGGCAGCACATGGAAACTATTAACATGGTCAAACACTAAGCTGTGCTAAACATTGGGACTTAAAGGCAGAAAATAAATATTGCAACTGTTTTATGTTGTACTAAACATCTGTCCATATTCTGGTAATTTATAGGATTGTGTGACCCAGAAGACAATTCAAGCTGAAGTCGGCCCCTTTTTTATTCAAATGAGATGCTTGTGTTGATTACTCAATGGCTTGGTTCACACATAACATCTTTGTCTATTAAGTCAAAGTATGTATAGACGAAATATGCACAGCATCTTCCCTTCCTGGAGTGCTATAATTAAAGAATTCCTGCATATTAATTAATCATATTGTATTTAATTAATTTTGTATGGACCAGGAAATGTTCCAGTACTGTACAAACCAGGAACTTAAACAAACATCAAATGGTGAGTTCAGATCCTAGTTTATTCAGAACCTGATAGCCACAGTTTTCTGATTCAGATGCCATAGGATATGGAAAATTAACGTTGGAAGACTTCAGTTGCAGGATGCTAGGGAGGGAGAGATGGCAGAAATCCCTGTGCATATCTCAGCATATTAAGCTGAGATATATTATGCCTGGACTAGGCTATTATGACTTGGCTCATTGGGTTCCTGTGAGCTGTCCATCAGAACCTGGGAGTCATAATTTTCTGATTTGGCTATAAAAAGGAAATATTAATTAATTAATTAATTTTTAGATTAATGTGAGTGGCTTTACGCTCAAGATTCTCTGGGTGATGTACATAAATCCAAAACTTAAAAAAAAAAACCCAATACAATAAATTAAAAGCAGTTAAAGACAGGAAGGAAGGAAGGAAGGAAGGAAGGAAGGAAGGAAGGAAGGAAGGAAGGGGAAATGAAGGAAGAAAGATCAGCTGCATACAATTTAAAATAGTGAAGACTAAAAGATTGAAGGAAATCCAGGTACTCATTCAGCTACAGTGCAGTAAGAAGAGTGGGGAAGGTACTGTATGAGGTTCACATTTTCTTGTAATATGTTCAGGGACATTCTGACTTGACTCATGAGGTTTGTCTTAGTCATCTTTACTTTTGTGCTAGAGCCGTTAGCACTGGAAAGTATCCAGTACTGCTGCTTCCCATATGCTATTGATGTAGTGCTAGTGTATGTACCTCTATATGCATACCAGTAGCATAAACTGACTTTATGGGATTCCCTAGAAAACTTGTTACACTAGCTTATGTTATTAGTGTACCACTAGGGGTTGCTTGCATTAGCAGTATGCCAAAAGTGTAAGTGGACTTGCTGTTTTTGACACTGCTCAATGTCTCTTAATGAGAAAATACTTTTTAAAAAATCTAAGCTGGATTTGTCCGGTATTGTTGAACCCTTATTGATGACTCTTTCACTGATCGTCATGAAGTGTCTGTATTGTTGATCTATAACTCAGGTTTGTGCATGCTATAAAGGGCAAAATACATTTTTTTATTATTTGAATTAAATTCTAGGAGAAGAGCATGATGTTCACCTTAAATTGTATTTTTTCTGGTTCCTTTTGTTAGGGAGCCAACTGATCTGATTTCCATGAAGATTACTGACTATCAAAGTGAAAAAGGACTTTCTGCAAGCATTTCATATTAAATTTTCAAACATAGCAGTTTAAGAATAATTATAGTAGCATTACTGGGAAATGGTTCATAGATTTTGAATTAAATATAAGACCCTGAATTTTCTTTTAAAGTTCTGAGACCATAGTTTTCATTCTGGACTGATAAAACTTAGCATCCATTTTGTAGCTGTAGAATAAAATGAGGTGGGGGTATGTACTTGGAGTATATTGCATTTGCCAGACTAAACTAATGAGAGCCTTTTTTTGTCATTGACTTTAAGCATGCACTCAAGCAAATGGAATTGCCATTCTCATTTTCAGAATGGAAAGCTGCAAAGGAAAAGGGGTGGGGATGGAAAAGCTGTAATTGATTGTTAAAATATAACTATCTGTAAATGTAGGGAGAATTCTCATATTTGGTCTGCAGAATGTTTGAACTGATTTTAATAGGCCTGTAAGAAAAGGAGCATGCTAAAAAAGAAAAGAAAAAGAATAAAGGAAGGACTCAAACTGGAAATTTTATTAGAATTCCCAGTGGGCTGTAATAAAGATTCTTTTCACACAATACAGAGACTGTTTACAGTGGACAATTTAGTTTCCTTCCAACAATTATGAGTGAAATTGAATCTCAGGAAATGTTACTTTTCTCCAAAATTAGAAATAACAATAAAGATATCCCTGAAAGTTTATTGAGAGGTTGAAGTTGGGGAGGAGGGTAATGCTGGGGGAGAGCCATTAGTCTTTGAAAGACAGTTTAGTACATTTATTTAAAGAACTTCAGATGGCTTATAAATGAAGCATATCCTCATGTAGTGATTAAAGATTGAACATTTTCCCTGCAGCTCTGTCTGTGAAGCATGGCGATAGGATGAACAGTGCGCAGGGATACTGCTGACAAGACTCCAAAGAACATTTTCCGTGTATTATTTGTGTATAACCAATGTAGGTTGATCTTGATTTTGTAAATGGTAATTAAATTTAGCATGAGGTGTTTCTTTGTGAATAATGTAAAGCTTTTTGGCGAACCACTTGGGAGGCACAGCTGTGCTATGTTTACTTTTGCTTCTATAGCAATGATAAATCCCATCCCTCATTATACAAAGGAGGGTAGAACTCATCTGACAGGGTTTGCTCAGAGAAAGAAGTATGTGTTTATTCTTTCTCCTCTCCCCACACCCCACACTTACAGGGAGAGAGAGGGAGAAAGAGGGAAATATAAACAGTAAGAACTAATAACCAATAATAATAATCTCTGTTCTAATTCTGTCACCCATCCTCAGTAGTAAGTTTAAAAAATTTCATATAAAAGTCTTGAGTTAGTATAGACTTTTTCTGTTTTGCTATTTTGAATTGAAATGAAGGAAGAATGAGAGAAGTGCAGCACATTGAGAAGGAACATTGGATTGGCAGAGCCAGAAGAATGGACATAGGTACTCTATTGTATATTTTGATCTGAGTTCTTCCAAAGGTGGCATTATCTACAACAATCTTTCCACACCTGCTGCCATTCGTATTTCAAATCCCAGCGGCACAGTCAGTGGTCACGATGTTGGAAGTTGTAGTCTAAAACATCTGGAGGGCATCAAGGTGGGCTGCCACAGAAAGGTTCTGAAAGGCTATGCATGGTGTTCCATATGTGCACATGGGTCTCTCAGTCAACCCTGCTTGCTACAGCCCTCGGAACTTTCCAGGAATTGTGTCTGGTTATTGAAGACTTTCCAGAGCTGCCTTCGGTGAGAGGCTGTCATCAGAAGGGGAAATAAGGAGCCCTACAAGAATTTTTCATGAATAGATAGCAGTCCCTTTGGATCCTGGTCTATGTATGCAGTCAAAGCATCAGAGCATGACCTCAGCAAGTTAGTTTTTCATAACATCATAATATGAAGGTACTTTTATAATGTGTGGGTTCATGTGAACATTGCACTTTGGTTACTGTAATAAGGCTTTATAAGATGTCACTCAAAAAAAGGCATGCTTTTTCATACCCACCCGGATAGGTGTGCAGATACCAACTGTGCACTTCAATAAATTTCTCTGGAAAAATAGGCCTGCTGAAGAAAATAAAAATACTACCAAAACTAAAAAGCACAAATTAAAATCTCTATATTAAGGGAGAAAATTATAGTTCGTTTAGGAAATGAATGACTCAAATTCACCTAGTGTTCTATGGCTCAGAAGAAGGAAAATAACTGTATAAAATTATTAAAACTCTTCAAGCAGTTGATACTATGACATTCAAATGCTAAGAATTCAAAATCCACTGTTGTTCTTGTTTGTTATATACACATATGTATACAGACACTCACAGTTAGAGATAAATAAAGATATAAATACTGATATTCTCCAGAGAGCTGGATTAGGGTACTATCCAAGAGACTGGGCAACGCAAATCAAATCCATCTCATTCAGTTGTCTTCATTCTCTGGGTAACATGTTAGGTTTGCTCAGGCACTTTTCTGAAGTTGTGAGCAGCCCACCGCTGTCATTAGGCACACACATATATAGAGAAAAGTCAGTCAAGTATGATGCAAGGACTGGGGAACCTGTGGTCCTCCAGTTGGACTCCAACTCCCTTTAGCCCCAGCCAGTACAGCCAGTTGTCAGGCATTCTGGGAGACCTGTGGCATCTGGAGAGCTACAAATGGCTACAATCACAGTGATACCTGCAAACTCCTGGAATTGAGAAAATTATACTTGCAGTAGTAGAAAAGGCCACCTGGAGTTGTTTATGTAGAGCCCCGTCCCTACTTGGTTTTTCCTACCCAGTCAAATGTGGCTCTGCAGGTGCTTATACAAAGGATACAGTAAGTATGTGAACCATGCTTAGGGCTGATAGTTAGGAAGAAGATGAATTTGTTCTTTGCATATTCTAGCAAGAACCAAGAAGGTATGAGAGCAAGAAAATTTGCTCAAGCTGATTTTGCTCAGTCTATGTAAATCCTGGCAGTGAGTTAGTACAGACTTCAGCATATGTTCCTCTTTTACCGGTAACTCTAGATATAACTGCAGTGGATTGTTAATTTCTGTTTCTAGTAATAATTACATAATTCATTTAGACTTTACACATGGATTTCCTCACTACACATTTTAAACACTCTTCAGAAGGTCTGAGCCACGGTATTGGTTTCACTTTTAAGTCAGTCAAAAGCAAATTCCCCCAGGCCTCGCTTTTGTCATTTTTTTATACCCTCCAAATATGTATGCCTGCCTCCCTTCACATGAGACTATACACTCTCCCAGGTGGAATTTAAAGGGTCACACAATTTGCTTGCATCGAGGCATTTACCTGCATGAGAAAAGAGAGCACCTGTGCTAAAGTGATGTTTTGCCAAACATTCTTTTAGTAGCAAGTTAGGATCATTTATTAAGCCTCTTGCTTGATACTTGCTCAGAAGTTATGCATTCTTAGCTGCTATAGCTCTGACTGCTTCCTTCCTGAAAATGGGACGAAGAACTGCTAGGTAAGCTTTAGTTCAGGAACTGCAGGAAGTGTGGCAATGCACAGCCTGACACGAATGCCACCGTGGTTCCTTGTCACTGTGAGCAGGGTTTGCACTGGCAAACTTTATGTTGCAGACTGGGTACATGGGGAAGTGCAACCAGTACAGAGCTATTCCAGACGTGCGTTCATTCAGAATATACCCTTGTCTTGTCAGAAGACACACAGTCAGGAAAGTCAAAGAAGAAAAGGAAGACCAAATATGAGATGGGTTGACTCCACAAAGGAAGTCACAACCTCGAATTCAGAAGAGCTGAGCAGGACTGGACATTTTGGAGGGCATTCACAGATAGCATTGCCATAAGTCAGAGATGACTCAATGGCACATAATGACGGCAATGTGTCTCCATGTTAGTGCTGTGCCATTACTGGATATCCTGATACCATGGGACATGCCTTGGGAGAGGAAGTTCACCCAGGTCCCTGCAACACACTCTTTGTTTAATTGTTAGAAGCATACAGTTGAGTTCATTGGTGGTCAAGACTCTGAAGAAGACAAAAGAAAAATGTAGAAACAGTTAAGCAGTTAGAAATGACATGGGTAGACAGTGTGGCAGTGATGGTAGTGATAACTCCTCTTTTAAATATATGTTTTAAAGGTAATACCTTAGTAATACCTACTAAGGTAGCAGATGTGGTAAAAACCATATAACCGCCCTTTCATTATTTGCAAGGGTGGGGCATCTGGGGGAGGCATTAAACTGTGAAGGTTAAAGATTAAAGATATGTGCTTTGTGTAATGTTGTAACAAAGCTGAGATGTTCCCAGAGTTGTAAGCAAAGCATTACGTTGAGCTTCCTATCTCTGGTGTATGGTCCAAGGAGCCCAAATTGAATCAGTGCTGCTTCAGTGAGTTTTGCCCCCAGAAGGGAATGTAAGTGAATTCTGTAAGGGATTTGAACATGGGCTTGGACTTCATTTATATAAGTGCGCTTCCCTCTTGTATCGATTGACATGAACGTTTAGGTGTCGTTCTGTAGTAAGTACCATGGATTTATTTACTGGCTGTGGAACTCTGCTAAATCATCTATTTTCTCTGCATTAGCCTATCTTTGTACTCCTGTCCAGCCCAGTCTCCCTACACTAAGAGCCACCTTGTGGCAATGTAGAGAAATGAATGTAAACAAACACAAATCTGCAATGGTTTGTAAATTTGGTTGCTTAAATTACAGGATAAGGAGAACAGCAGAGACACAATCTATTAAGAAATAACTAGGTGGGTGATTCACTACCATTTGTGTAAATGGCACTAACTCCGGGCTGCCTGCACAATTTATTAATACTTCACGGGAGGAAAAAATTATTTTAATCTCATAATGGATGATGAGCTGTGAAATTGCTTCAGCAGCAGCTGGGCACCCTGGGGGAGGTGCTAGATTCTGCCACATTATGCAAGCTTCCTCTGAGATCTGCTTCACAGTGCTAAACAGACACCATCAAATGTTTAGGGGAGAGGGATACAGTGGCAAGGGGAGGAGGGAAGCTGCAATTGTCTTCTCTGTTTCTAGAGAAAGACAAAAACAGCTTGCTAAAATGTTACAGACTTGGAGAAATGGGAGATGAGGCCTGCTCTGTATTTCGTAATGGCTTGTTGGGGAGAATATCACAAGATTTTGGAATAGGTAGGTGTTCCGGTGCCATACATTGGCTTTGGGGTTAATGGTGTTGGTGAGAGAATTTTGGGTGCTGTAGGACAGTTTTCAATTCAAATATGCATCTGATTGGGGGGCCGAATGTATCAAGTCCATTTTGGATGGTTCTTAATGTTGGGTTTTAGGAGCACTGGATTTCCAAACAATTCTGGTGAGCACGATCCAGTAGCACTGGCAACTTTGCCTTACACAGCCCCTCATGTATCTCACCAATTCCAGCAGAAGATGGAAAAAATTTCCTGGACCAACTTGGTATGTTTCTTTTCAACAGTAGGACTGACGGTATCAGACTCAGGATAGCAAACCTGCTTTGCCCCTTTCCTGCACTTCAGATGTGTTGAGGTGCTAGGCCAGTAGCTGAAGGAGCTCTTGTGCAGGTGTTTCTTTAAGGCTGTCTAAAAACAACAGTTCTGTGTATCTTATTTATCTATTTGTGATACTAGATATAATAAAATCCCTAAGTGGAATATTGATCTATAGTCCTTTTAGTAATTAATACCCTAGAAAAGCTACCAAAAGCATCAACACCACAATGCAAACTTTTAATAAAATGGTTTAAGTAAACAGAAACTTAAAACACTTACAGATGTTTGTGAGGATCAGCAACTTTTTTAAAGGGCAGGGAACTCCTTCAGATTTCACACATATAAACTGGGTATTTTACTGCCTGTATGCTACATTTTGTATGTCTGTGACTGAAATAAAATAAAGTTAAGATGAATATGAAATGAAGAATCTGTCAACTTATGGCTTGCAGCCCAAACAAGCATCTGGCAAACCCTGTGGTCCAGAGGGAACTGGGCCTTGTATTTTATGTAGTTTGCATATTAGTTTTCAGTACAAACATCATTGTCTTTTTTGTATTGCCCAGAGCTAATTGGACTAGAATAGGCTCTGCTCCCATTTAGGTAAAAGATAATAGAGAACTAACTGCCACACAGAATTGTTTTGGTGATGAAAACAGTATAGATTTTAAAGTATTTTGCAAAAAGAGTTAACATGGATGATATTTAGAAATGGATTTTTACTTGTTTTGGAGAAATTCATGATTTTAAAAAAATATATAAACAACTTCTTACATCTTGAAATATTTCATCAGGATCCAAAGAAATGTGGAACTATTTCCAGGAGCCCCAGGGGTGTATGTGTGTGTGTGTCCATCCAGGGGGTGGAAGCGGTCAGATTCCAAGGCTGATTTTTGTAAACAGCAACATGTCATAGCAAACTTCTTTTGAATCTTTATAGTTTATAATACGGTAGAGAAGTCATCTGTTCAAAAGAAAAGGTCAGATTTTTCAGTGACCTAGCAGAACTCCTTCAGTGGCCTAGCTTCAGTAATTCTTTGGTTCGTGGTTCAATTCTGGTTTTACATTCTGGGTAGTAAAACTACATTGAGCCAGAGCTTTTTGTCTGGACAGGAAGAGAAATTGTGTTTTAAACAGACCAGAACCACAGCACTGAAGCAGGCACTCAACAGGAGCAGGGGAGGAACATCCAGTCCCAACAGCCCCTCCTGGTTCAGCAGGGTAGCGTCTCTAGGTTCAAAAAGGGCCAAGGGGATTTGAGAGCAATTTCAAATTTGAACTTTAAATGTTCTGCCGTGCTGAGTGTACCAACACGAGTTAGTATGCCTGGGCACTTCCTGTGCTCTCATCATTGTGAAATGTAGTAATACCACTGGTTGGGAGCTACAGCATGCTATTATCACTGTGGGGTTAAGTTCTCGATCTTTATATCAGAAGAAATTAGTAAAATTGCTGATTGTATGGCACAAGCTTCTGGTTCCAGGCATGTACATTTGCCATAGTGGTAACTGTAACCATTTATTTAGCTGGAGCCCTTTGGAACTTCTGTAGGCTTTTTGGATGCATTTTTAATGAATGCAATTAAAGTGCTATGAAATTGCGAACCCAATTGTGTTTGTTTTGTTGGCTACTCATTTCTGCATCCAAAACCACTATAGAACAATGAAAGAAAAGAACTAACAACCCCACATACACTTGGCACATGTTATAATAAACCAGCTCATCTTCCCCGCTGCACTTTATACTTTATGTATTGCCTGTAAATAATATTCTCTAAAAGACATTAAATCTTAGATCCAGCCTAATTGTAACTATAGTTTGGTTTTTCATTTTGGTTTATGTACAGTGTGTGACTTTTGCAGAGACATTTTTATTCTAGGAAAATGACAAGCCAACAAGAAGCTATAATTGCCCTGATTTTTAGAAGTGGTGCAATACTACAGATCTGATGTACTGCAAGACATGAATCAGAAAAATTCTATTAAAAAATCTCTTGAATGGCTGACACGGGAGTATTATCCGCAATGATTAATTTGACTCGGTCATTATGAACACAGACAAGTCTGACAAAATTGCATTTCATTCCCCACTGAATTCATAAAATCGCTGTACACATAATAAGAAGTTATAGTCCTGTGCTATCCACTATATTTGACAGGATTTCAGCTCTGGAAAAGGGGATGGGGGAGGAGAGAGAGGCTGGGGAGAGGGAATTGGGAGGCTGTTTAAAAGTCTACAATATACTTTATTTTGCTATAGATGGCATTTCACAAATATGCACTTCAACTCTCTTGTTAAAAGTTGAAAGTCACTTTGGAGGGACCTGGGAGTGACTGCTATATTGTTGCCAGGGAGAAAGACAGCTTCTGTGTCAAAGCAAGGGTGAGGAGCCTGTTTGGAGAGGAGAGCATGAGGTTGCATCATTCTGGAGTAAGAAAAGTAGTACTTGCCAAAATATCCTCTTCTGCAGTTCTGCTGAAGTCTAGAGGAGCCCTGTTGGTCTTTGCAGCTAGTGAGAACAACTGGACCTCCGGCTGGAAAAGCGATTCTATTCTGCTATTCTTATCCTGGTTTACTGGCATCTTCACATCAACGGATGACCCTATTACCCCTGTGTTTGCCACAGAATCCATGGGGGGAAACCTAGAAAAGGAATACTGCTGATCAGGTGTAATTGCTGTATGGAGCTTTTCGAGCTCCCTCTCAATCTCACTTAGGCCCATCAAAGCATGTTGACCCTGTAGAAGAATGTAGGAGACTTAGCCAGCTAGAGATGACAGCTCAGTCTAGTGGAATTTGGTTTCAGAACAGTGATTCTGAAGAATGGGATTCAGGAATGGGAGGCACAAACCAGGGGCAGGTTGGGCAGGAGAGAGAGCGAATTCTTAGTTGCTGACAGTGGACTCAGAGAGAATAAATGGGCACGGTTTGGTAAAATGGTTGGGACTGCTATTTTTGGAAGTGTAGCAATAGTATTGTGTGGGCAGTGGCTCTGCTGAAAGGCAGGAAGAGATCATGTAAACACCCATCCTGTCCCATTTTGCATTGACAGATGAATTTATATTGCTCAGCTTGTTTTCCTTGCAGTTCACCAGAAACAATTTCTCTGCTGCTTTCTCTCTTAAACTTATGTTTGCCTCTGAATGTTATTTGACAGGGCAAATATTTACCTCCAATAATGATGAAAATCTCCATCCTGCTAACTGTGAATAACATTCTTTGAATCAATGTTTGTCTGAAGCTTCCAGGATCCCAGCAGATAATCACAGAGAACATGACTTGACAGAGAATTGGGGTCACTTGATATTTGTCAGGTTTCTAAGGAGAGCATCCCCCCATTCTTGCTTGACCAAGTAATGTTCTTTGTGCTTAACAATTGCACATAATGTCTGTCTTAATGGAGTTTCTCATCTATAGAATTGAAAGCACTTTTCATTTACAACCCATTTTACATGTGTGGAGTACTGAGGCACCAGAAAGGGGTTTATTTTTAAAGATGTTGAGTAAGAGAAGCCATGAATAGCAAGTTCAATGCAAGATTACATTTGCATGGCATCTAGAGTGTTCAAATGCAAAAGAAGGCAGGGGCCTTCTTACAGGAGCAGAAGAGGGCATTCTTACAGGAGCAGCAGCTGTCTCCTTTGCTCTGTGTGGCTGAATGCTTCAATTCCTTTGTCCATGCAATAGATCAACTTTGCACTGTGCACCCCAACACATCTGAAAATTGTAACAAAGGTCTGATTTTTAAATGTGTATGTATACAGCTGTTTTGAATATCAGTGAAATTTGGAAGCAGATTATTATGGGATCCTTTAGTGGTTTTGTTTGTTTATTGATCCTGTTGCAATCTGAGTCGCCAACCTTCTTCCTGTGTCATTAAAAATGAGCGAACATTCTCCAGGCCAAGTTTTCTCCCTTGCACAGAAATCCTGCTAGATACAAACAAACAAAAAAGTTGTTCAACCAGGTGACCCCTGCCAAGTGTCTGGGTGGGCTTTTGGGACAGGTGAACAGGACTAGCCTTCCATGAACTGTTACACAACTGCAACAGGTGGAGAGCAGTGGTAGCCAAATGGCTTCCAATTCAGACTTCCTGTTATAGGAATCCGTATTGGTTCTATAGTCACATTTAATAATATGAAAAAATTGCATTTATTTATTTATTTATTTATAAAATTTGTGTGCCGTCCAATTACTTATGTCTCTGCTTACAGCATAAATAAATTGATGGCCCAGCATTCCCAGCATTCAAATTGTGAGACATATGCTAATAACCATGTTTCCAAGGGCTTCATATGCAAAGAACAACATCAGTGACAAATTTAAGAAGACTGCTTTCATTCCAGGGAAGGACTCCATTGGAGTGCGTGGACTTTCTGGTCAGAGTACAATTTTGTTAGACTGACAGTGAGGGAAAGGCGAGGAGAGGGGCGAGGTGCTTCTCTCTTCTTAAGCAGACTTTTGTTTTACACAGTTTAAAATTTATTTTTATCTCTTCCAGCATCCCCTTCCCCAGTTATGGCTTGAAGAGAGACTCAGAAAAGTGGGGGCTTAGGAAGAAGAATAGCAGGCCATGGCTGGGAATGCTCTGTATCAGGGCTAGGCAACTCCTGTGGACTTGTGGGTGCATTTGGGATTCTGAGGTGGCATCCAAGGCACCACACTGTGTGTGTCTCTTGCAGTGCAGGAAAAATGAAAGGCACTGAAGTTGTTAAATCATTGAAGAATATAACTACACTGGTAGCTTAGCTCACAAACACCTCAGTTCGCAACCAAATCGGATCGTGAACAAATATTTCATAAAAAATTTGACTCAGGTCGCGAACGCCGCATTGGGTGGCGATCGCGATCGCGGCCATCTCCCCACCCTCCCAAGTGGTGAGATGGCCACAATTGTGCTGGGGGCGGGGGGAGATAGCCGAGATCGCATCTGTCTTTCCTGCAGGAGTGCGCCCATGATTGCGCCCGTCTTTCCTGCACAAGTGCAACCGCGATATCAGCTATCTCCACCCCCTACAATGATTGCACCCGTCTCCCCCCAGCGCGCCCTTGTTTGCGTCTGTCTCCCCCCCCAGCGCGCCTGTGTTTGCATCCGTCTCTCCCCCCAGTGCGCCCATGTTCATGTCCATCTCTCCCCTCGCCCAGTGCACCTGCATTCCCGCCCATCCCTCCCCCACCTTGCATGTCTGCGTTCACACCCATCTCCACCCCCCAGCGTGCCGGGATGACGGGCACATGCAGGGATGACGGGCACAATCACAGTTATGATGAGGGGGGCAGGGAGATCACTGTGCTTGGGGTGGGGGGGGGGGGAGATGGCCGCGATCTTTGATGTTCTTTGTCACTTTGCTTCACATTTTTCTGATTAAAAAAATAGTTACAGAACAGATTAACCTTATTTACGTTGAACCTTATGGGAAAATTTAACTTGGCTCATGACCAATTTGGGTCACGACTAGAGGCCTGAAATGGATTAAGTTCATGAGTCAGGGTACCACTCCTATAAGGAGCAAGTGCTTTTGGGGGATGGAGGGCTGAAAGCAGAATCACATACATACAGAGAACACCCAAGAAGGTGATCCTGCTAAATGTCCGTGGAACATCCAGCATGCAAGGAATGTTTTGTGCTACTAACTGAAAATATAAAGAAAAGATTTAACCAAAAGAAAAGGCTAAACTAGAGCATTCCAAAACATTCTATCATTAGAAGTAGAGAAAAAGACATGACATGAAGAATCCAACTCATCATTTCAGAAAAAGTAAATTGAAATCAGGCCTTTAAAAGTGCACTGAGTCAAGTTCCATAAATGTGGCGTCTCTTTTGAAAAGGCCTTGCCCCTTGCACCTTCTGACCTTCCTGATTTTGAAGAGAAGTCTAGAATCAGGGCTTCCAAGCCATGCAGGGCCATAGAAGGCAGTCTGTGTTTTACACAAAGAAGTAACACTTCAGAGGGAAGCCCTGTGAAAGTTACTGGAGGTAATAACTCAGAACATTGGATGTGTATCTACATGGAATAAATGTCTTCATAAGCTCTGAAAACACACATGCGTAGGGTTGCTACAGTCATCTGTCTGCCAGTTACAGGGACAAGCTGCTATGGGCATTTTTCCCTGCTGTGCTTTAGGATCATTACCAGATTTTTTTCTCTTCACAGCTTTTATCGGGTTGGTTATTATGGTATTCTTTTTTGTTTTGCTGTTTATGGTAACTTGCTCTGAGAATGCCTGTTGTTAAAGCTATGGTTTATTAAGCAAATACAGAAATATCATAGTGTGAGGAGAGGGAAAGGATATCTCAGTATGGGAAGGAAATACTCTGCCATTTATAGGATTCCTCATTGAGGGTAATTTAAAATAATGCATATCTAGCAGCTACATTGTAAATTGTTATTTCTACTCTAGAGTAGGTGTAGTTTGTTTATAGCAAACTGAAAGCCAGTAAATCACCCACTCCATATGGTGTCCTTTTAGAGTTCTTAAAGAATTCAAATATGATATTACTGACCTTCTTACCAAAACATTTAATATGTCCCTAGCATCAGCCCTTGTACCAAAGGATTGGAAAATGGCCAATGCTGTGCCAGTTTTTAAAAAGAGGATCCAGGAGAGATCCAGGGAATTACAGGCCAGTTCACTTAACATCTGTTCTGGCTAAATTGCTTGAGTAAATTGCTTGAAAGCTTTATTAAAGATAGAATCAGTAAAGCATAGAGGTGCAAGCCCTGCTGAAAAGGAATCAACATGGCCTCTGCAAGCAGAAGTCAATAACATATCAATAACTTATTCAAGTTTTTTGAGAGTGTCAGTAAACACGTAGACAGGGGCGATCCAGTAGACATTGTTTACTTGGACTTCCAAAAGGCTTTGACAAAGTCCCTCACCAAAGTTTCCTGAAAAAACTTAGCAGTCATGGAAAAAAGCAAGCGGGGTCCTATTATGGTTAACTAACTAGTTAAAGAGTAGAAGATACAGAAAGGGAATGAATGGTAATTTCTCCCGGTGGAGAAATGTAACCAGTGGAGTCCCACTAGGTTCTACATTAGGACCAATACTTTTCAACCTATTCACAAATGGTTTAAATAAATCATAAAGTAATCATCAAAAAATGAATTAGGAATTAGAAGTGCAGTAACCAAATTTGGGACAAGGGAGCAACAACAGGGTGGGGGCAGGGGGTTGCAATAGTGGGAAGGGAAGAGGAGGCTTCAGCTTTTTTTTGGCATGCAGGTGGTTTACAACTCCCCCCCCCCGCACCTCCCTTTTTTCTGTTAAAGTTGGCCCTTGAGACATGAGAAGAGACTTGCAACTCAACTCGAAAATTTCTTTCAGTGACTTGAAACTTGACTTGAAAATTTCTTGGGATGACTTTAGACTCTGCTTGGGCGTAAAAGTAAAGATTTGAGACTTGACTTGAGACTTGGAGTAAAAGACTTGAACACATCACTGCATATTGCCAGCTTTATTTTTGATTCCTTGCCTATTTATGTTTCACATGGAATCAGCAGTCACGCACTGGGTTGATACTTTCATTGATCTGTCCAGCTCAGACCCATTGTAAGAACAGTGAACAGTCACACTGAACAGTCACTGAATTCTGTCTCTCTTGTTGGATTCAAGGGAGTAGAGGAAGAAGAGTCTTCTCCAGTAATATCATCTCTCTCCGTCACTTTCCATAATTTTTTACTGTATTGCTCTTTTTTGTGATCCATCCATAAAATTATTTCTGGAGATTTCTGGAAGAGCTGCAAGTCCATTCTTCAGAGTGAAAGGGGAGAGGATTCCAATGTAACTCCTGCTTGCCTAACTTGGTGAATTGTGCAGCACTCTGATAAGGCCAAAACAGAGACACAATTGTTTCATTCCAGCCTGTTGGAAGTGACAAACAGGGCTCTGTTCCTTTGTCAAAAATATGCTTATGCAGGGCTAGACATTTATACTGAAAACGCTCAGTGCTGCTTGTAAGTGGCTCATGCTGGCTCCAGTTTAAAAAAAAAAAAAAAAAAAGCAGTGGCCTATATATGTGAAACTGCAGTTCTTCTCAGAACCCATTTGAGTTCACTCGAATTTGGCATTCTAAGTGTTCAGCTGTGCTATGTAAGTTAAATGCTTTATTAACTATGTTACACTTGAATGATGCCTTGTGCACAGAAAGCTGGATGCAACACTTTAAGGGAATTGCCTCTTAGGTTCTAACCCCTTAAAACATCAGTACTGTTAATTGCTCTGTCCCTTACCAGCTTTTCTCCAGTTCCCATCTTCTCAATCCACATCCACTGCATCTGTGAAAACACATAAAGATGGGGAAAAAATAGTCCAGAAAGATGTTGGCATTTACTTTCAGGGCTGCTTGCAGTTTTTGGGGTTTCTCTAAATAATATCCTTACACTTTGCCCTAGTAGTACAAATTATTCTGAAGTACCCTGATGCTTCTGCTGGAAAATGTTGCCAGTGGGAAAACCTTAGCCTTGAGGTTTAACAGAACATTGTCCTGCTGCCTTTAGGCTATGTATCATGGATGTGTCTAATCCTTCATTTGACTCTTGTTTTCTGCAAATAAACTAATCTATAACTCATAGCATCATTTGACAATTCTACTGAAGCAAACAGTGGCAACAAGAGAGAGAAAGAAAGAAATTCTGAACCTTATTGACAAATTGGAAGTTAATAAATCACTGAGCCTCGATGGTATTGATCCTACAGTTCTTAAAGAACTCAAATAGGAAATTGCTGATTGTTTTACAAAAATATGTAATGTGTCCCTGTGATAAGCTTCAATAACAGATGACTGAAGACAGGCCAATGTAACTTCAATTTTTAAAATGGGTTCTGGGAGGATTTGGAAAATTACAGGTCAGTTAGTTTAACAGCTGTTGTGAGTAAATCGGTTGAAAGCATTATTAAAGGTAAAATTATTAAGCATATAGAAGGACAAGCCCTGCTGAGAAAGAATCAACATGGCTTCCACAAAGAGAAGTCCTATCTCACTAACCTTTTAGGCATTGTGCCAGTACATCAGATCCTTGTATGGATGGGTGCTGCTGTGGTCATGTTCTGCTTATGGTCTTCCCATGTACAGATGATTGGCCACTGTGGGAAAAGAACACTGGATTAAATGAACCCTTGGTCTGACCCAGCATGGCTCTTCTAATGTTGTTATATACTTGACTTGTTATTTTTTAAATCCTTATAATTTCTCCTTGTTTTTCTTCTGTTTTGCCATCTACAAGCTCCCTCTTCAATCCTTCTTGGGTCATTTGGGTTCTACCCTTTCAGGTAATTGCTGTTTACTTTTATAGCAGGATACCCCAATTTGTTCTTTGTCAACTCTGCACTGTGTTGATTTGCCCACTGCCTTTTTAAATGGACTTTGGCGATTGTATTATATATTCTCATATCTCACTGGCTTTTTCTGCTAGGAAGAGCAGCTAAGTAAACCAAGGAACTTCTGCGCATGACTTGTTTAGTGATACTTGCAAAGTAGCAACCTAACCTAACAAGCCAGAATAGTTTTCGTTCCTGGCCTATGTCTCTAGCTTGTTCTGAGAGCAACAAGCAAGTATAAACAAACCATGGACAGAGGGTCCCTACTTCAGTTAGGTCCTCCTGCTGGCAGGGATACTAATCAGGAGTGATTAATCACCTCCTCAGTTGCTTGTGCATGGTAAGCCAGAGTTACTTTGAAGTGCAAACTGGCTCTCTTCATTGTGCTCTAAATGGCTTGTCTGACAGTGATGGCAGGGGACAGAATGGGAAACAAAGAAGCAACTCACAGACATGTGATGTATTTTGTTATTTCTATATGACAGTTTTTCAAGAATTGACTGTAATACTGCAGTAATAATATTTGTGGATGCCAGTTTTAGACTAAATGCTAGGCAACTACCAGTTGTAGTTCAGTATGGAAGTGGAAAGTTTGGTAGTTTGGTTCATGAACATTATTTCTAAAGTAATTTTATGCCAAGAAATGGGTAAAACTGACAGGACCATCTCTCCTGCAGTATATTTGGTGGTGTTGCTTGTATTACAGAAGAGGTGTCAAATCCCTGTTAAGTGGTATCGACCAGTGTTTATTGGACTGTGCAAATAAAGGCACTGAGCAGACTAGACCTTTTGTTTTGTTCTTTTGGAAGTTCAAGAAATCAGTTTTCTACTCTATCATATCAGAAATGGCAAATACAAGTTTCTTCTCTCTCACCTCCTCCTCCAGTAATTGATTTGTAACTAACTATTTTTAGAATGGTTCCAAACATAATTTAATATGAATGATTGTTCTTATGCTTTATAAAATATTGACTGAATCAATGGGTTCTAGTGACGTGTGGAAGGGCAGCCATAAAATACCAATTCCTTCTTTGAGGAAATAAACTGAGAATTCAGCTTGCATTGTTCTTTCTCATTATCAGTTTAAATCTAGCAATCCAAAGGGTTACAGGAGTTGTTAAAGCAAACAGCTTTGAGGAAAAAATAAATGGGGGATCCACTGAATTCATTTAACTTATAATGGTCAAAATCATGTTCTTGGTTCCCTTTGTTGCCCCTAACAAACATATTTGTACTCTAATGGGTCTATTATCAGAACTTCATGTGTTCAAACATTACAAGTATCCCCTGTTCACATTGTATATACTTTTCAAACTGTCATTTACCTATGGATCAAAGAAATTAAGTAATGATTACGTTAAGGGAAAGGCTCTCTAGCTGGCCTAGGGCCTTCTTGCATGTTCAAGCATCATAAAACATACTTTGATCCAAGTATGCAATGGTTGCCCCATTGCTTTCAATGAGCCTCATTTCACAGAACAGTTAACTATGGGTTTTTAAAATCATAGTTATTTGTTCACAGCACTGAGTGTGCTGCCTCTCATATGTTTGTCACTTCTGCTTTCCTAAATAACCCAGGAATTTCTGGATTGTTGTGACATCTGGACAAGGCACGTGCACAACAATAATCATGGTTTAAAACCCTGACTTGTTCAACTATAAACATTCCAGAATGTTGGGTTCAGACTATATTTCTGGGTTGTTCAGGAAAGCCGAAGCAAGTGGAAACTAGCATTTTCTCTGGCTCTGTGCAGCCACAATACAACGGTTGTTTGAGTGTGTCGGGGACAGCTTTTGGAATACATCCGTATTGCAGGGAATGCGACTGGTATTTGTTCTGTGGAGAGCAGTCGTTGATATGTACACATTTAAGCTCTGAGCAGCACAGTAGAAGCAGATTGTACTGCAGGCCACCCTGTGGAAGTATCTGATTGCTTGCTAGATAGGTGCTTCTGCTGATATCTGTTGTAGGAAGACTATCAGCCACAGTCCTACCACCTCCCAGGGCTTAAAGGTATGGAAAGGATTTCCTCTCCCAGTTGCCCTTCATGGGAAGCTGTTTCACACTCAGTGGCTGCCCACACTGTTGTTAAAAAAGCTTCACAACATATAGAATTTCTGGACCTGTACTGTGATATATACAGAACACTGGAGCATATGTAAATACACTAAAATACAGCACTATTTATTTCATATAATTATTATGCATAATCCAGTACATAAAGTTAATGCAATCTAAACAAACTTAGGATGCAGCCTATGACCTGTAACAATGCATGTGTGATGTATGTTGTCAAATTAAAATTTCTTTCATTGTGGATGGAATCATTCATTTGGGTGCAGGACATTGGTCCATCCACCAAACACATCACTGGTTGGTTGTATTTTATCGCATGATTTTGGTTCCTGCAGAACACAACTGATCTAATACACTGAGGCTTTATGAGCTTTGGTGTGCAAGCTGATTCCTTCCCCGTGGATACAGACACAGCAATAGTTACCCAATTCATTTTTAAATGGAAATAACACAGCGGTGAGGGAATTTCTTCTTCACCACTTCCATTGCCTCCTCACAGTGCCGTCCAGCGGAGCTCTTTCAAGTGGTACATGGATTGATACATTCTGGCCCTAAGAAAGATCCTGTATCACCTTCTATGGCCCACTGTGACGACTTTGCCCAGCACTTTAAGGAGAAAATCGCTCAGATTCGTCACGAGCTGGACTCCACAAGTGATTCAGATCCTTTAGGGGAGGTGCCAATGACTCCATCTGGTCAGATATTAATGGATGAATTTCAGTTATTGCAGCCTGATGATGTGGACAAGGTGCTTGGACAAGTACATCCCACCACCTGTTTACTTGACCCTTGCCTGTCTTGGCTACTGGCCAAAGCCAAACACAGGATTGGTACCTGAATCCTGGAGGTCATCAGTGCCTCTCTGAGGGACGGCTGGGTGCCTGCTCCTTTAAAGGAGGTGGTAATCAGGCTTGTCCTAAAGAAGGTGTCCCTGGATCCAGAGATGGCCGCCAATTATAGACCAGTGGCCAACATCTCATTTTTGGGCAAGGTGTTGGAACGGGTGGTGGTGGGACAACTCCAAGCACTCTTGGATGAAACTGGTTATCTGGACCCATTTCAGTCTGGCTTAAGACCCGGGTATGGTACTGAATCTGCCTTGGTCATGATGACCTGTGCAGAGAGAGACAGGGGGAGAGACAGGGAGAGTGCATCCCTGTTGGTCCTCCTGGACCTCTCAGTGACTTTCGATACCATCGACCATGGTATCTTTCTGGATAGGCTGGCGGGACTGGGAGTAGGAGGCACTGCTTGGCAGTGGTTCCGCTCCTACCTCGACGGCCGATTCCAGAAGGTGGTGCTGGCGGACTTTGGCTCTGTGCCATGGCAGTTATGCCATGGAGTACTTCAGGGTTCCATTTTGTCCCCCTTGCTATTTAATATCTACATGAAACTGCTGGAGGTGTGGGCTGCGGAATCATCAGTATGCTGATGATACCCAGCTCTACCTCTCTTTTTCAACTGATCCAGGTGAGGCAGTGGCTGTACTGAACTGGTACCTGGCGGAGGTAATGGGCTAGATGAGGGCCAATAAACTGAAGCTCAATCCAGACAAGACAGGGGTCCTGTTGGTGGGTGGATCGAGCTCCTGGCTTTCTCTCTGGTGGCGCCCCATCTATGGAATGCGCTCCCCAGAGAGGTCTGCCTGGTGCCGTCGTTATTTGTTTTTTGGTGCCAGGTTAAGACCTTTTTATTCCAACAATGGATCCAGTGTGGATCTGTAATTTATTTGTGTTATGTTTTATATTATTTTATTTATGTAAGCCATCCTGAGGCCTTCGCGACAGGACGGCATATAAATATTCTAAATAAATAAATAATAAATAAATTCTCTACCTATATAGAACCTATATAGAACAGCTGCCTCCATTGAAAAAATGAATGAGGCAGGCTAAGATCCTGCATGCATTGGAGTACCCACCACGGCAGAGGTTTTCCATACTGCATGAACATTAATTAGGCTAGGTACATTTACCTGAGTGCAGAATTTTATCCACTCCCCACCACCCTACCCCCAATATTTACTTTTCTTATATTTCAGAATATCTGTTTTAAAACATATATAGAGAGTGAGTGCAATGTACCAGCACTTTCTTAGCAGATGTTGCTTGTTAATACTTGCCAGTATGGCACTTTACCCTCTTACCTGAATTTGTCTGCTCAGGTTTTGAAATGTATGACTTTGATCCTAATGCTGATTGAGTAGCATAAACTTCATTCAAACCTTCAACCATTTTTTTGTCATTGAATTGAATAGATACAACAGAAAATGTACAAAGGACATGGGAGAGGGGAGGTATGCTAAGGAGCAATCCTATGCATGTTTAGACAGGAAAATTTCCAGCATTCCCTGCCATTACTTATGTAAATATCTATTTCATTTTCACATTGTCCAGTAGCTGAAGGTGTCAGATCAAATGCACAAAGCTAAAATTTAATAATAAAATAGGGCAGAACATAGAATTAAAATAATACAGTATAACATGGCAGAATACAAAATTTAACACAGTTTAAACAAAGAAAACAATTAAAAAAAAAAAAGAACTAGATGTGCTAAAAGATGCATTGGACCATGCCCTTCTACTTCAAAATGTGTGCAGGGGGAAGGTGTCAAGATTCATTCTGATAAGCTGTTCTGCAGTTTTGCCAGAAGGGTATGTTTGTGAGGAATCCTTTAGAGCACTTCTGGAAGGAGTTGCAGAGAATGACTTGAGCAAAAAGTTGCAAGAATGACTTGTGTCCCTTACCCTCCAATTTCTTTCAAGTCCAGAGTTTCTCATGGGGTTCATAGTAGTGAATACTGTGTATCATTTGGCATAAGCTTTTTATTTTTAATCTCATGTTCTGTATTCCATCTCAATCTCTCTTTGAAACACAGTGTCCTGGACAAGTTAGTGCTTTGTACAGGAAATCCCAGAAGAACACAGATTACTACAGAAATAAGGTTATTAAGTATTTTGAGAAGCTCCCTCTTTATCATTGAATGCATTGCATTTTGTTCCCATATTTCACTAACAGTCTTCCTTCAGTATTTATTCCTGAAACTAAGGTTCATTTATAGATCTGAGACAATTTTGCTGGTGCAGTTCCTGATCATTTTTTAAATGTAAAGTGCATATAATAGTGTTTCCCTAAACATTCTTATGTCATCCAGCCTCCTATGAATTAATATGTTGTTAATCCCCCGCTTTCTAGCAAGCAAAACTTTGTATGTGTCTAGTTCAAGGGTGTGGAATCTCTTTCCACTCAATGGTCAAATTCCATTTTGGAGAAGCTCTTAGGCAAATGGTCGAAATGCCCTCATTTTTTGCTCAAAGCACTTACTGCCATTAATCAAGCCATAGGAGAGGCATTTCAGAATGGCAAAGCCTGCACAAAAGCTGGGAAACCACTAATGGGTGGGTTGGAAAAAGGGTGGGAACAGGAGAAGGTTGATGTCAGATCCTTTTATATTCTCTGGGAGGGTATTATAAGAACTTGTGTCTGTTCTTGCGCAGCTTTTCCAGGACTCAGTAAGCATGGGTGGATTGCATATCTGGGATGAACAAATTCACTTTGCCTTGGACAAAAATGTGAGAAATATTTTGTAAGAATGTCTTCTATTTCATTTTTGTTTTAGACATACAATGGTCAGAATGAAAATAATGAAGACTATGAGATTCCTCCTATTACTCCTCCCAACCTCCCAGACCCTTCCCTCCTTCATTTGGTGGATCATGAAACTGGATATCACTCACTGTGCCACAGTCTCCCTCCAAATAGCCTCATACCAGCATATTCCTACCAGAATATGGACCTTCCAGCCATTATGGTGTCTAATATGTTAAGCCAAGATGGACACCTCCTCTCTAGTCAGCTGCCTACTGTGAGTAACCTTTCTCTTTCTACTTGTGTTCCTTTTTATGCCTGATGCTTTGCACCACTAACATTCTGTATAGTGTGCAAGTGGTCCTGTTAGTTTGATTCCAGGTTAAAATCAAACTAACAGGACCTCTTGCTTACAAGTTAGCTAAGGTGATGCTTTTACAAGGTCACCCTCTGCTTCTGAATTGAATTGTATTTAGAATGTTCTTGACTGCAGAATGGAGAGTCTTATTTCAGTGCAGAGCCCTGTAGCATATATTAAGAATTATAATATATTATATTGCTATTATATAACTGCCCCTTTCCATTCTATTAGCTCAGACCATATCTGAAAACTTCCATATTCCTTTGCATATGAAAATTGGCCCAAGAAATGCACCACCTTATCCCATTTTGTATTGCTTATTTTCATTACGAACAGTTTAATTTATCAACGTATTCATAAGGAAGCATGCCTTATTGGCAAATTGAAGACGGTGAATTACCATCAATAGATTTTTTACTTGAGGGAGGTCAGAAATTAGAAGTTGTACAGTTGATTTCTTCATAGCTATTGGTATGGTCACACTTATAATTTTTTTCCATGCAAGTTTGGATTTAAAATTTTCTGTCTTATTTTATTTAAAAGCCCTTGTTCATAATCAAGATGTATTCATGTTGTGGTTTTATGTTTCACTATTTGCATATATAATGTCATGCATATTGGTTTGGGACTTTTGGAACTCCTTTATACATGCTGTATTCTTTTTGCCTGCTTTGGCTTGATAGGCAGAGAGAGAGAGAGTTTCCCCAAGTCTTCTGCTCATTGCTTTGTTGATATGTTTCCTGGCTGTTAAAAATACTGGCACATTCCATGCAAATATCTTTATAAGGACAGATAAAATCTCTACAGGTTAAAAATCTTTACCCGATACAGTCTTTTCTTGCTTTCCTTTTTCCATAAATACAAGTTTATGGTAACAGGAAGGCTTCAGGGCAGAAGAACTAATGGCCTCATTTGGTCACCCCAATAGCAATGCCTAATTGACTGGAGCAAAATGGGTTCTCTCTGGTCATGTACATGGCTCCGACCTCACCCCATTTCATGGGGAGGATTAAGTAGTAAATGGTCCTCCTTCTCCACACATGCTTTGGAGCACTAACTTCCATCAGCTTACATTCTAAGGAGCTTACATTCTAAAGAGACAAGCAGGATATAAATGTAATAAATAAACAATAATTCTGAAGGAAACAACTCCCCCAACCTGCTATCCATTATATGCTCATAAGTTAAATCACTACTTTTTTCTTATTGTGAGATGTTAAGTTGATCCACGTTAGCCTTCTGGATAAAACATTAAACATTTATCAAGGAGACCAAAGCAAACATGATTTCATCATGGGAGAATTTTTAAAAAGTTGCATTAAGCATCAATCATAGTTTTATGAGCAGTATGGAAACTACTGCGCAATCTTATCAAATTGCAATTTCCTTCCATCTTTGGTTTCTGAAATATTTACTTACTTGGATGCATCATTTTATTTATTTAAAACATTTATATCCTGCCTTTCCACCGCTATTGGCCTCCAAGACCACAACAAATAATTAATACAATCCATTAAGGTTAAAACAATAACAATACAGAAACAGGGAGCCAGCAAGTGAATCATGAGTGAAGCTGAATACTGCTAAGCCACTGGGACAAGAGAGAAAAGGGTTTACTGGTGCTTAAATTGTATATTAGTAACATGTGCTGACCAACATAGTGTGGGAACTACAATGCTGAGCTTGGATGTGGGAATCCCAAGTTCAAGCTGCTAATATAATATGAAGTTTAGTTGGTATTGAGCAAATAATTTTCAGCCTAACCTACCTCACAATGTATTTGGCATGGTGTGACATGTCAAACCATGCTTTTTACAAAGCCAAACCATGGTTATCATCTATTCATAGCTTGTGCATGGTTCCATGTCCAAGATCTAGAACTGTTCTGAAGCTGGTTTGCAAACCATAGTTTGGGCAAAATGGGGTTTTCATTACATATAAATGGGAGAGTGAAGGAGGGGAGGAATGCCACATGAGCAATGGTTTGCCTGTACACAAATCAAAAGTTTGGATCAAACTATAGATTATGCAAGACATGGCCTGATATTACATCTAAACTATGCCTTTGTGAAATAATATTGCTTTTCGAAGGAAGGGTTGGGATACAGCTAGATTCTAACAATTTTTGTCCAGTTAATTTAATGGTAATTATACAAATCTCCCAGCTAAAAAGTAACATATGTTTCTTGTTCTGTGCATAGGAGACCGTAGTGCAGGAAATGGGGAAAACTCAGACCTTTTGAACCTCCTAACACTAACACATCCCCTAAATTTGTGGGAGGCCTTCCCATTTATTTGTAATTAAAATGGGTATATTCAGTGAACCTTGCTTCTATCATGGCTATCTCAAAACCAACAGGCACCTTTGTATGAAATCAAACATTACTTTAGAGCTTCTCTTCAGCTGAGTTGATTAAAACATTCATTTCTGAGACAAAAGAGTCAATTTCATATGAAAGATATTCCCCCCCCCAGTTTAATTTAAAGCACAGCCCCAATGTCTGACCCCTATTTTCATAACATGATAATTTTATCCTGTGTTGATTGTCTCATTTTTGAGAGGAGATATTGCACTTATAAATCAGTTTCTAAAATACCCAAAGAAACAAGAATAGTGGGATTTATTAAGCAGCTTCCACACATCTGAAATAATTTATTTTGGAGTAGTCCTTGGGAAATGTTCTCTTCCTTACTTTATGGTTCTGTTTTACAAATGCAGCATCATGACAATAAATCAGGACGGAGCTTCAGAAAGATAAGAAGAAGGCTTAGTGTGCTGTAAGCATAGAATAGCAAGATTAAGATTTGTTTCCCCCTTGTAATGAAAATGAAAAAAGAGGGGGGAAAACTGGAGAAGTTAGCATTTTCCAGTCAGTTGTGAATGGAGAATAGTTCATTTTAAATGGAGGGCTAGGGAAATGTGATATACCTTTAAGGTTCTGACTTGCTAAGAGGCCATTGCCAAAGAAACTTGTCTTTTAATTTTAAGCCCAGCATGTAAACTTTTCTATCTTTCTGTCAGACATCTTTTCTAAAGACATCAAAATGTCTATTTTTTGTTAAAATTATTTTTAGTTCCTTTCCAGTCACCACAAATTGGCCATTATTTTCTATTGAAATTTCCATCCGCAGTACTCCCACTATGTGTTCATGGATGGGTAGCATATAGTCCAGTTATATACCATACAATTTCTGTTTATTTATTTATAGCTTTTATATCCTGCCCTTCACAATGTCTCAGGGTGGTAGCATTAATAATAATTTTTATGTGGTGTTAATAGAAACTGCATGTAGAACAGAGAGAGACTAAATCCTATGAACAGAACAAGTTTCAAAATTTGTCTCCATTAACACCTTCCATGTATGTGTCTGTCAAAGCTTTACATGACTAGATATACTGGTGAAACAAACTGCGTCTATTTATTGTCACAGAATCTCTTTTCCAAAAATCTTAAAACATGGCATATGTCAGAATCTTTCTAAGACAGCATTTTGCCACCCAAAGGCAATGCTAGGAAATATCAGTTTTAAATATACAATACGGAGTCAAAAAGGTTGGTGTGTGTACATGTATGTGTGAATGTGTGCACATGTGCATGCATATACTTGTTTGTAAATAATATGCAAAAGCTAGATGCTGTAAAAGGACATATTTGTTCTTAGGGATCATCCTGATTTAAAGATTGATGTTTTAAAGATCTAGGACCTAAGGAAAGCATACATTGTGTGCCAAGCCTCAGGTATACCTAAACACAGTCAGAGGTAGGAGGACTTTTAGTGCACTTCTGCTTGCAGGACTGTTTGGCTGCAGTTCAGGGGTTTTCCTGCCTCTTTTAGTATTCTTATTGCTCTGAAGCAGGACCCAACGGAAGCTTTACTCCAGTAGCCAATCTCCTTTCTTGCCTGGTGAAACAAACAAGAGTGCTTTCCTGCTCCATCATAAATGAACAAAGGTACTCAGTCATGAGCATTTTAGGAGATGTAGTGGCTACATCTGCCTTTGCGACTGGGGCTATTGGAGAGAGAGAAAGGTACCCCTACACTGTTAACTAGCAACCCTGCTTAAGATCGTGTGTACTATACTCTTCATCTCTGTTAAACCTTTGCTAGTATTTATTATGGTTTTTTTGTGGAAGAACAGTGCATTAATTTTCAGGAGGCTAGGATGCAAAGAAAAGTGCTTGGATTGAGAGCTAGTTAGTAAAATGTAAGATGTCCATTAAAAATGGGACACGGTAACCAAGACTTAAGTTCTTTTCTTTTTAATGGGAACTAAGTGCAATTCACCCTCTCTGGATCTAACCCAAGATATTTGATTGTGCTTTAATATTTCATTAGAGAAGTTTGGATCCCCCAGCCCAATATGTTTTGACCCAATAGCCAAGGTCAAAAACTGGGATCATTTAGGAGCAAGAGGGACTTACCTTGTATGGACATGTGCAAATCATGTGTACAGTACAAGGTAACTTGTACAGGTTATGTGCAGCTATTCATTAGTGCCTGTTATCCAACTCATCTTCAGAACAATACATACAGATGAATAAATAATTCCCACAAAAGGCCTGTCAGATAAGAATGATTGTCCTTCTTCTATAGATAGAAAATTAGAAGGACACAGAGAACTAGCATGATCTAGTTGTTCTAAACGTAGGAAGGGCTTGGGATAAAATAAATAAATGAATAAATGATTCACTGGCAAAGCTTGGAATAGATCCTTTGTTTCCCCTAACTCCCAACCCTGTTGCTTTAGTCATTAGATTGCCTTCCACTGAGGTCCATGGGACTGCACAGAAGTAACTATTTGCAGCATGTGGTAAGTGTTTTCAGAAATGGAGCTTTTAACACTATGCATATGTGAAGTTATGTTGAAAGTATCATACCCATATGCAGAGGGTTAACCATAACCTCCATTTTTGTTTCATGCTACGTATTTTTCTTGATGTTAACAATTACTGATTAGCTAGTAATCAGAAGCTGTATTTCCCTTACTTTATTGTGTAGTTCCATTGGGATAGAAAGATGAATGTGGATAGAAGTGTGCAAAACAGAACAAAGCTGTTACATGTTGTTATTATCAAAATATATAGAATAAATGGTCCCTTCTTCAGATCATCAATATGTATACAAAATATTTTAATTGCTAGCCTGCAATAGATCCTTTTTAAAACTACTTACTGTATGGCAATTAGCTGCAATAAGAAAAACATTTGACTTACAACCGATGTTGGTGTAGCAGCAGTTTGCTATACATTGGGACTTTCTCCTTGTTTCCCCCCAATGCAGCCCTTTGCACTGGCAGAAAATCTGCTCTAGAAGGTTTTTGATCACTCTGGTGCAGATTTTGAGTTGATGCTGGTAACTGGGCAGGGTGGGGTGGGAGGCTGGTTCTTAGAATCCACCAGAGGAATCAGCCTGCTGGGTCCAGTCCAATGAAATGCACAGTAAGGCAGTAGCTCAATGCAGACATCATTTTAAGAGATGGTTAATGAAGCCTAACTCTGAATGGACAAATTGAGCTTTGATTCTTGTCCAGAATCAGAAACAGTAGGTTGAAGTGGGTTTGCATACTACCGTTTCTCATGATTCCCAAATTGGCCAATCATATTTACGATTATCACTTTACATTCAAAGTCTGCTGCACCACAGAGTTATGCATTTAAGAAGTTTGTTGCTAAAAAGTCAACACGAAAATGGAAGCAGAGAGCTAGCTGTGGAATCTAAACCATAGGTGTTTGGTTTTGAAACTGGTAGGAGGGTCTTAAGTATGTTTGGAAATGATGTTGGAACTGAGCCACTGTGACCTTATTGGTTCTAATTCATCTAAGCTATAAAACGTTGTTAGCACAAAGTCAGAGTCATGGATACTTCTTCAGGGCACAGTTATAATGATCACTTGTAGCCTTTGCTGAGTAAGACCACTGAGTTCTCATGATTGTCCAAAGCTAGAAATTCAAGCAAGTCTCTATCATATACTAGCTGCAATCATCATACCTGGGAAAGGGCCATACTGAATAAAGTCAGAATTATTCCTGCATGAACACATATGGGGCTTGCTGTAAGGATCCAGGGGGTTTAAGCCAGCAAGCACTGCTCTTTCAGCCCTCCTTTTATTCATTTTTAATGGGGTCATACCAGGTTTCCATGCAAGTGTAGCTAAATGAATAGAGGGTGTGCAACAGCAGTGCTTGGTGGATTGCACAACACATATTTGATAGAGTGACTTGAAAAACACATTGTTAAATTTTGAAACTTCTAAACTTGGGTAGAGGATTCAGCATTCTGCATACTACCTTTCATCTGTTCTCTGCACCTGTCAGACCTTTTCTTCTTTCATCTCCATTGACTGTGAGATATGAAGAAACTTAATGTTCTCTTCGTTAAAGCAAGTACAATGTGGCCAATATTTTGATCACATCCTGCTGCATTGGCTATAAAAGAAACCTTGGTTCTATAAATATCCTACTTACACCAAGTTCTCATTATGAAGGAGCAAAGTTTGGAGGAAATTCAGAAGTTGAGGTGTAACCACAGAAGTTGATCTGTTGCTTTCTCTTCTTGAGCCCTGTCTGATGTTAAATGCTGTTACAACGAGCAGGAGACTGTTTGGGGTCCACACATGTTTATTTTTATAAACATAACGTTAGCCTCCCACTATTGTCAGGAAATCAGACTGCATTAGATGTTTTACTAGTTGAAATTTGTTGCATAGTTTCATGGCTTCTGTTGAAAGCAGCTGTGGGCAGCATGGTCAATTTCACTGATATGCTGTGCCCTAGAGCTGAGGAGGGTTCAGGACCTGATGCACTGTCAGAAAACCAGAAGTCAGGAATGTGTGGCTGAGGCAGCATTAAAAATGCTCCATCGAGGCAGAATCAGGAGCACCTAATCCACAATGCAGGGTGTTTTGGGGAACCTGTAATGAATATCATACACAGAAGTGTACCCCACTGGTTTAAATGCTTCTGTAGAATTGGCTTTGACAGAGTGTGCTCTTTTTGATTTTTTTTCTAGTATTTTTTTATGCCTGACAATAGCTGATGGAAATTATTTTTCTTACTGAGTACAGTGCTAGTTTTAGTTTAAGGATAGGGGTTGGAAAAAAATATGTGGTAGCTATAGTCCATAAAGATTCTGTCACCCTGTTCAGCTGCCTACTAATTTTGAATGTCTGTATTGGTACTAGGGACTCAAGAAAGGAAAGGAGTGGGATTTTGTTACAGTACAAGCTGCATGACATTCAGCTTGAGTTGTTAAGGATGACAAAGCTTTTGTTCATGGGTGTTTTCAACATGCATGCGTTGACTGGGTGCCTTGGGATTTCATAGCTGTCTTAAATGACTGAATCTAGTTTCCTTTATTGGATTAGGAAAAGGTGATCTTTGGCTAGGTAGCTGACAATAACTGTTGCCATGGACAGACTGTTATCTGCTTGGTTTTGGCCTATTACATGCTACTTCCAAACTTTCAGGATGGGACGCCAATTTAATGGTCTGACCCAGGATGTTTGTGCATCCTGTAGCCCCTTGAGGCGTTTTCCTGGAAATTTGGCTGAGCATTCTTCTATGTCTTTGCCTGCAAGAAGGAAACACTCCAGACTATTGATAGGGTCACCCTGAGATGTCCTCAGCCAAATCACAGTGTCATGTTGACTCTACTGTATTTTGGTCTGACAATTAGAATGTAAATGGCAGAAGACCTCAGGGAAAACATGATCCAAGGTTGGCTAGTGTAGTGTCAATTCTGGTGACTTCTCTGAGCCACTGAGGAAAGCTTACTTCTCTGCTACAATTGCTTCTGCACAATGTTAACTGTTACTATTTCAAGCTTTGTTGAATGTTGAAGGTCAACTGGTAGAGCACTTGGAAGCCAACTGTAATCAATTTCATCTGTACTCACTTTGATGCCACTGTCATTGTAGAGTCAGAGATGGATGTAGCCAGCACACTACCAGATCATATTGTTATTGATACTTTTCAGCTTGTGCAGCCTGAGGATGTAGGCAAGTTGTTTGCTTCATTGAAGTCTATCAGCTGCTTGCTAAACCCATGCTCTTTCTGGCTCTTGTTAATGTGCCTTTGGGGGAAGGTGGATAATCTACTGCCTTGAAGGAGGTGGTATTTCAAGCTTCAATGAAGAAACCTGGCTTGGACCCCACTATTTTGGGTAACTTCTGACCAGGTTTCAGTGTATTATTTGTAAGAAAAGTACTGGAGTGAGTAGTGGTGCCACAACTTCAGGCAGTTTTAGATGGCATCCAAATCTTCCTTCTACCCTTGTTGCACAACAAAAGCACTCTAGACCGTGCTGGTGGATAACTTATGCCAAGAATGGATGAAGAGAGTGCAGCCCTGTTGGTTCTATTGGATGTTGGTTCTAGGGGATGTTCTGTATCATTGAGCAAATAATTGGTCAGTAGTATTGAAATGGGGCTGCATTATCCTTGAAAGACCTAGTAGGAAATTTAGGGTTCTCCTAGACTTGGAGCTACCTATAGTGGCACAGGTGACATTGGTAGATAGGATTGTTGTTTACTAGTTTGGTCTGGCTGGCAGCTGCATCTTACCTTAATTGCAGGCTGGCTTAAGCTATAAGGATTGGCTATAGATTGGATCTTGGGCAGAGTTCATATTGAGTCAGTTTTCTCAGGGAACGAGGTGGAAAAAAATCAGCCCCTCAGAAAGCTCCAAGTGGTACTGAGGCTGGAAGCTAGGAATCAGCAAAAGACACTTTTGTGCTCCAAAACAGAAGAGAAAAATATCATCAGATGCTGCAAAGTCTTTTATTCTGCCCAAATAAAATAATAAAAAGTCTTTCAAGTACCCAAATACAAGCCTTTTCAAGCAGAATAAAGGTCTTTTCAAGTAAAATAAACACCTTTTCAGGCACCTGAAAACATTTCCCTTGTGTTTTGAGTTGGAAAATAGACAGGGCTGTTGTCTGCATGTTCCATGTTGGGAGCAGAAGACTGAAATGTGAAATGGAATACAGCAGCTTCAGGTTGGTTGGCACTGCTGTGAGAAGTGAGGCATGACATGTGGTGTCTTAAACGGGATAGGCCTGCTCTAAACTCTCAGGATGCAACAATCTAGGATCTGCTGGGGTATGCCAGCGTCCTCATGGTCTACGTCCTTGGCAGTCTTGAGTATAAAAGTTCAGCCTGCCCTGCACCTAGGAGAGCCAACTCCTGTGGTCTTTCTTTTGAACATTGTGCTGGTGAGATGATGACTGTGTGATGCTTTTTGTGACCCCTGACTCCTCATCACAAGACGAGAGGTTTGGATCCTCTGACGAGGCTATGGGTCCTGGTCTCACCCAGATTAGACTACTGCAATGTGCTCTATGTGGACCTGCTTTTCAAGATGATCTGGCAACTTTAGCTGGTGCAGAGTGCAGCTGCTGGAATGCTTGTGGGGACCAGGCAGTCAGAAGACACGACACAACACGACACTCTGCCATTTACCCTGAACATTCATTTCTGGGTGTTGGTTTTGACCTTCAGAACAGGTTGTCTGAAATGTAGAGACAGGGGACAGCTCTCGCACACTGCAGTCTGTTCAGATAGATTCTGAGGAGGAGGTAGACTGGCAGAGTTAGGCAGATGACTTGTAGGTTTCAGGGTTACCTGGTGAAGAGTCGCAAGCAAAGCAGCCTTCCTTGGGAAAGGGATTCCTTGATCCAATCATGAGGCAACAGGCTAAATGAATGGAGCAGTTACTAAGCATCTAGCATTCCCAACATTTACCCCTCAGGTGGCAGGAGCCATTCCACAATGTTCTTCTGAAAGGAAGGGAATGAGGGGAGGGGTATCAGCTAGTATGCAACTCTTTAAATGGGCAGATGTTCCTCAAAGGGAAAGCTACTTCTGATGTATACTGTTCTGTAACCTGTTAAGATTTACTAGACTCAGGTGAGACTGTATA
Organism: Varanus komodoensis; assembly: GCF_004798865.1. Lineage (NCBI taxonomy): Eukaryota > Metazoa > Chordata > Lepidosauria > Squamata > Varanidae > Varanus > Varanus komodoensis. Next base: position 2,266,178 of record NW_025336114.1, on the reverse strand, counting down.
TCTAAGGTCTCACCTGAGTCTAGTGGGGAGGAAAACGGGGGGGGGGGGGGAGAACCCTGCTCACAGCATGAAGGTCCATCTGCACCTATGCATTAAGAACCAACTTCTGACATATTGCTTGTTAACCTGCTAGGAAGGCCTGTTAGACTGGCAGGCATTACAAACAGGGCCTTTCCTAGGAGATAGAGGCATGGCCCCAAGTTTGTCAGCTTTTAAAATTGTACCTTTCAGTTTGTATTTTGTTGAAGTGTTGCATGATAAGCTTTTAAATTGCCCCCGTTTTTGTTTTGTGATTACTTTATGTGTATTGTATATCTTGTATATTTTGATGTTTTAATTACTTTTATAAGCCTCAGTGGCAGAACTTTGCCCTCAAAGATGGCGTGTAAATCTCCTAAAAATGAAATGAATAAAATTAGCTAGTTATTGCCACCATAAGCACAGTGAAGGCCAAGGACAGCCTGGTCTTTGATTACTGAGAGTAATCAGTGCAAGGCTTGCTTGCATGGTGTGATTGCCATCTTTGCTTAAGTTTGGGTTTGGATAACGTGGATACTTCTCATACCAGCGTTAACATGAGGAGAGACATCAGGATGGGAAGTGACCACACTGCCTGCTCATCTCATGTAACCCTCTCTTTCAGTTGTTGCCAGTGTAGAGCGGGGGCTGACCATACAGAAGCAGCAATTGTGCCACACAGGAAATTAAAGAACAGTGCAGGTTGTGACATTTTGCTGGCTGGATCCCAGCATGTCTGTGTGAGGCTTAAACTTTGTGCTATCATGTTTCATTGCACAGGTTGTGACCACAATGGGCAAGATTTAGGCCTGCCTGCCAAATTGGAAAGGAAGAAAAAGATGAGATGTGGGAACAAGTAAAATGTTACCACATGGAAGCTGCTGAAAAATGCATGCACATTGTGGTGTTCAGTGCAACTGAAAATGAAATGGGGAAGAGAACTATGTATGGCACCTTCACTTTGTTGGGTGAAATGCAGGTTATAAATAGATGCAACAGTAGCAACTAAGGAGCAGTGTTTGTAAGTACTTCTTGCACCATGTAATATCCCAGTGTTGTGGAGTGTCTCAATACTGGTCTCACTGTCCTAGGTGGAGTTCAGGTACCAAACAGAATTATTGCAAGAGAACTAGTGTTAATGCAAGAAACGAAGGTTGGAGTGTGAAGTAGGAAGATTGGAAGAGATAAGCAAAGGTGAAATGAAATAAGGAGATGAGGATAAGAATAGCAGAAGTTAAGGAAACATAAAGGGGACACGATGAAACAAATTTCTCATCTGTGCAGTGGAGTGTTTTTGCTTTTTGTTTGATCAGGAATCTCTTTTTTCATTTTCATTCATTCCATATATATACTGCCCAAATACCAAAGTTCTCTGTGTGGTTTACAACATGATGAAACAATAGAAACTTTTAACATACAAAAATTAAAAATTGTTTGAAAAATCACAATAACAGCCCCTTTCAGCCCTTTTATACTATTCAAGAAGTTGTGGAGTACTTTTTCACTGCTTATTTTGCAGGAATAATATTGGATACAGCTGGGAGTTCTTTTCAGCATCTTGGCAAAGAATGTAAAGCAGTACTGAGAGACTGACTGTGCAAAAGGGGAGGTTGGGGCATCTATTGAGCAGGCGGGTTAAAGAACTGTCAACAAGAAATGGGTTTTCAGGAGGGATTTGAAAATACATTCATTTGTCAGAAACAAAAGACAGATCAGAGCCAGAAGAGGAGAATGTTCCATGCTGTACAAACAGCTTTCTGCCATGCTAGACAGTGCAGCAAGATGGCTTTGAGACAATGGTCCTATTTAGAAAACCATGGGTACAGCAGAATGCTATGCACATGCTTGTGTGAAAACTGTGCAAATCAGAGCAAAATTTTCTCATAGCATTGGCATAGGGAAGGATGAAGAATGGGGAAGTGTGTGTGTGTGCATGCTCACATGTGCACTTTTGAATTCAATATAAATTGCTTGTTATGATGGCCAGAGGAACATAGGCTGTCCAGGAAACCTGACTGCCTTCTCCTGCTCTTCCTAACATGAGGAGCACTGAGAGGAGCACTGAGAAGCGAAACCAGGTGCAGCTAGTGCTACCAAACATGCTGTTCAACTATTCTTTCTTCTCTTCCTTACCAATTTTTAAAATGCAAAGATAAAAGATGGAAGAACCAGTGGGAAAAACATGGGACTTTTGTGAGTTGAAGACATCATCTGGACCCAGGGCCATCATCAAACTGGCAGATTTGAATACTTGCCAAAGGCCTCATCCCAGCAGGGGTCCATGAACAAGAGTTCCTTGATTTCCTCCACTTCTTCATCACTGTGACCTGCTTGCTTAGCTGCTGCTAACTCTAGCCCAGACAATGATGATGGGCAAAAAGGAACATTAGATGCCATGGCCTACTTGCATACTGGCTGTCAACCAAGCAAGTGGGCTTGATGGTGAGAAAGAGAATGAGGATGAGGGGCGATAACAACTGATGACAATGGCAGTGAGAAGGCAGGGGCTCTGAGTAGGGGGCCCAAACCTGGAGCCCACACTGTTTATGCTCCCTATAAAATTCCATGACTGAGTGAGTGTGATTGTATGATGAAAGGCCTGGACCAAAAGCACACTTCATTTGGAAGCTCCAAGCAGAATACATCTACCAGGGAGGCAGGGAAAAGAAAAACCAAAATCACAGAAAACATGGTAGGAGGTACTGAATATATATACAGTGCTGAATATTGAGTTTCTTCATCTTTCTAATTGGCTTTTCACATATATAGAATTCCTGATCTGTGTACAAAAATATGTTTTTGCTCACTAGTTTCCATAACTTCATTTTTTGCACATCCATCTTATAAATACTGCCACTGAATGCTTCATTTTTGCAATTTCCAGGGGCTTAGGCCTGTTGGATACTGTGGTAGATACTAGTGATTTTTTTATTCAGAGCTTCCTTAACAGGTCAGTTGTAAATGGAAACTACTGAACTAGAATGTTTGTGTCCTCGGTTGTTGTTGCTTGTACCATATAGATGTGGCATTAACCTCTCCTGTTTAGATATAATTTCATTTAGGGTTTGAGACAGTTGCACTTTGAAATACAACAGGGTGTTTCTCCGCATTATACACTTAACTGGAACATTCAAAAATCTTGATATACATTAATAACAAACAGTTCAAATAGGCAAAGTGGTTATCTTTCTTTTCCCCACTGCATTGATTCCAGCTGATGGGGATTGGTCAAGCTGGCAGACATAGGGGGCTTCGATCACCATCCTTGGAGTGACCTATTCCTGCCACAGAACTTCCATGGGGTAACTAGGGCCTTTAGAATGCTTGTCCAGTCTTGATTTTTGATAGTTATGTGTCCCTTCATATTGGAACTCTTCTTAGTCCTCAGAAATAGGGAAGGTTAGATGTGCAACATGGAATTTAACATTATAGTATTGGATATAGTTAAAGGAACAACATGGCATCTTCAAATATTACACTCTTCTCCATTAAATTGTTTAAATTAACATAATGCAGGTATTGTGAGTAGAGGCTTCCAAAGTGCCATTATAAAAGTCTGGCGTCATAGTCCTGTGGGGAGGAGCAGGCAAGTTGGAAAAAACACAATATGAGCCAAGTGGGTCAAGAGTGGGGAGTTTTTGGCCTATCAGGAGCCGCATATCTGTGAGAGCAGGGTCAGAGTTAGTGAGCTGGGGCAGGAACCAAACTGGGTGGGCTATCCTCATTCTCTTTCTTCCTCCCCAGTTTTTCTTCCTGTCATTTTCTCTCTCTGCAACTCTCTTTCTCTCTGCCCCTTCTCTTTCTGCCACCTCCCTCCCTCCACCTGCAGGCTGCCAGGAAAAGGGCAGAACATGCTGGCCAGAGGGTTGAATAATTGTCCACAAGCACAAATTAGGTTGAGGGCCACGAGCTGCACATCCTCAGTCTAAAAGGCACAAAAGCAAGCAGTAGCAGCTTATCCTTAGATGGATTCAACAGGAAATGTGTGGTTATGAAAGTGATGCAAAAGTCTCCTCTTGATCTATTAGTATGACATTCTTAAGTGAGCAAAGACAGACAGCTGTGCTTGCCGAGCAGTCTATGGCTTCTCAAAGAGTGTGTGTGGTCAGGTCAGGACAGGAGATCAGAGGGAAGGAAGTGGGATGCAGCTGACACACTCCATGTCCACAGCCACTCAGCCTCTGCAACTGCATCACTTGCAGCCAGACTGCATGTTATGTAATTGTGTGGTGAGTGGCTGAGTTTTGTCTTACTTTTTTCCCCTCATGTAAGTGGTAGTGGACCTGATTTGGATTGGGACTGGGACACTCTGGGAGGAGTGGGTTTAATTTCCCTCCTCTGTGTTGTTTTTCCTGCAAACCCACTGCAGGAACATTTTTAAAAAGTTGCCATATACTCTGATAGATGCTTTTTGTAACCCACCCTTTCAGGAAGAATAAATTTTCAGGGGAGGAATGAGTAAGTAGGAAAGATCAGCCCTCCCCTCCCAGATTATGATTGTCCCAATCCCAACTGGGGTCTTACATGCTTAGAAGAGAAGTAAAAAGTAAGATAAGCTTTAGCTGTGCAGTACACAGTGCAACTTGTCGTTTGCCTCTTACCCTAGCCAACAAAGGTGTGCGTGCAAAAAAAACCACAGTAGTCACAACCAGCCATTCCTTGATGCTGTGAATGGAAACAGCATCAGTGTAACTGGGAACCTGGTCTGTAGTTCTATGAACTGCATCTGCATATAATCCAATTCATACCAAAGTTTCTGTGTGTATGAGTCGTTCTTTTAGAACAGCTCTGGTGGTTAGTGAGGACAGAACCCTAACTAAATGCTGACAATGGTTTAGCCATAAGCAAAGTTAAGTGTCCCTGCCAGTCTCATGTGAATTAACAGTCAGCCCTCGTCTATATTGAATCACTGCTAATGATAGTTAAGGGTTCTGCTAAACTACAAGTTAGAAATCAAACCATGGCTTGAAAGCATCGCCCATCCAATGGGAGAGGAGAGAGGATGTAAGCAAATTCCCAGTCAGAGAGCTGTAGTGAGTGTCATTCATTTAGAAAAAGGAAAGTGGGCTGTTGTACATGTTACAAGATGACACGGAGGCCACCAAATTGTACCACATCGTGGCCATTATCACCTGTTAAGCTGCTCATGTGCACCACTCCATCAGAGACCTTGCCTTTCAAACATTTGCTATGGCATACAGTTCATGTGGCGCAGTGGATGAATAATGCATTTCTTAGCTTAAAAAAAATCACACTGGTGAGGTTTAAAACAGCCTCTGTATGGCAGCTGCCACAATAAACTATTTCTACTCACCTGTTGGTGGTGGTGGTGGTTTGTCATTGTTGTTGTAGGTGTTGTTTTTAATTGTGAACTGGCCAGCAGGAACTTGGCATTTTTTTTCCTAGTTTTGAGAAGCACCTGGGACATAATCAATGCTTTTAAAAATAATAAATTATTACTGATTTAGAGAACACTGATGCTGATTTTTCTGTTTGCGTACACCTATTGTGATTTTGGTGGTGATGTTTCTTATATTATTAAGAAAAATAAATCCTAGCCAGGAAGAACATCAAAACAGCGGAGACCATGACCGTCATCTTCCTGCAAAAGCCAAACATTGGTGCTTGCCTGAGTTATGGTGTTTTAAAAACACCTGTGAAGTGCAATGAGAAAGAAATTAGCATTTAAATATAGCAGTACAGTTTCCAGGCCTGGCGACCGCGGCAATAAAACAGAGCATAAAGCCACTCAAATCAAGCTGCAAAACAAATTGAATTCCAAATTAGCAGGCTTACAAAAATAAACAGAGGTAAACGTTGGAGCATTTGGAGCATTTTAAATGTAATGCCAGACATTGTTGACACGGGAACAAGCAAGCAAATTGAAGTGTTCAGGACTCGGAGGCTTCTTGTAATCCTATGAAGAAGTCGTCAGCCTGTCTCCATTTGAATGGAGCCTTTACCCTCATGGTTATAACTTGCTTGAAATTCTGCTCATTAATGGGATTCTATTTAAAAACTAAATTCTCTGCCATAAGCCCATGATGAGGAATAATCATAATGCAATTCTAGGTGAAGATTTTCTTTCTATTAATCGGAGACCTGTTTGCAATCCTGTGCTAGTGTTTTTCTCAGAGGCAATAAATGAAAGAAATATGTCTTTTTAAATTTTTATAAAACTCAAAGAAATGGTTTTAAACAGCTTTTCTTCACCTCCTATAATTATTTATTTTCAAACAGTCCTTCAGGGTAATGTTCCGTTTTCTTATTTCACACTCCTTTTTCTCATAAATGAACCATCACTTCAATAAATCATTATGAAAACAGAGACTAACACAAACCCTGAAAGGTTGAAAGATTTATGTAACACATTTATGTTTTCCATTTTCTCATTCTGGTACTCTGCTGCTAAAGCTAAGCTAATAAAAGCTGCTATTAATATTTCTTGTTGCCTAGCAACCGTAGAGAGGGAGTAATAGCTATAGCTAGAAAAATAGATGACCGATAAGGAAAAATTCAATTCTTTTATTATCTCAAGGGAAAATGGGCTTTTACTGGAACATTATGATGTACGAGTGTGAAGTTGAATACAAAGGATTTTTCAGGTTGTTTTTCTGTTTTTAATGAACATTATTTTACCTTTGCTAACTCTCTTAAGTTGTTCCCCTCTCCCTTTCTCAGGCTTAATTGAACAGCCCCCACTAATGTTCTCATTATAATGAATTTGGCATTGTTATTTGGAGGCTCTTGTGTTTTGCTTTGTTTTTTAGTTTTTATCCTAGGGAATGTACAGTAACGTGTTCGTAACATTTTTCCTTGGGCTGATATTTGCATCATGGCATCCAGTTGCTTGTGTGCGTAGGTGATCTCCTTATTCTTAACTATAGGAATGCATGGTTCTTAATTATTTTCTTGCTCTATGTTCAAGCTGATTGTGTTTATGTCCTTTAAGATTTTTTTTAACTTTAGTAAACTCACTGCTGTAAACCATGTGTTTACTTTGGTAAACTCACTGCTATAAACCAAGATATGGGCTTCAGTTTCCAGAAAGTTATTTTGTAATGGCAGTGAGCTTGAACTGTGTTTTGTGTGTGTGCATGTGTAAAAATCTGTAGTGCTGTGTCTTATTGGATCAAGCATTATTGGTGCAAGCATTAAAGCTTGACCAAAATCTTACGTGAGCAAATCTTTACATGTACCTTGAGTTCAAAATTATATGCATCACGGAAGTTGCTAAGAAACAACTTTGTGATGCCCAGAACCATCAAGGGATTTCACTTTGTTGCATTCACTCGTAGCTGTGGTGCAGCACATGGAGATGAGACCTGGTAGCAAAGGCAAAAGTATAAGAAATTGTCTGTCATTTTTAAAAGACAGGAAATGAGGAGCATGTTGCATATGTTTTGATTGTATGAGAGCCAAGCAAGGATGACTTTGACAGCCTTGTTATGATTAGAACTGGCCTTGGATCTTTATTTTCCCTCTAGGGAAAAAATGGTTGTTTCTCAGCAAGGTAGAATCTCAGTAAAATATGATGGGATAGGATAGGATAGGATATAATTTTATTTTAAGTTTGGAAGTGGTTTCAGTGTTGTTACAAGATATGCAAGAGACATCCCTAGTGTTAGGAAAATAACCATACTATTATTATCTCCATTTTTGAGTCTCTCCGCAGCGTCCTGTAGCCCTGACTTTCCAAAGAATTTGAGCCTTTAGGTGTTCAGATGCATTATGTGGGCAGCTCCCAGTACTACGAAGAGTCTGTAGCCTCATGCACATATTCATTTGTAAATAGGAAAGAAAGGATGCATAACTGTTCCCTTAAAATATCAAATCAGGCATCTGTGGCATCTATACACCATTCTTCAGAACTCTAAGTTCCTACCAATTGTCATATATTTTTCCTGATATAAAATATATCAGGATATACATTTCATGTGTATCTTTTATAACAAATCTGTTCATGTAAGAAAACTGTAGGCATTTATTTTGTGTTTTATTTTGTTTTATTCAAATTCACATAAGTTTTAAAAAAGACAACCTCCAAGAAATGGTAGCGGTGATGGGTGAGCTCCTTTTAGCCAGGAAGACTCTTGGGTCTGTATTCACTTGTGTCATTCCATCAAGACAGTGATGAACTGATGGTATTGAAATATCCACACATTCTCATTCCCAAAAATTGCCACCATCAGCACATGGCAGAGACTTAAGTATTCCCATAGAAACACTAATACAGAATCAAGGTTTATCTTGCAAAATGAAAGGGAAATGTTGTGTTACGGCTTTCATTATAGCAAAAAACTTAAGAACTTAAGAATCTGGCCTAATTTAGCTATAACAATGGCCAAGATTACATTGGGATGTCATACATGGTCATGTTGACTTGCTTTTAGAGCTCTTTAATAACTTTATGGTTTCAAATTAGGGTTTCAAATTCACTCCAAGATGAACTGCTCTATGTATTCAAAATAAAATGAGTTTATACAGCTTGTTCCAAGTGTCATATTATTGTTGGGGTTTTGCAGCAGGCATTTGATATATTTGAATAGCTCCCATTTAATGCATGGACTCTCAACCTCAAGACAGCTGCTATAGAATGGTAGTCCTCCATATTTCTCCCAAGGCCAAAACAAGGAACCTGGATATAATAGCATCTATTAGCAACAAATGCAACCAAGTGTTTCTCTGAGCTTCCTAGATGCTGACAGATGACTATGACTCTTAGGTTGCATGCGTTCTGCTGAACAGGATTCTGTGCATACTGTATTCTCTGTCAAGTCTTGCCCTTAACAACTGTTACTCCATGTGAACTACAGGAATAACATCCTACTGCATTGTGGACCAGGGTGCCTCAATTTTTTCTTGACTTGCACCATTTCTGTCTGGCCATGTCTCATACAATCCAAAGTCTGGGAAACTTTGTGGTCTTATTCCCTACAGCAGAATGGGCAGGCATCTGATTGGTCTTGGATAATCCTGTGCTCCAACAGCCATCTATTACTTCCTGTGCTCTTGTTGGCAATAGCCACTGGATTCAACCTGGACTGAAGCTTTCCACAATGTGGCCTCAAGAACCTTTAGCTGAGTTGACAATTTATACATTTTAATGGTCCAATTTGGAGACCCCAACTTTAATCTCTTGCCTTTTGCCCCAGGAGTAACTTTTTAAAGTTGATTCAATCAAAAAACCAAAAATATCCACTGCTTTGAGTGGGTGCTATACCTGAAAAGCAATATATAAATGATTAAATGTACTTAGGACTGAGGATTTTGTGTTAGTTTAGTAAACCTTCATTACACTCTATGAAACTTGCTTCTAGCAAATGTATATAGGAAACTTTACCCTGTTCTAAAGAAGCTTGAGCATAAAAGAAGACTGGGCATGAGAATCTCCCGGAGATCTGAAACAAAACAATTCTGTGTCCTATCTAGACACATGCCTTTTGAAGTAAAGCAGAGCAAGTTCACCCATTTCCTGTCCTTTTGGAAATGAGGTGTACTGTATAACCTATTCTTTTCCACTGAAAGAACCATTCCATGACCACAAAACAGGACAAAGCCATTGGTTTCCCTCTTCCATACTAATTATTCAGCGTGGCTTCTCTGCTGCTCCCACCACCATTTCATTGAGAAATGAATGAAATGTACATTCAGAGGCTGGGTTCACATGGTAGTGTCATTGTAGGAACATGGTACAGTTGTGGGATTAACGTGAATTCCCTGTCCAAGAGCAGCTGGGCAGGGTCTAAAATTCTGAGTGTGTGTGCAGAAGTTGCAAAGCACTGGCTTCACTGTCTGTCTGCCTTGGAATGGAGCTTGACCCTGGGATAACAAGTGTCAAACTGCAGCATGTTCCAGAGAGTCAGAGAATTACCAAACAGCCCTCGATCCTGGCACCTCTGCTTTCAGCTCTGTTGACCGTCCACCAGGAATCAGTTAGCAGATGAGTTGGGAGTGGCTGCGATCCACACACTACTTGCCACCGTAGGTGGGGCCACTGTCATAACTGGAATTCATTGTGCTCACAGAACAATACTCGTGTTGAAGGAGTAACATCACTCAAAACACCTTGAGCTCCTACTCACTTACTCTCCCAACCCCAAATCTGGTAACTTTTACTGATGAATGTTCAAAGATTGTCATATAGAGTTACATACATTCTCCTGCTGCATACAGAAACCCACGGATTGGGTTTGCTCAAATAGGATACTTCTGACCTCCTCCTGAAACCACACATAGAAAACTATTGTTAAAATGCATTAGCAATTTTCTTGGAGATTCCTTCTTCAGGCTGAGATGACAGAAAGAAGAGGGTTGCAGTCAACTTCATAGCATCAGTCAGAGTTCTTTGCCTCATGGGGTAAAAGGAAAGAGGCCTGAATTTAGCCAGATTTTGTCTGGAGTGGTTCGAGTATAGTAGACTCTGTCTGCTGAAAGATCCTATTTTTCTCTTTGGATGCCTTGCTGTCCCAAATGGGGGCCCCAAATTTGAGAACCACTGGGGTAGAAAATATAGTTTGTGGCTGCTGTCCTGTATTTATGTCTCCTGAGAATATGATTCAATTTGATAGAATTTGTGCTATGAGGTTAACATTTCTCTGTAATTCTTCCATGGTTACTTGGTGTTATAAACACACTTCATCGAGATACAGATGTGGGAAATGTATCAGTCACAAACCAACAATTCCTCTCATGCTTGTATCTCAGTCTAACTTTCACCATTTTCTGTTACAAGAATATGTAACATCAGTTGAATTTCTTGGGAGAACGATCAGGTTCTAGTCCATACTTGGCCATGAAGCTAACTGGGTGAGTTTGAGTCATTCACAGACACTCAGCCCAGCCCTCCTCACTGGATTGTTGTGAGGAAAAAATGGAAAGGAGAATCTTGTAAGCTGCCTTGGATTCCCTGAAAGAGGAAGAAAGTTGGGATATAAATGTAATATAATAATATCACCAGTGTGCATAGTTTGTATTCCGCATAACTGAAGGTAGGGACCTGGAAAGCACTTCATCTAAATAGGCTTTTCAGAGCAAACAGCTTCATCATATTTACATATATATGTTTTTAATGTTTTTGAATGCTATCTAGTACAATGCCAAATGTTATCATTTGAATGTTATTGAGGAGAAAAGCGGGTCTTCAGAGTTTATGAAAAGGCTTTTTAGTAATCAGGCATAGAGGTCCTGCATCTCTTTCATGCACCTCTTTGCAGCTCCCGTCTGCTGCGGCTCCCGTGACATTGCTAAGACTTCTGTTACACTGCATCATGTTTCTGCTCAATGAAGGATAATATAGTGAGGGATATAGAGCCTCAGGCCTGGGAGTCCGTTTCAGCTCCTGGGATTCCAGTCCAGCTCATCAAGGTTGCTCTACAGGCCAGGCAAGCCTGTTCCCCAGTCCTCACCCCCTTTTCTCCAATCACTGATCATTAGTTGTTTCTCAGCTTTTGCGTACTGCCCCCACACCACCAATATAAAAGGTTTAAATGCCTCTCTGACGGGCAGTAGGAGCTCTAAGCTGGGGGGTAGAGTGGGGATGGAACTGCCTGTTTTGTTTAAAGTCCTGTCCACTGCTCCAGTGCAGCTTCTGAGAGCTTCTCCAAAATGGACATAGAACCTTTGGCTGAAAGAGGTTCTGCCCCCAGACATAGTGAATAAGTGCTTGCCATGACATCATACTATCATGTAGTCATAGCATGAGATCCCTGAGGGCAAACAAAGCCCTCTGAATGGGCCAAAAATTGCATCCACCTTGCCCAGGCAAGTAAGCTGAGGCTCCCTGCCTTGTCGTGTTGGTTTGGTAGTTCCTTTGCCTGCCAGAGTTATGCCCCAGTGCTTTCAGTCTGATCCATGCATGGCCTGTTTCAGTAGGCTGTGGCTGTACATCTCTGTGTCGGCTTCTAGTCCCCACTCAGCCATGAAGCTCACTGGATGACTTCAGGCTAGTCACAGACTCTCAGCCCAACCTACCCTGCAGGAGTGCTGTTGTGAGGATAAAATGGAGCTATGCAAGCCTCCTTGGGTTCCTCACAATAGGAGAAAAGGTGGGATATAAATACAATGCAACAATACTAATGCCACAATTTGCCGCAACTTGTCAAGTACACAAAATGGAAATGGAGTGGGAGAGTGTTGGTCAGTTGCTCTTGCAACAGGGATGTGTTAGCTCTTCTTACACCCACCCCATTTTGAAAATTTGCAGAAAGGAGTCGTTAAAAATTAACTGAAACATCTAGGTTTTTCATGGTACCAGTGAAAGTGTGCATGAAAAGCTATGTGCTGATTCTTCCTCAGCATTCGGTCTTCCATGAAGAGGATGGTGAACGTGAAGGTGAACATTCTTCATTATCTGTCTTTGGCCACCCCTTTGTGGATTTGCACATTTGCTACAAAGGGATGCCAGATGTCTGGCAAATTAATGTCTTCAGTTCAGCAGTGCTGATGGATGCCAACTAAGAATTACCTCAATCTTTTCTTTCAATGTCTTTTCATACATGAATCACCCAAAGACACTTATCATTTCTGTTGGTCTCTTCCCTTCTTTTTCCTGCCTGTATTTCTCTTCTGAGTTTCTAAACGAAAAGCAGGATTTCTACATATAGTTTGATCAGAGTCAACAAATCAGCTGTGGAGTGCTGTGAACGTAGATATTGTTGCCTGGTGCCTCATCTACCAAACACATGTCAAGTGGAACAATAATCCTACTTTGCATTTTGCTTGGTGTTTCCTGCCATTAGGCATTTGCAAACCAATTTGGTCTGGGGTTGTGTGTGAGTGTGTGCGTGTTTGTAGCCATTTAAAATATTACTGATTATAAATGCAAAACATCTTTGGAGCAATAATCAGAGCCGTAAATAAGCTGTTTGTCTAACACCAATGAGGAGGTTCGTTGGGAACAGCAGCATGTATGTATTAGTAGTGTAATTAAAATATCAATTACGCTGTGTTGACAGTTTGCCAAATAGCTGGCTTTTGTGCACGTAAACTTAATCACTCCTAAATCTGCTCAGAAGTCACGATGCAATCCTGGGAAGCTGAACTGGTACAAGATAATAATAGCATTTGTTAAGGCACATTTCCAGTATAACTGTCTGTAATGACTCTGCATTCCAAGTGCATATTGAGTATCATGTTTAAAGTATTTTTAAATGTACATTTTGCACCACTGAAAAAAGTTAATAATCTTGGCAAAAGGAACCTCAAGGTTTATTTTAGTCATCCTTTTTTGTTTCATACATCAGGTTGTTAATTACAATCTTACTTTCTGTGTGCCATGTTTATGTCAGGTTTTAAATTTGGTATTTGGTAAAAGGACATAGTATAAATAAAATTAGAAACACTGTAGCAAATAAAATCTATGAACTGAGAAGCTGGAAAAATAAATGCAGTGTGAGGGAGCTTCAGAAAAACAGCATAAAAATGGATGAAGAGTCTGTCCAGTAAATACATTTGGGATATATAAAAAGCCATCTGGTTAAAAAATGCAGCATGTGCACATATGAACAAATGTATGTTTATCATAGATAGGGATGTATATGTATGTGTAACAGATTCAAATACATATAATTATCAGTGCAGATATATAATATTCTTAATGAAATAGACTGTATAGCACCTCGGAGTGTAGCTAATTTTGATTCTAACCTACACATCTGAAAATCAGTATATTTGAAATATACATATCTAAGGCTTCCATGTATGCTCACCCACACTCCAGCCAGCTCAAAGAGGAAAGGCAGCTGCATGCATGCTATGCCTACATCTTTTCATCCAACACTTCAGGTTAACTGCAGTTCTCAACAGCAGAGCAAGAACAGTTTTTTACATTACTGAAAAGACACCTGCTTTAGGCAATGGGGACTAAATGCGGCCTTGTCAAATGATGGGGATGGAGGAAGTGGAATGGGGGAGGTTACACTGAGGTTCCACCACCCATATAAAATAGGTGATTTGTGCTGTCAAAGCTGGTGATGCCAGCCATGTTAGGAAAGACAGGTGCTCACATTCTCTCATTCTCTCTCAGCCCTCCCCCCAAATATATATAGAGAGAGGGAGGGAGGGAGGGAGAGAGGGAGGGAGGGAGGGAGAGCACGCGCATGAGAGCGTGTTCGGGTGTGTGCATGCACCCATGTGCTGTACACATTTTTCTCTGAAAAACATTGCAGGATGAAAATGAGTTCTTATGTGTCCTGTATTGTTTTGTCTTTTTTACATAGAACACACTGCCATTTTATTGCCAAAGAAAACAAATGTAAAAATAAACAACAGCATTTAATTTGTTTTTATTGGAAGGCTTCTTCCCTGGTACAACAATAGCAATATCTTAAGTGGCAATAATTCTTGGTGCTTGTGGTCGTCAGCACACATTGTATTCTGCTCTTACTTGATGGAGCATTATGGTGTACAGTTTTACTCCACTTTGATTACAGTGTGACCAATCCAGGAAAGATTTCCCATCCGCCCCTTCCCAGCTTCAAAATGAGGATAACAAAATGGACCAATAGTTTCATTCCTTTCCTGTGGAGATCTGTAACCTGGTGTCATTTTCCACTGTTGGGTCTTGAAGCCAAAAGGTGAATGGAGATATGGACTTTGGTACTGTTCATTGTGAAGAACTGAAACCGTGAAAAGTTTGAGAATACAAGGATAGGAAAATGAATGCTAGGAAAATGAAGACTTTCCTCTAATTTGAAGGACAGTGGAGTATTGCAGTTCAGGAAAAGAGGGAATCATAGCATCAGCTGTAAATGTGATGTGCAGCCTCACCTGTTGCAAGTGACCATCCATATGAGAACATGGAAGTTATCTGGGAACACCATGTAGTAGGGGGACATAAAATGAAAATCGAACTGTTGAGATCAGTTGTTTGGCAAGGGACCAAATATGAATTGTCATCTCAGCAATCTCAACATCTTCTACACTGTCAGCAGTTTTAGAATTCCTCTTAGTAACTGAGCTGAAAGAATGAAATTCTGGGCACATTCTGTACTGAATAATTTTTGCAAGGAGACATTTCTTCAACAACATCTCACAAACAGATAGGTTGGTAGGTTTTGCTGCACAATTTGTAAGAGTGGGTGACCTTTGAATAAAGAGAAGACAGAGCCTTTTTTGATTCCGTCCTTCTCCTGTAAACATGTTGTGGTTAGTATTTAATTGTTTCAGCTGAAGATTATTTATGCCTTTACTTGACATTGCCAACTCTTATCACCTCTTCAACTTAGATCTAGCAATAAATAATACATAATTGTAGATTTCAGCTCAAAAGCTGTGCTTCAACAGCTTCTAGACTTGTTTTAATGGAAATTTATGCAGAAATAACATTGCTTTTTGAAAACATTTTGCATAAATATCTGTGCTACTAAAAAGGGAAAAATCCATTTGCTTATGTATAGTACAGGATGGAAAAGTAGTTTGAGTGCCATCCCTTTGAATTGCTGCTAAGATACACTTTGGGCAAGAGAGCTCAAAGTAATGGAAATTTCCTTGTCTTTGTTTCATATATAGAGGTTATGATGACTACACAGAGATGAAGGTGTATGTGTATTGAAGAAGCCTTTTTTATTTAAATGTGAATCATTTTAGAGGCAAATAACAGATAGTGCTTACAATAAAAAACTAATAGGCTGTAAAATGCTTCTTTATGTAATAAGTACTTCAAAGGACTCCATGAGCAAGTATGCATGTGCTCCAGGTTTCTGAAGAGTAGGTTCTAAAAGGAAAGCAAAGGTTATCCCATTTCATAAACAGAAAAGGCTAGCACCCTGAATCCTTGATTAGTCTAGTGTTTATCTTAGGGCCAGTTTAGCTATGACACCATTCATGCAATTAGCAATTGCATGAATTGCCTTTTAACTGCAGAGGTGTTGGAGAAATCCAAAAAAGATACAAATGAGATCAGATGTCTGTGAATTCACCTTGCATATTTTGCAGCAGGCTAGTTTTTTCCAAGTCATACAGATCTGGTAGATCTATGAACTGTTTTTTAACTTGATGGAATTGTATGTAAATATGAAACATTGCAAGAAGACTGGTTGAAAACACACATCTCCCCTCCCACCCCCCAGTAGGCTAAAGCATGAAATGGTGCATTTTGAGAGGATCTGCAAATGTTTAGAAGTTCACATTTACATGGCTATGGGCTTTCCAACATAAATGCAAATTCAAGAAATTGAGGAAAATTTGATTCCATCTGTGCACATATGACAGGATGAAAGATGCCCGTCAATCTACACAATACAGATGGATGGCTAATTGCTAACTGCATGGATGGCATTGCCTTTCATTTGGCCTGTAGACAGGACTAAAGGGAATAAGGTTTATGAATGTATGTTTGCCAATCAAATAGTACCATATTTCCACTTTCTTTTCAGAAAAAGTAAAATTTCTAATTTGCACATGCAAATAATGGTCAACACTTGTTCTTTTGATTGGCTGTCTGGCTACAGGTACATAATTTACATGCATTTAAGCAAAATTGGACTGACTTTCTCTGTTTATAATGTATTTTGTTTAAATGTTATATGGGTAAGAAAATCCAAGAAAAATCAAGCTTCTGTCTAATTATTTTTCTAAAAATAATCTTTAGCCCAGCCTTTCTTGAATGCTAAGAGATGTCTAGAAAAATTAGGACAACTGAGAAAAAAACAGAAGGGGCGGGAGGGAGAGGAGAGAGCGAGAGAGAATTCTTCACATGCAACTCAAGCCAGTCAGTAATGAAATGCATTCAAATGTTTTTGTCTGGCCCTGCTGCTTATAAAGGTTAATGCTGTGCCGTATTTTGTGGCTCAGCTCTACAGAATCCCATTACTAAGCTTCTTTTTACACCTTGGACATTGTTTGGCTTGTCACTGAGAAAGGAGGAATTGTATTGCTGCAATTCTTCAACATCCATAAAAATTGCCAGTGTCATACTTCTCACTTATCTCTCAGTGCAGTGGGCATTTCTCATTATAGATGGAGGCTGGCCTGCAACCTGCTCAAGCCAGCTGTTATACACCTCTGGTGTCATTAGAGATAAACAGTCCTCCCCAACATCCCTTCATTGTGTCCAGGACTGCCGTGCAGAAGCCAAACCTTTGTGGAAACAGTCAGAGGGTTCGCATGTGGTTGCATCCTTTTGCCCTCACATCTGTACACTGTATCATGCAGTCTTGGAGAGGAACCTGAGATAAAAGCAGCTTTTCAAAAAACATGTATTTTATGCAATCTGTGATATCAATTTTCCACTATATCAACTTCATATCGTAGCTACATCACTTTGTAGTTACGTGATCTTGTGAACTCTGTTCCCTGTTACAGAAATACTATCTCAGGTACATTTCCCTTTAATTCTATTTAGAATTAAAATTTTAAGTCCTAAATCTAGGTTTTTATGGCCGTTTAATTGATCTCTAAGCTGTGCATTGTTTTGCATTATATTGTATCTTATTCTTTTAAATGTTTGTCTTGAACTTTATATTGTACATTTTTTTAACTGTATGGAATCTACCCAAATGTAATGAATGATAAACAGAAGAGGCCTGCAGATTTCTTTTTTTATGTATAAGCTCCGCTTCATATTTTGTTTCCAGGGCATTTCTATTCCAAAAACCTTGTCTTGTGTTGAGCATAAATATGAGAAAATTTTGAAAGACAGCATATATTGCAGTGCAATTCTGCACATGTGTAGTCAGAGTCCACTAGGATTGCAACTTTAGATACAGTCCTGGCAAGGTCTAAAGCTAAGCATAGGTGAGTGGTAACTCACAGACTCAGTCAAGCTTCCCAGAAATTTTCTGTCTAGTTGCTAGCATAGCCTTCCAACCCATATTCCAATTCACAGAATCTGGTGGCTCTTTGGAATTTAACTATTGCAGTTAATATCCTCGAAATTGCATTTTATTCACTTCTAACTAGAATTGAGCCAAAACCGACTCTGCTTCTTGCGAACATTTTTACCAGTGTCCTAAGGTATTGTCTTTGCTCATCAGTTTGTTCACACATACTAGCCCTATTGAAACTTTCCATGGAACTTGTATGGGCCTAAACAAGGGAGAGGGTGGGGGTGCAGTTGTAAGCCCCCCTCCCAACATTCTGGCTTCGTTAGGCATGTCCAGGCCCATAGATTCTATGAAAAAGGAAGAAAACCATTAGGCCATAAAAAGACATAAACAATTTGCATTTGTTCTCTTTGTGACACACAACACACACACACAGTTGTTCTCTTTGTGACACAAACACACACACACACACACAGAGTCCTTTCAGAATGGGTTTTTATATGCCCATTTATTTCCTCTGTGACAGGAAACATATGTGATTGTGCCTTTACAATTCAGAATATGAATTTGGATTTCTTTAAAGGTTTAGACTTCCTTGTCTATAATGGTTGATAGGAGCTGGAATTCTCCTGAGTGGCACTTCTCTTCATTCACTTCTGTTTTGCTTTCCAGTGAAGTAGAAAAGTCACACAGAGTACAATGAATTTAGTTCATTCAGTCAGCAAGAGCTTGGCCCTGCTGCTTTATCCTGAGCCATTCAAATCTAGGCTTGCTGCTGCACAGCAACTATAAATGTTTGTGTTGATTTTGCTTATCATCTACAAATGATATATTTTTTTCAAGTTTTTATAGCAGACATTGATTCTGTCAAGTTCAGAATGCATATGGAGAATGATTTTGCTCTTTCTAGTGGGGTGCACATACTGAGAGAGCAGAAGGCTAATTCTGAAATGCAGGATGCAGATCATTTTGTGACCTACATTTTAATGATGGTGTGGGCTGTCATATTTGTACATGGCTCACAGGGCATATCTTTGCTTAGCACAGAGAGATGTTTTGAACTATTGTAGTAGAAAAATAGGTTGGATCCAGATTTACAGTTAGAGAAGTCCTATTGGAATCACCGGGACTTTTAGGTATAACTGTTCATTGTAATTGTTATGTGTCAGCAAGTTGTCTCTGACTTATGGTAAACCTTTGAATTCAAGCCCCCCAAAACATCCACCCATGACAGCTCCATTCAGCTCTCCCAAGGGTGTGGCTTTAAGGATTCAATCCATCTCATGTTTGGTTATCACTATAGCTATACTAAAGCACGGTTGAGTCTGGGCCCAAAACAGTCTTTAACCTTGTTCAGCTTCGTGATTCTCTGAATAGCAATTAACAAAATAGATCCAATACCAAATAAATAATCTCACTGGTATATGGCAGTTCCAAATATAATGCATATTTATTATTTCAATATGATGCACTTTTATTACTTGGGTGTCTCAAAATATATCAACGTTGCTTATTAGGCAACAATCACATGTGCATGATCTGTTTTTCCAAGGACTTTTGTGTGGAGGAAAATATGGAGAGATCTGAATACTCTCTTAATCCCCGCCACACACACACACAGTTAAAATGTACTGAGACTCCACTGAATAGTCTATTCCAGTTGTTGAGCTGTGGTAGGAGAGAAATTGTTTCCCAAAAATGCTTCGTGAGATTTCGCCTCCTTTTTTATCCTGACTGGTGCCATAGCTTGTGGGGGGAGTATGGAATTGCTCTTGGTTAGGATTTCATTTCCCTTCCTGCATTGCACACAAGAGTGCAATGAGAAGACAAGCAAAGTCTATTCAGAGTAAGAACAGTGTTTGCTGAATAATCCATCCCTTTAAAGGCATGATAGAGACATTAAAAAGGAGAGAATTTTCAATTCTGCCAAAAACTTTTACAAGAAACAGTTACCACCTTCTTCATAGTGTAATCCTTACTACACATTAGATCTGGTAAGTCAGCCTTAGCCATTCTGATGGCTTCCAGATGGTTTCCAAAACAACATCCAGTACTCCTGACCTGCCCATTGGCTATGCTAGTTGGAGCTCATAGGATTTGAAGTCAAAACATCTGGTGGAAAACATTGGGGAAGGCTGTACTACCCTTTCCCCAAAACAGAGTGGAGGTCTTTTCTGCAGTATGTGGTCATTGCCACACTAGGAGAAAGTAACTCTCAGAATTTGCTTAAATGTAGTATACTTCCCTTTTCCAGTAGATTATTTTCTCACTTAGGTGTAAAAGTAGTGTGGCAACAATAACCTTCCCCAAATCTAGAAGCAAAAATTTGAACCTCTGTATAAGCAAGGAAGAATAAATATTAATTTGTTCATGTGCCCAGACCTTGTGGATTTAATGGAAAAGGGAACAAGGATAATATGGGCCCATAGCATATTTGAAGCAAAGAATCCCAGCAAGAAAAGATATACTTGGGTCCAGAACCATAAAAATAAGGAGGCATGCATCTCCCTACAGCACTCTGGTGTAAAATATGTTTACCTATTCAAGAATGAACTTGTTGCCTCTTCTTCCAAGTGCTTGTGTCCACATCAGGCATGTATTTTGAGAATACAATGTATAGATTTCTATCTTTTATCTCCATTGATTTTTGTGAATATTTTTGACCAAACTTTCCCTGAACAGAACCAACAGCAAAATCCATATTCTTATATGCTAGAAGGTCTGGCTGATTATGCTATTAAAGTCAAGGCAGTATCCAAGCCTGCACATGTGCCAGCAGGACTCAGCACTAGTACAATGGGGAGCAACTGGTTCTAAAGAAGCACTCATTTCCAGAAGGGGGCAGATCAGCATACCCTGTAGAAGCTCAGCTGACTTGATCCCAACACAAACCCTTCTATGTTTCCAGGGTTGCTTTTTGAACTGCTAGCTTTTTGATGCTCTAACAATGGGCCTCCCTGATGCAGTGGAGCTAACAGGAGTGCAGCACTAGCACTGGATTCTGGCCAGGCTATCATCCTGCAAGACTACCAGAGGTATCACAGTCTCTCCAAAATAACACTGGGCACGAATGGATTGTGTGAGTGCATAATGCATTTGAAGGGAATGATGCTGACACGGTGATTTGGTAATGAGAGTTTAAAGACCTGTTTTGTATCGTGGCCCATCCTTTACCAAAATATTGTGTTTCAGGAGGTTTTCTGCTTATATTGCTGCCATGCGTATTAGAAACCATAAACCTAGACTGAGAGGAGAACCCATAAATCATGCTAGCAGGTATCAGGAAGTCAACACCCTATGGGTTGAGTTTGTTGCTTATTAACTTTGGGTGGAGAAGGACAAAGGTCTCTGAATTTACATTAACCTCAAGCGGCTGACGAGAGCATTAAAGAGGCAACATTAGTGCTTGTCTAAATGGAGCAAAGCATTTACTAAAGTGACAGAAGGAAATTTTTCATCGTTTTAGATGCATTGGCAGAGTTTTGGCAGATGCTGCATTGCTCAGAAGATGCCAGGAGTTGTATTTTCACTGCACTGTTTGGCAGAGAATGAATCTGAAAATTGCCGTTGGCTTGTGTTTAGTTCCAGAAATATTTCGCAGCACACTGTCCTTGGTGCTGGAAAGGCTACTACAAGTAAAAGGCAAACGTTAATGATGTTGTGGTCTCTCTCAATCAGCACCTTTGTTAAGTACTCTTATTTGGAACAAAGTATCAACTGATAGATCGACTGAAGCTTAAACTTATCCTAGTGTCAGTGATACTTCTTTTTGATTCAGGAACACAAATACACATTGCCTGATATGTGGTTTGGTGAACCTGTGGCCCTCCACATTTTGCTAGATTACAGATTCCATTACCCCTGTCCATTAGCCATGTGAGAAGCAGTTGATGGGAGTTAGTGTCCAACGACATTTGAAGGGTCCATGCTCTGCATTCTTGCCACATACAGAGATAGTCTTTAGAGCCTTCAGGTAATGCTGAATTCTGTTGATATGCTTACACACAACTGTACATCAGAAACAACTCACTCATGGGAGCTCCATCTCAATCAGCCAGAGTTTGACAGAATGAATGAAATGTAAACAGTTTGAAGCTTTATTGAACACGATTGTTAAAATTCTTTAACATGTTTTTAGGACTTTGGAAACATGGAAATGATGGTTCATGACTTGTGTTCTGCATGAGAGAATTATGAAGAATGTAAGGATATATATATTCATGGCAGAATAAAGTTTCTGGTTTGAATCCAGACTTAATCACACTTAAGACAAACCCTTCAAAATCAAAGAGACTTGAAAGCATATTTAACTTGACTCCTATTTAGTTCACTGGACCTACTCTAAATAAGACAAAGTCTGGATGCAACCCATGAATGTTTACCTTGGTTACAAGTTAAAACATATGTCCAAAACACAAGCCGCAATGGAAACAAGTCTGGATAGTCAAGAATATGGTTACTGTTCTTAAAAACACTGGTGGCTGAAACAAGATATCATCACAGAAGTGCTGCTGTGTTTACTGAGCATCTCTTACATTTCTTGACTCACAAATACAGTTGGTGGGCCAAGAGTAAAGTGTTCATTCCATGAATGGATGGATGGATGCAATGAGTGATGATGCGCCATGCCATACAATGGGTGAGCCATAAGGAGGGAAAAGTTGAGAGTGATCACTTCAGTCAGTAATCACAATGAAAAAAATGGAATAGAGAATCCAACCTCATCATTCCTAGTTTGCAGCCTCTACATTTCCTAGTTCCCTACTTTCATATTCCCATTGTGCAAATAAATCTCAATTGATTTTAGGAGTTCTGGGGTATAATGGTAGTCTCCTGGGATAGTAAAAAGGAAAACACAGAAATCACACAGGATGCCTGAAAATAGATAAGACAGAGACATTGATGGAATGTTATAGGTGGAATGTGTCTGAAACAGCAAGATGGATAGAAGGAATAAAATGTACACTGCTATGGGACCAAAGATGCTGTTCTATTGAACTAATACAGAATTGGCTTTTCTTGTTGGAAAAAAAGCATTGACCAAAAATCCTAATGCACTGGTGAAGTATCTTGTTTCTAATTATCACACATTTTAATTGTTTTATATTTCTGTCAGGATGGAAGAAGATGGTACTGTCTCTATTAGCTTTGTGATGGAAATGTCCCCAGGTGTGTTATGTTAAAGGCAGTTTGACAAAATATCAAATATCACTTGCTTATAATGAGCAAAGTAACTGTACAAATCAGGTACTCTTTACAACCTAACTTCAAATATGGGTTCCTGTTTCTGCAATTTGTTGACTAAAATGGGATGTGTAAAAGTCTTGCTGAACTCAATCCTATACACATATGTACATACCAGCAGAAAAATATTTGTTTTACTCTTTCAATGAACTGGAGCTCTGGTGTGTCTGAAAATAGGTCAGTGAAAATTGGTGAATATATTGGAAATGAACTGCTGCTCAGTGTATTGCTCTTCTGTAATGGAAAGATAATCAAATCATTGAATAAAAACTTTAACAATCTAACAGACTTATCCTAGTTTATAAAACTAGTTGGAACCAGGCTGCAATCTTGTATATATTTACCTGGGATTAAGTCCCATTAAAATGAATGCGCACACATCTAAGTAAGACATGTACAGAATTATACTGTTAGTCATACTTAGAGTAGGTCCAAAGATGGGATATAAATCTAATACGTAAATACAATCACCTGCTCCACAGTTTGCCATATTCAAAAAGATTAAAGCAGAATGCAGCTAAGGAGACTGAGCTCCAAGTGGATGTTTTGCCTGTCTGAGATCGTACCCCATTGTAATCACTGGGCATTAAGAACTTAGAATAATATTTCTGTGGCGTATAAAGGCTTGCCTAATTTCTCTAAACGGCACCTCATGGCAAATGTTAATAAGACAGCACCCATAATCTTGTCCTTCTTTAATGAGAAGAAATGATGATGTCACTGCGACAGGCCTGTTTATGCAAGGCGAAATGTACCATGTCTGCCTATAGAGCAATGCCACTGTAATATGGAAACTTGCAGCTAGAATTTCATCAGAGCAGACATATAATGCTTGGCCACCAGATAACAAGGCATAACCAGAAGTAATTCATGCAGACTTGGCAAGAAGGTGCCTGCACTTGTTTGCATGTGTCCATTCAAGCAATTGAGTAAAAGTATTTGAAAGGAAAGAGATACTACCAGGTGCGTAATTATAGCATTCATACTAATGTTGTCCAGGCATTTATCAGTGGATCTCTTGAGTCTTTCAACAAGGTAAGCATATGTTTGGGTAGGGTTGGCTGTGGGTGGGTTGTCTGCTGGTTGTCCAGTAAATGCTGATGTGAATCTAGATGTAGAACAAGAGAGATCTACAGCCAACTGTGGAGTGCACCTAACCAGCTAACCATGTCCCTCTTGTTAGATTATGAGGTGATGACTTTATTATTATTATTATTATTATTATTATTATTATTATTATTATTAGAACATTTCTATGCTGCCCCTTGCCGAAGCCTCGGGGCGGCTTACAACACAATAAAATACAATACAAAAATAACAATATAAAATTAAAATTAATAATATAAAATAAATAAAAAAATATAAACGATATAAAAGGCGTTAGAAAAGTTAGAAAAGAAAAGAAGTCACCCTGGCCAGATAAATAAGTAAATATTGTTAACAATTAAAATGACGTTTAAATAAAAAGGTCTTCACCTGGCGCCGAAAAACAAATAACGACGGCGCCAGGCGGACCTCTCTGGGGAGCACATTCCATAGATTGGTCAAGAACTGGTCTGAAAATTATCATGGCATGCATTATGCAACAGGTTGCTTCACCAAGGACAAGATAGATACTAATATTAGTTTTTACAAACTCTCATGGAACAAGTATAGAGACCTGATGCAAAAGAAATGGAGCTCCCGTACTTAGAATATTTGGGTAAAAGACTATGGAATCTGCTCCCAAGAGAGGTCTGCCTGGCACAGACTTTATACTCTTTCCAGTGCCAGGTAAAAACCTTTTTATCTGACCATTCTTTTAATAACCAACGGTTTTTGATGTATTAGGATTTTTCCCTTCACAGTCAGACTTTCTATTTTCTCCTCCTTTTTCTTAAGTTTGTGATGTGTTTTATGTTGTTTTAATAATTAATGTTTTAGATTGTACTTTTATATTTTAGATTGCACTTTTATATTTTGTAAGCCATCCTGAGTTCTTGGTGATAGGATGGGATATAAATGCCAATAATAATAACAATCACAATAATAATAGAGGAGGTTTCAGCAATGCGGTGAGCGTGACTAGATGATTCAGTGATTTACAGTGCAATTTTGTTAAGTCAGAAGTAACTCCTCTGTTACTGTCTCACTGAGGTTTACCCTTAGTTAAACGTCTGTGCATCTTGAGTGTTAATTTGCCTGGTTGTTACATTATATGTGGGACTGTTCTACGCGTATATTAGAAAAGGACACTCATTCAGAGAGATAATATTGAATATGATTGACAGTTTTGAACAGCCAGTAGTGCAATGGAACCTGCCTGTTTTCTCCACCTCTCCATCCTTGCACTTCAACATTTTACTGCACGTAAGTCTGAGAACTGGCTCCACTCAAACAGGAATCATGAAGTTCTTCGGTTGCATCCTAAACACAGCAGGACAGTTGCTGGAGTTCTGTAGGGTAGCACTAAATATTTCCACTTGCATATGAGCCTCTGTGTTGTCTAAGTATCACTGGTCTATTAGCATGACCTGTAACATTAACTTGTGATGTTGGCATAATGGCTTGGGTTCCCTGTATTAAGCACTGGAGCAGAAAAACTTGGAATTGAGTCATGGTTTGATTCATTTAAAATTGTCAATGCACTACTCATGGTTTGATTCACAGTTTAATCTCAACATTCCTATCAATAGTCTAAAGAACATCTCCTATGTTGAAATGGGTCCAAGAGAAACCTCTGTATTCCTGATGGTAAAAATTGGTGATCCAAAGGAATAGTGTAGACCAGGGCAGAGAAGTTCTGGGTTAACCCTCACTTCACAGATGGAGATGGTAGTGGAGTTGAAAGAGCTATCATACTGTGAATAAACAAAGTAGTTATTTACATCATGAGGTAATCAATAAAAGGCATAGTTTAAACTGGAATGTGAATCCATGTTGGATTTATACAACATTTAATTTTCTTGAACACTTCTTTTAAAAATGTGGCATGAAAAGGTGTGCCACTATGCACGCCTGCCTTGAAACCATTTGCCAGCAGCTTTAGTTCCAGCTGCATTTCTGTTCATTAATTTTGGCTGCACCAGGTACTCAGAACAGAGAACGCATAATTACATCTTACAGCAGAAGAGCTACCACTTATTTTTGAGCTAATTATCTACACTCTGAGCTAAGCTTCAAAGTGAGCCCATAGCAACTGCAGATTTCAGTGTGAATTGAATTGTGTGAATCAGCTTTTCAAAGAGTTGGGGGATTTTACTCTGATAGAAGCAATGCTAGATTTCTTTCCAGTGTAACAGGTACCCTTGAGAAAGAATTGCCTGAAGATTCCCCAAGGGTTCGCCTTTCAAGAAGTTGGCCTCCATACCACTCATAATTGTCATTCTTCTGGAACCCCAGCTAAGCTCTTGTTGTTGGTCATCTAGTCAGTAATATGGCCAGAGTCATTAAAAAAGATGTATTGGTACAAAAAAGCCAAAACAATTGATGCATGATGATCCCTCATTCCTGCTTCAGGGTTATTGCATATCCCCTTCCATTAAAGATATTACTAAGCTTCTCACATAAAGGAGCCTTACACCAAAGGGAAGAACTGGACTGGGGAGTCCATGCACAGAATTCATGGGACAGCCTTCATACTTCAGAAACTACTATCAGTGGCAATACAATATGGGTGGTGGGAGGGGAGAAGCTTTATCTTTTAGTTAACCATCCATCCTCCTTTCATTCATACATTAGTGCTTTGATATTTAAATCTGTATAGTCAATGGCTTATTTTATAGATGATTATCAGACCTGTGGCTTGATTTCTGGGACCATGGTTTACTCTCAGGAACTCCCTCCTTTTCTCTCCTTGTGTATCCTAATCCACTTTCTTGTATCTTGGTTGAATAAAATGTTAGCAGGCCCTGTAGCTTGGAGCCAAAATATCAAAAATTCTTGAGTTCACTCTTAACTTTGTAAGAACTAGGGAACTGGTTAACAACTTCAGTTCAACCCCCAAAGCATTAACTCATATCTTGGCTTGTTCTGAAACCATTGTCTTGAGTGCAAATATAAGATCATCTTAATGGGGCATCTGATTCCTTCCCTCACACCTTCATTTGGGTCTGCCATAATTTGTCATGACACCTGGAACAGGCAAACTGTGGTTTGTACAAAATGCCAACTAAATGATGCTCTTGCGTAAGGCCTTTCTGAAGTATGTTTTCAAGGGGACCAGAGGAAGAAGATAGCAGTTTATCATCAATTAGCACCTTTTCTAATGTGGCAGAAGATTGGCAGGTTTGATCCTGATGACTTGGGAAAGCTGTAATGCTGGAGTTACATTGTATATAAAGCTTCTTCCATTTGAAATTGTGCCAGGCCACATGTTCAGAGCAAAGAAGTACAAGAGTAATATCTGCTCTATATTAATTATGACTTCTGAAGCTTTGCCTAATTACATTCCCTCTCTTAAAATGACACAAATATTTATGAGTGGGACATTTTATTCTTGTTGTAATCAGTGACATAAATAGGTAACACCTTTATAAAGAGTTAATAAAAATATGTAAACACCGGATAGAGTGCAAAATATTGAGCAGTGTGCAGTAAAACATTCCAATGTTTATTGTATTAATTGAATATTCATGAGATGCCAATTTAAATTACAGTTCACAACTGTTGCTGTGTCTAATGAATAATTTAAACAAGTGTGGCCAAAGAGATTTCAACGCTGCATTAGCAAACTGCAACGGATTAGCAACAGAGAATTTATAATTAGCTTTGTATATCCTATAATAAATTCATTGGGAAGATGGTTTTAATTATCCCACATGTTAATTTGGAATGGAGTGCATTAATTTTCAACTATAAAGTAACCCTTTCCTCCTGGTGATGTCTTTTTTCCTCTTTAATTTTGTAATTGTTTTGCACTTTCTGGTTTTTCAGTTTCTAATTCTGCATTCTTGTGCTGAATGATCTTACTGTTTGGAGTTGAGTAAACTTTTAAGCCAGTCTCCTGTTGCTTCTTGGTACCAGAATTGTTACCAAACACTAATTCACATATCTTGGCTTCATCATTGTCATTGGAGGCTGAGATGACCTCAGTGACACACAATGCCTTCTACCCTGCCCACCATGCCAGACAGCAGTGATCTGGCTTGGGTAGTCTGTACTCTGGTAACCTCCAAGTTAGATTGCTGAGCTTTACATGGGTCTGCCCATGAAGACTGTTCAAAAGCTGTAGGTTCTAAAGAAGGAGCAGCCAAATTCATAACAGAGTCCAGGAGATCTGAGCGTATAATACCAGTTCTGGTCTGCTTGCGTTAGCTGTATATATATTTTCCTCCAATCCAAAGTGCTATAAAATACCTGACAGAGCGCGTCTCCTGACCCAAACTAGCTCAAACATTATGGCTGACATCTGAGACCTTCCTTGTGTTCTCTCTGAGGGAGGCTGGCAAGGTGGTGACAAAGCAGAGGGCTTTCTAAGTGGTGGCCCCACCCTGTCATGGAACCTTCTTTCCACAGAGACCCACCTGCACTTACATGGTCCTCTCTTTAATCAAGACAGTCCTCGATTCCCAGGCATTTGATAGCATATAATCAGGCACTTATGTTAATTGTTTCGATCATGTCCAATATCTTATTGTAACTGTTTTAGCTGTTTAAATAGTTTTAAATTTTGCATGTTAAAGATTTTACATTGTTTTAGTATCTTGAATTTGTACTTGCAGTTTGTAATATTTGTCAACTGCCTTGAGAACTTTAGCTATTTGGCAGTACAGAAATGAAAATGATAATGATGACAATGATATGGCTTTTGGTCACTCTTGAAATGACCTTTTGTAGTATTTTTCTTGTACTCAGTCTTTTTAGTGGCTTTTCTTAGTTCCCCTGTTTGTGTTCTTAGTATCTAGCTCATCCCTCACTTTCTTCAAATCACCAGTAGCATTCTTATTAAACCAGAAATTTATCCTTGTTTGCAACAGCTGCCTTTTCTTGTGCCCCTTATTTCTAGAATTTGCTATTTCTGTCCATCCAGGCAGTGTCTCTGTTACTGTGTTTAAATGCCTCATCCAAATCACTTTCTACACTTTAGTTTTTTCTCTGTATTCTTCCTTTTACCTTATGTTTCTAATCTCCCTTTTTCGTATTGTCTCTGTTCAGCTGGAAGCCTGCGGGCAGGTCCCAATTCATTTTTTTCTAACTATGCACCTTGCAGTGCTGATGATTAGGGGAGGGGAGAGAGAATGGGGGATGGAACAATCAGCCCACAGAATGGAGACAGAAGACAGAATTGTTGTCTTCCTGTATCTCTAGCATCATTCCACCATGCCCCCAAATATTTATTTATTACATTTATATCCCACTTTTTGTCCTGGAAGCCCAAGGCAGCATACATAAAGTATGTTATGCTGAGAATTAGTGCCTGGCCGAGGTACCAGGTCAGCTTCGTGGCCAAGTGGGGACTGGAGCTGGGTCTCCTGAGTCCCCAGCAAGTCCTCTAAGCAATATACCATACTAGTCATAAGCACTTCCAGGTCAGGCCTGCATCTTTGTCTGGGTAACAGATAGCTTGGGAGTGGCAACCTGCAGCCCTCCAGATGTTTTGACCTATATTACCACCATCTCTCACTATACACAACGCTAACCAGAGCTGATGGAAGTTGTAAGATAAAATACAGCCACATGGTATAGAGATGGCCACTAATTTAGATGATTTTAAAAGAGGATTATACAAATCTATGGGAGATAAATCCACAGTCTTAGTTATGGCTTTTAGTCATGACAGTGAAATATTATCTCCAGTATTGAGGCAATGTTCCTTGATAGACCATTTGCTGGGAAACATGAGCTGTTGGACTCAAATCCCATGCCTGGTCTTCCTAGTGGTAGCTGGCTAGCTGCTGTTGAGCAGAATGTTGAACTAGATTCAGAATGGATGAGTTGGTCAGATTGAAAATGGCTTTTCTTATGCTCTTATCAGAATGGGCAAAAGTTGCCCACTTGACTCTGATCTTTCTTGCATGGTTCCTTCTTTTGGTTCTACAGGTGGGCTTGCTCTTCTCTTTCCCTTGCCACCTATGCTCTGCAGGCTTCCAGCTTCACTATCTGTCTGCCTCTGTTCTTCTTTCATGTAGCTGCATCTTTGCTTCTATCACTTTGGACTCCATTCAGGTCCATCCTCAATCCTGCCTGCACTCACGCTTTTGCTCCCCCATGTGCAGCTGTCTACATGCCAGTGCTGGCACAGAGTTCTAAATGGGATGACCTGGCTGCTTTGTGTTAGAGAAGCAAAATATATCACCCATGAACACAAGTATGAAAAAATATTCTTAAAGCACCACTTGCAACAGAGTTGACAACTGGAATTTTAGTAGAGGATTCCAGTTGAGAGATTGTTACAGAGCCAGCAACTTAAAATGTTCAGGAATTGAAAAGTAGAACCATATTTTGGCATGGAGCAAGGCTTTCATACTAATACATTTACTGTAGCCCAGTGAAGATTCTATTCCAAGATCCTTGATAGACCAAGAAATAGGTTTGAGTGCTCCTAGTGCCTTTTTCCTCATGTCAAAATTATTTACCAACATGCCAACTCTTTCATGAGTTCAAGGATGGCCATTTCTAAATCCATCACAAATCATGCAACAAAAATAGCAATATGTTTTAGACATCATTTATTTATTTATTTATTTATTAAAACATTTTTATGCCACCCCATTCGCCGAAGCCTCGGGGCGGCTTGCAACAATTATCCCTTTCTAATCCTTACATTATCCAGTGGCTTCTTATTTTCTTCAGGAGTTCTACTGTGAGGGGAAGAAGAGTTGTCCTTGCTTAGGTCTGGCTGTGTGATGGTCATTGCTTAGCCAAATGTGAATGGCTCTCTGGAATCAACTCAAAGTTCAGAGTGAGAACACTGGTTCCTCCCCTCACTGTGATAAAATAGTCCTGAAGAGCAGTGAAGGACACTCATGTCACCACTGCTGTTCTTCTGAAAAGGACTCATGCAGGCATGGTAAAAAGGATGTCCAGCTACAGATTTTAAGAAACCTCCCCACTCTCAAATCCTCCCATTTCTGCCCCAAATACAGTTTTTATTTTAGGATATAATGTTCAGCCCCAATTATATTCCTCAACATGTAGAGTGCTACCCATTAGATAGAGGGGAATAATGGGAAATATTTCAGAGTATATACATCTTCAGATGTGCATAAGAACATCTGTCCTTGGCATACAGTTTCTGAAAGAGCCTCTCCATTTCCAGTGAATATAGAAGCACCCTATCCAGGTGGTATTGTTTAATTCTAGGTCGTTAGGTTAATCAGATCTTGCTGATGTTTGATTTGTTCTGTAATATAAACATTGACTTGGCACATGTCCTTAAGATCTGATTGGATAAAAATGCAAATGCTGCATTGAACATCGTGTTCCTTCTGGAATATTTTGGTGACACAGACACTGAGACAAAGAGAGGAAGCTTTTGAAAAAGCTTAATTGAAATATGTGCTGTTTTCTTTGAGATTCATCTGGTATATTAAAATAGGCAGCTGGCTGTAAAATGTAAAGTGCAGAGAGATGGAGATACAAAGTTACTTTCTTCTATCTAGTGCTATGAAGAAATGAATTTTGTTTTGTTCTGCCATATTCTTAGTAAATCCTGATTATTATGTTTGGCTAATACCGATTGAATGATGCATCCAGGTTCTCATGAAATTGGGAGGCTTTCAGTACCATCAACCATGGTATCCTTCTGGATAGGCTTGCTGGGCTAGGAGTAGAAGGCACTGCATGGTTGTAAACTGTCCCGAGATGTCTGTGAAGGGACGGTATAGAAAAGTTTTAAATAAACAAACAAACAAATTGTGGGGGTTCCGTTCCTACTTGACAAGCCAATTCCAGAAGGCGATGTTGAAGGATTATTGCTCCATGCCCTAGCAGTTATGTCATGGGGTACCACAGGGTTCTATTTTATCCCCTGTGCTATTTAACATCTATGTGAAACTGCTAGGGGAGGTTATCTGAGCTATGAGCTGAGTTACCACAATATGCAGTTGACACTCAGCTCTACCTATCTTTTTCATCAAACCCAGATGAGGCAGTGGCCACTCCAAATCAGCGTCTGAGCATAGTAATGGATTGGATGAGGACCAACAAACTGCAACTCAATCTAGGCAAGGCAGAGGAGCTGTTAGTGGGCAGTTCATCTGTCCAGTTGGGTAACCAATTCAACCTCTTCTGGATGGGGTTGCTCTCCCTAAAGGACAGGGTTCATAGTTTAGAGGTTTAGAGTCTGCTTGTGCCTCAAGTGATAACCCTGGTTTAGAGGTTATCACTTGAGGCAAAAATAGACTCGGTGGCATGGAGAACCTTTTATCAGCTTAAGCTGATATACCGACTATGACACTATCTGGACAGAGAGAGCCTAGCTACAGTAATCCATGCTCTGGTAACCTCTCATTTGGATTTCTGCAATGCGCCATACGTGGGGCTGCCCTTGAAAATGGTCTGGAAACTTCAGCTGATCCAAACCAGGGCAGCAAGACTGTTAATTGTGCGCATGAGAACACATTATGCCAATCCTCTTCCAGCTGTACTAGCTGCCATTTGAAGTCGGGCCTGATTCAAAGTGCTAATACATTCAAAGCCATAAATAGCTTGGGACCAGGTAATTGAAGGAATGCGTCATTCTCTATGTGCTTACCCAGACCCTGGGATCATCTTTGGGAGCCCTCCTCTGGGAGCCCCTTCCAAAAGAACTGGGGTAGGTGGCTACCAGGAGAAGGGCCTCTTTGGTTGTGACATCTTGTTTGTGGAATGAGCTCCCCAAAGTGGTGTCCCTGATGCCTACTTTGTATTAGTTTGACACCAGGTGAAGACCTTTTTATTTTCCCAGCATTTTAACAGTTTAACTTGTTAATTTTATTTTTAGGGTTAGGGTTTCTTAAGTACTGTTTCTTAAATGCTTGAGTAATTCTCTTGATGGAATCTCATATTTGACACACAAGAGAGTGAGACTCAG
This sequence comes from Varanus komodoensis, assembly GCF_004798865.1. Taxonomy (NCBI): domain Eukaryota; kingdom Metazoa; phylum Chordata; class Lepidosauria; order Squamata; family Varanidae; genus Varanus; species Varanus komodoensis. The sequence continues at coordinate 2,233,157 of NW_025336114.1, read as the reverse complement.
CTGGAGCCATCTTCACCTTGTTTGATCCAGAAATATTTTCTTAATTTCACAAGAATATCCAGAGCAAAACGTGGCATGTTTGGTGTATTTCAAACATACAACATTGGTAACTTTGTCATGTCATCAAACTATAGAAGTGATGGAAAATAAAGGTGAAGATCTGCTTTACTAACCAGTGTATTTCAGGAAAGAAAGACAATATGGTCAGATTTCAGACTACCTACTATTTAACACTTGAGAGACCAATGCGATGTGTGACCAAACAATGAATAATTCAAATGTGAAAATATTGTTGCTACGCCTACATGATTAGCTGATGGTTGCTCCTTTTCTTGAAGTATCACTGTGTTCATGATGTGTTCAAAGCTCAATGCTAACACACAGATATGCCACAAGTCAATTCCCGCCATGTTTGATAGTTATTATTCATGCTAAGACAAACAGGAGAGGGGATTTTAAGAACATCTGCCTCATTCACTGTGATTTCTCTCATTCTTTTTCAAAAGGGTGCAAAGCTTTTTGTAAAATCAGTCACCTTTTAACGCATTTTATTAGTTAATGCTGTCAGATGTGAACATTAGTGTTGGACTGTGAATAGCCTCTGTGATGGAACTTATCTTCCTGTACTTGCCACACATGAACCTGTGTCTTAGGACAGAGGATGAGCTTTATTCTTGGCACCACAACAAAGAGAAAAGAGTAAATTGGGATCCCTGCATTGGACTCAATATGCAGTGTTGCAAAATTCAATGCACTCTTCCTGTGACAACATAGGTTCCTTTTCTAGGTTAATTCAAGCATCAAAGAAAAGAAAGATTTTCTGGTTGAATGGTATACTTAAGGTGATTTAGTAACTATTTCTGGCTTGAATATGTCACAGAACAGCATACTTAGAAAGTCAAGCCTTAGGTGACTGATATTATTTAGAGTGCATTCCTGTGCATGTTTAGATTGGGGGGGGGGGGGGGGTTGTTGTTGTTGTTGTTGTTGGTGGTGGTGGTGGTGGTGGTGGTGGTCTTCCAGCTCAGCATTCTCCAGCCAGCATGACCTAGCTGGAGAATGCTGGACGTTGTAGGGTATTTTTCTGTGTAAGAATGCATTGAATTGCACCCTTATGAACATGCTATTTGCTAGAACCAAGCCACTAAAGGCCATGTGTGAAAAATAATAATAGCATGGTGGTCTTTATACTCCAACCACATTGAGCCTGGTCCATACATTAAACTGCTCATTTGAAGCAGCTAGTCACTGGTTATGGGTTTTTTCACCATAGAGCTATGTTGCAGTAGAAATCACCAGTACAATGTGATGAGTGACTAAAATAAAACATATGAAATAGTCTCAACCTGTAACTGACTCAGTTCAGTCAGGTGGGTTACAGTACCTGGTGCACCTTCCAGTCATCTAGATTTTAAAGAAAGAGCTATGCTTCTTTCTTTTTTCACACTATGTTTTTTAGCTGCATTTGGCAGCTGAAGTTGAAACCTAGGGAAAAAGAATCTCAAAGAACCTGGCTACTGAACTTGCATGCAAATATCTATTTTCTTTATATCCTTTATCTTATGGTAATGCTGAAACTGTAATGATTCGTAACTATAGGGTCTCAGAGAGAGAGGCAAAGAAACTGACATGAAATATATTATTTTCAATGCAATTTCCATTGCATTCCATCCCCCTTCCTGAACCTCCCTCTTCAAAGTGATGAATGCAAATGAGATGCTTTTTTCTATTGGCTGGTTATCTCCCACCCCACTGAGATTGAGAGACAGCCAGATGGAGCTGCAGTGGAAGATTGCAGGGGTGGTGGATGAGGGGGCAGGAGGAATTTGGGCAAGATAAATGCTTGGTTCAGTCCTCTCTCCATTTTCTACATTTTTTGATACCTTCCAGAGTCAAATATAAAACCTTATTTCAATTGGACGAGTGCCTTATACTATGCTGGCAATCTGCTTCTGAGAAGAAGAATATGAACATTTTTATTTTGCGTACTGAGGAACTGGAATGGTAGCAAGAAAACACTGGGGGAAAGGGGTTAAGCAAGTTCCTGGGGGCAGACTTGTAGAGGCAGGACATTGTGTTGTTTTCAAACCAGAATCCCAGTGATCCCCAGCAGTAAATGGTCCTTCCCTGCTTGGTCCAAGTCCAGCACTTCATTCTATGTAAGGTGACCACATGTCCTCCTTTACAGGGACAGTTCTCAGTTTGAAGGTATCGTCTGTTTGAAGGGATAACCAGTTCAACTCAATTTCAAAGGCAATGAACCACACCTTGCCCATTAGTAGTTGGCATCATGGCAACAGACTGAGCAAGCTCACAGGTTACCTGGTAACCGGAATCCTCTCTTGCTGAGATGCATTGGATTTAAATTACAGTAATTCCCAAGTTGCATTTATGCATAAAATTTAGTACCTGCATGGTTTTGGTCAATCTTTCTCCTCCTTTTGGTAATGCATAAGCAGCCACCCTAATTAAAATGCAGGGCGAGTTCACATTTCAAACTCCCCTATTCAAAGTTTTGCAATATTTTTGCTAATTCGTAGATGCTCTTTCTATAGCTGTTGATAGAATCCCAAAGGCAAAGGTGGATCTGATCAGGCCACTTGTATGAATATTTTAATAGCCCATTGACAGTAGCCCCCTCTGTGTCTTTATCAGAAGAAATTTGTTCAGACAGGTTTATAAGGTAGCTTGATTTGGCATCTTAGATTTAAAGCAGAAGAACAGAACTGAATCCCAGAAATGCAGGTGTCTGGGCACATCACACCCACTGATGCCCCTTTCTTTCAGTGCAGATGACCAGCAAAGCCTTTTCCCAAACATGTAGCCACCTCTGTTTCAGTCCTAAACTGGTGAAAGTTCAACATAGAAGAATGCTGAAATGTGGACAAATTAACTGCTACCCCATCATCTTGAAATATCAGAGATAGGATAATACATTTTTAAGGTGGGGGAAGCTTCTTGAAATAAGTACTACCAATGCATTTCTTAATTTTTGTTTTCATATTTAGAATTACAATGCTGCCTTGTTTTAATTGCATTTGAAATGCTGGATCAAATTTTGCTGTGAGAAATTGTGCTTTTAAAATTAAATCACAGAGCTCCTCCCTAGAGTGTGATTTTTCTAGATGGTCTTCTCATTTTTCCTGTTCTGTTCTAAAATCACTATATTTTATACTCCCTGCAATAAAATGTAGAGCCCTGTCATTACTTTGGGGCCTTTTGCTTTATGGCAACACAATATCTAAAATGTCTAGCAAAGGCCAGAAGAGGCATAAAACAAGGTGTATGGGACTTTGCAAAAAAGCTCAATAAAATACAAAAGCTCACGTGGGGGAATGTTTCTGAGCTCTAGATACACATTATGAACTTTGTCACCATTGCTGTGTAACGCAGCAAGGGAAGGAGCAGCAGAGAGGACTTACACAGAACAGGCACAAATATTGAAAGTTGATGGGTATGCCAGCCTGCCCTAGGAATTCCACAATACAATCTCTTCTGAGGCTAATAATCTTCTGCTAGGGACAATGAATGCATAATTATTTCAGCATCAAATGACAGCATGTGAGTTCAGTCTTCTGTTGCCCATGTGTTCTGCTAAGAACAAGAAATCGGTTCTTCCATAAGACCCAAGAGACAGACATTGAGCCATGGCTGCCACACAAGACAACTTGAAATAGTGACATAATAACAAATGCATGATAAAATAGCATCAGTATCAAAATGCCGCTTCTTCAATTACCATAGAAACAAAGTGAAACCTGCTCTGACTCTGCTTTCACCTTCTGTGATACTGCTTCTTTTAAAAAGCTTGCAAAGGTAATCAAGTTCTGAGTTTTTGGAATTTTGATTAGAACTTAAGCACAGGTTTCACTGGGCCATTTGATACTGCTGCTACTTCCCTTTGCCAAGCTCTGGGTCTCACTACCATTACACTCACCACTCAATAATAGCACTTCCTGCATCAAAGGATATTAAGAGCCAGCTGTGCAATCATATATATGTCAACACAGAAGTAAGACATATTGAATTCAATGACAGTTACTCTCAGGTAAGTGTTTATAGGAGTGCAGACTTTAGGGCCAAGACAGACATTAAATCCAAATCTAGCAGCTGCTGCTGCTTCTTTTCTTTCCATCTTGTACTGTAGAATAGGAGCAGGGCCCCCCAAAGTGATCAGAATCCTAGTGTGGGGTGGTGTTCAAGATCTGAATTGGCCCACTGCCCCATTTTAGATTAAAATTGAAAAGAAGTTGCTGCAACATATGCAGTTGAAGTAATTCCTTTCAGCCTTTAGTGACATGGAGCATTCTGTTGGATTTTCACTCCAAATGAATGGTTAATATGATAAATTCCTGTTGAAATAAAAAAGCAAATTTCCTGATTTCTACATCAGGTACTGGGGAACATTGGGCTCATTGCAGAAGCTGTGGCAACAAAAAAATAGAATAGTGGTCCCATTTACAAATATTCACACTGAAAAAATCAAAGGCATTCTGATTTGTGGCTCGAAAATGTGGATGATGTCTAGTAGAGACATTCTACAAGAGACATTCCCCATTTGTTAAACACCATTTTCATTCTGTTTCCAGCAGCTTTTCTTAACACTGAGTCTGTGGAGATTCATCTTCATAATGAAGTGTTAATTGTGTTTGGATGACTCTTTCCCCAGTAATAATAGTATGCCGTAACACTAGATCATAGCCCGTCAAAACACTGAATTCAGATTGTTGAATAAGTATTCTCCAAAAAAAAAAAAAAAAAAACCCAGTAACAGAGCCATGTCAAATATGGGATTACAATAGATGAGGGAAGCAACAAAGGTAGGTGGACTTTTGGAAGAGGCTATTTTTTAACGCTTAAAATTTTCAGTGCCTGAAAAAAGATGTTTTAGAAATGGCTAACTTTCTGATTAATTCTGGCCATCCTTTGTTTCTGAGTTAGAATTAGGCTTCATGGCTTAGGTTTGTAAGTTTAAAAAAATCTAAATACATCATATGTTGGGAACCTAAAATGTTCTAGCATGTGGCAAATCTCAGAATTGGTAGGTGCATTCAGTGTAGATGTTCCATCATGCCATGGGGGAAAATTGTGTTGTGGAAAAGTTGCTACACGGAGGAATGTGAGAAATGGTCATTATCTGCCTTGTGTTCTGCTTGGCAAAGATTTCTCAGCACCATGGAGAATCATGGAGAATGGAGAATAGAGAGTACCATATTACATTACAGTAATGTGAACTAGCTGTGCTTGTATATGAACCAGTGATTGAGAGCTAGAGCAGCAAGAAACCTCCACTGTGTGATAAACGCACCCCTACAGGAATAAATTGCTCCCTCTTTAAATCCTTCCCTACTGCTCCCCTCATATTCATAACAGGATGATCGGCTGAACCAAAAAGGTGGCTGTTACTTTAAAGGATAAATTAGTTTGACTCTTAACTCAATAATTAAAACGGTTATGGCTATGAGCCTGCAGGGATAATGTACTATTATTATAGTCATTTGTTTCAATTAAATGCTTACTGATTTTACAATAGCAGCTGGGCACCTGTGTGAGACAGCTATTACTCTGAACAAGACATCTCAAATTCAACCAGAAATTTGTCACCTCACTAAAGCATTTTCCATATACCGTGAAAGTTTATTAGGAACAGGTACAAAATGGGTAGAGGAGTGGGTGGTACTTAGGAATACACATGCTTGTGCGCGCCCGTGTGCACCCGTGTACACACACATGTTTCCTTGTCCTCTGTAGAGTAATTAAATTCAAGTATTTGGGGCATTATTATTGTTATTTATTACATTTCTATACCACCCAATTAAATTTTGATGCACGCTTCTCTATAATTTCAAACCTACACACACACACATTTTGGAATTGTTTGTGCTATATTTCTCATCCGTGTCTGATAAGTGAAATGGGTTGTTACTTTTTTAGGGAAGCCTAGGGAGAAGCTGTCTGTGCCACACTCGTATATGGAGTATATCAGAATATTTTTCACATTTGTTTCCACTGAGGAAATCGCTCCTGTGAGCTGTTGATTTGAGGCGGTTGTAACTTTTAGTTCACCAAAGAAGCAGAAATATAAAATGGTTGATCAAGCCTGACAGGACAGAATGGTTTCTTCAGAGAGATGCACTTGTAGCTAATCACAGCAGTGGGGACAGAGCATACTGTATTGAGGATATATTAATGACTGCCTGAGCAGATCTCTGCCATCTTTTATGTTGTTTAGTTACCTTTGGGAAGGAAAAGGACATCACTCATTGAGGACTATGCTGGTGGCATTAGGATCGAGCTGGTTTGGATTTCCTGCCAGTTTGGGATGACACCAGCAATTACAATGCACAGAAAATGGTTCACATCTAGACAAGGAATGAGATGCATGTTTTTATATATGCCTGCCTTTGAAACTCCCATAAAACCTGGGTACATTTTTGAGAATATGACTTCCAAGTATGCTTGCCTAGATACCTTTCTTGTTAGAAATTAACATTTGTTAACACAATCACGGAACGGTGGCTGTGCAACATGGCAATTGTGGCAGTATGAGACATATGTGACATCTGGGAGCCCTTTTGCTCTTCATCTTTGTGAGGTGATTGGGGACTGAGAAATTGGTCAGATTTCGGACCAATCTCTAATATATTTTATTGATTTATTGATTTATTATTTATTTATAACATTTTTATGCTGCACCCATCGCAGAAAGCCTCGGGGCGGCTTACAAGGCAGATAAAACATAAAATAGGATAACATTAAAAATTCGGAGTATCTCAGCCATAATTTAAAACCAATAAATAAAAGCAACAAATTCATTTAAATAAAAAGTCTTGGCCTGGTGCCGAAAAACAAATAACGACAGCGCCAAGTGGACCTCTCTGGGGAGCACATTCCATAGGTGGGGCGCCACCACAGTGATATATATCCTTAACTGAAATCCACTGAAGTCTGGACACAGGTAGCACATGTTCATGCGTCGTTACCTTTGCCTCTCCCATTTCCACTGATTTTCATCTCTTCTCTATCCAACTCATCATGAGAAGGCAAAACTTGCTGGAGAAGGCAGTCATGCTAGGAAAAATTGAAGGCAGAAAAAGAAGAACAAATATGAGGTAGATTGGCCCCATAAAGGAAGCCACGGCCTGGAATTTCCAAGAGCTGAACAGGACTGTCATGGGTAGGACAGTCTGGAGAACTTTCAAAGAGTCGCCCTAAGTTGGAGAAACTTAACGGCAACTATCAACAACAACAACTCCCACTCCTCTCCTGAATTGTTGTTTTTGGCTCCCCAAAGGACTATCTTTTCATTTCCTTTCCCATTGTTGAAATGTATGTTGTATGTTCTCCAGGCTGGGATTTTTTCTTATGTTATTCTAGAACATACCATGACACTCATGACACCATTTTTGGACCAGACTTTGTGTTCCATTAGTCACATGATTCGCCCTTGTGTGAAAGATTTTTCTTTCAAATATAGTGAGTGTGTCCCCCTAATTCAGAACAGAACTGTAATAAGGATGGAGGTATAGTTCTTTGCCACCCATTGCAGTTCCAATATTTATTGTGCCCCTTGCACTTGCAATTTACACAGGGAAGAACGCTCTTATTCAATTAATGCCAACTCTTTCCCCATGTAAATTGCAGGCATTGGTAATATGGGGGTGGGGAGGAAAAAGTTCCCATCCCCATCCAACTCCTGATGGGGGGCACACTGGCCATTTCTGAAAGTAAAATCCTTCATATAAGGGCAAAAAAGATGATCAGTGTCACATGTACTTTGGCCCTTCTTTGTTGATCTTTCTCATCTCTCTTGCTAACCTATAGCTGTCTCCCAGTGTTCCTGTTCGCCCGCATTCCTTACAGTACTTCTCCCAATTTGGTGAGCATTACCAACTAGAAGTGATTGTGGTTCAACAAAGTGTTTCATATGATAAACGAAAATTCCTGGTTTGCCTCTTCATTTAGTCATTAACTAGCCTGCCTAAGGCAGGACATCATCTCTGTTCCTATTTGAAATTTCAGGAAAATAATACTCATGAACCAGTATGTAGAAAGTAACATATCAGGCATTAATATGTCTGGGCTCCATCATGTGGCAGCCTCTGACAGCTGCCCAGTTCTACAAGTGAGCCAGTGCCAATGTCTGTCCCGGCACCATTCTTAAATGCTTTCCCTCGGAGTTTACTGTTTCAAATTTCTTCAGCCCTCTGAAATGATGCTATGTTGGGAGCATTCTGGGAAATTAAAATGGTAGCTGTCTTATGTTGTTCAGGGACCACTCAAGTTTGGAGAGCTACCTCAAGCTTAGAGTTGGTCCTAATTATGATTATCCAGGTAAGATAGAATTTGACCCTAAAGCTACTGTTTAGAACCAGGAATATTACCTGTGTGGGATCTCCTGTAGACTAGTCACATTACCAGGGTAATGTCTGAAGAAGAAATTCAGGAACTTATTGATCTAGCTTCCTCAGCAGTGATTTCCTAATTCAAAGTGTTCCTTGATTATGGAAACTAAAGATCTTCAGTGAGTCCTTTCCTCTGACATTACACTATCACAAGTAGCTTGCTCACAGAAGTACTTAAGTGTGTAATAGAATCTCTGAAAGTAGCATGCAGGTTTGCAGAGACTGTAGTCAAATTGCTATTGGTTCTCCCCTACTGAAATATTTTTGTCTGCAGAGTACATGGTAAACCTGTCACATCAGGGAAACTCCAACCCAGCGTTCCTGTGGAGAAAGATTAGATTTATCAGAAACTGTTTCAGTGGATGATGCTTTGCAAATGCTCAAGGATAGCCGTATGTGTTCTTGTGGCTTCTACTTATTTCAGTAACTATATTTTCCCTTTGGTACGGCTTCAGAGGGCAGGGGACACAGCTCAATTGTACTCTGATAAAGTGTAATAAAGAGATATTTTGACAACTGTGCCTATCCAGCATGTTCAGTAAAGTATACCAGGATCCCAATCCAAAGTGTGGTGTGTTAATCCAGAATCTTTTCAGCAATATTAATAGCTGCTACTCATGAGCTCATACTCATTTCTGCAAATTTTTGTAAGAAATTTTCTGCACAGGTCTCATATCCATAATTACATTCCTGGACTGGTTCTGCTCTGCTGCATAAATAATATGCACTTTAAAGGAAAAAAAGTATGATTACATATTTAATGGATAAATGGAGCCGTTGTGGTCTACTAGCTCCATAATAAGAATTTTTAAAAATATCTTAATATAGTATTTGCCTGAGAGACTAATGTAACTGCAGATGGAAATGATATTTTAGACTTGTTTAAAACCCAACAACCTACATTATATTTTTTCACAATTATAAAATAATATTTTACAGATTTTACTTAATTTATATGCAAAATAAGGAAAACACATTATTTTTCTTTGGATCTGGCAAAATATCTTTAAAAGTAAAGGTCTTTATTAAACAGATGAAAGATGAAATAACTCTGAACAGTTTAATTAGCCATTAGACTGGATTCACTGATAATAATTTGATATAAATTTGAGATCACGTACAAGACCACTAAAATCAGCATCGGTTTCAAAGAAAGTCACCAAGAAGGTAATTCCATTGGGAAGAAAATGTGATTGCTGAGGTTGTCTGGAAGAAAACAACAACAACAACAACAACCTGTCAGCCAAAGCATACTGAAACATAGAAGAAAAAGACAAAGAATCAGCATATTTGCACAATTGTTGAGTCCCTGATATTTGATGATATAATCAAGCTAATATTGATAAAAGTAATATAATAGAAATGATTTATTTGGTTTTAAAAATGTTTGCTATCGTTCTTGAATGCTTTGAATGATTCTGCAAGCATACAGGGGGCATGTATGCTTGCAGAATCCTTGTCTGTACCTTGGTTATTTTTTATAGTAGGACATCATGATTTGGAGCACAGTAGGGGTGTGCGTGTGTCTGTGCGTGCATGCATGTGTATGTGTGTGTCTATCTTACTGTTGTTTAAACTTCTGTGAACTAAACCCCCCTGCTGATCTATTGCAAATTGTCCAGATATATCCTGTCTTCACCCTGCCCCATCATAAGCAAACTGAACAATCATGTAATCAGAAAATTTATTATCGTATAAGATTATCCTATGGATTAGTAGCTCATTAAAAAAAGGGATCTATCTTTTAAATGTTAAGCAGATAATAGAAATATATACACATTTTTCACCATGAAAGAAAGTATACTGTGGGTTTCTTTCAAGGCTATGTATTATGTTGAGATATTCATAAATTAACTGACTGTGGATGATATAAAAAGGGCTCAAATATTGAATTTTGGGTGATAAACTGAATATTGGAATTTGATTAATTTGGTTAGCCTTATTTAATTAAAGACAGGTTCTACTACCTGTACTCCTCTATGCAATACAAATTAGTATGATTAGCCACTTGTTTTCTAGAAATAAATGGGGGTGGGCATGACTGCCATATTATCCTGAAGGTCTCAACAGTTTAGTCATTGATTTTTTTTCATAATCAGATGATTCTAAGTGTCAGTTTGAACCAAAGACTTACATCATTCAGTTGACTGATCATGTTAGTGGCTACTACAATTGCTGGTTATTCAAATCCTCATTCAGGTATAAATATCATGGAATGCTGTTTTACCTGCTTAAAGTTGCACAGATCCTTTAGGGACACTTCTTATACAAACAGATAATGTATAATTTGGCATGTAAAAGCTGGGTCAGACATGTATGTACACTCCTTGGCTTCTGTACACTTGTTTATTGGCTGGCAGCTTAATCTGGAAAATGACTCAGTTTAAACATTTGGTGTTTGAGGCAATGTGTGTTGGTATGAAAATTTGGTTGCATTCACATCCTGAAGTCATCAACTCATGGCCCAGTCATCAGGCCCTGGATACCAAGTCCTCTGGAGCAAGGCTAGACCAATCTAGCCCAGCATTCTTTTCTCACGGTGGCCAACCTGAAATTTCTGGAAGGTCCACAAGCAGGCGATGATCACAAGAGCACCCTCCTCATCTTCTAGCCTATGGCCCTCTCAGCTCCTTGCAGGATGAGTGGAAAAGGAATACAAATGAATCACAGTATTAAAGTAAAAGGAATCCTCATTTTTTTTAACAGAAAAAGCAAGAGCTGCTCTCATAAAAAGTGTGCCAGTTCCCCACTTTTCTTAAGCTTCCCCTTCAGTGTCTATTGAATATTTGAGCCCTACATGCTGTCTACTATTGTAGAAAAGCTCTTGATTCCTGACCTGTAGCGGTAAATCTGCTTCTGTATTTGGATTTATTTCTGCTGAAACCTACTGAGCCCTCCCAGCTCTTCTCTACATTTCTTACTTTATGAGCTGCTAATGGAGTTGGCAGGAGTCCCCTGCTAATGAGAGATTGCACCTCAGTGGGCTTATCGGAAACGAAAATTGTTAATAAATAAAGCCCTGGGTCTTTAAACTCATGTTAACATTAATCAGATTAATATAAAAAGAAAAAAGGTCTGGAAAATGTTTAAGACAGTGTTTGATTTCCCTCCTGCTGGCTTCTGCTATGTCTGAATCTTATTGTCCCTAAGTATCTGGCTTAATTCCATCTCTGAAACAAGTAAAGAAACTGTAATGTCCCAATGCATTGGCCTCTGCATTAGCATACTAGAGTAATTAATTCTTTGATATTATCTTTACGTGTGGGATGGGAGTGACGGATTGTAACTCCTGTGCATTTTTTGCTTCCAGCAAAAGGAAACCTAAAATTAGTCAATTGGTCTTTCTTCACATTTCTGTGGGTTCACTTCAGTCTGATATCTCTCATCATATCTAATTCGCCACTGTATTCTTGCCTTTACTTAAGATTATTTTAGGTTCCCACATTCTTCCAGTCAAGAAAGATGTCAGTTGCCCACTTCCATCTGTTAATTCATTCAAACTTGGCCAGGGAATAGGAGGAGGAGGCTAAGAGGTAAAATCCACAGAACAGACATTTATACTACTGTACAGTTCAGGCACATGATGCCCCCATTTGTTTATTTAGAGCCCTATTCATTTTTATGGTGTTTTAAAGTGGCAGAAGATGACATCTCTGCAATTTAAAAATTCAATGCTAATCCAGAAAAACTGGGGAGAAAGATGGACAGAAAGTAAATGAGAAAAGACTATCAATGCAGTTGATTTACACGCATGTATAGTACACTTAGTTTTAGTAGGAAAGGATATCTAAATGGTTGTACTAAAGTCTTCTTGGAAAATTTTGGGGTCTGGGCAGGAAAAAGCCCAAAGTATGTACATATCAGAATATGAGAGCTAAAAAAATTAGATGGGGCCACCCAACACAATCAGGCGCCCTCTAGTTGCTTTGCAACTCCATAATTCCCAGCTATCATGGCCAATGGCATCAGATTGGAGAAGGCTGAGAAGTGGTAGGACATAAAGAAGTTTGTAGATGATGGAATGCAAAGATTTAGAAGTAGCATCATATAGCATCATACAGTGTCATCTAGTTTGATCGACAGAGCGATCAGTGATTGCCAACAGAGTTATGAATGGCAGTGTTGTCAGGGTGTGACAACAGAGACCTAGAAAGCAGAAGGTTGTAGTCAATAAAGTGAGAGAGCAAGTACAACTTTGTAGAGGGACAAGTGATGTGAGCTGGTAATGGATTAAATCTAGGGAGAAAAGATAAGGTCAAGGCACCATTAATGTTCATAAGGATTAATGATGATAACACTTGGCAGTGGGGAAGATTTCGGAAGCAAGATAAAACCTCTGACCTTGGGTATATTGCATTTGAGATAACAGTGAAACATATATGTGAAAATATCAGGCAGGCATCCAGAGATGTAGAATCGGATGAAAAGAGAAAGTTCTGGAGTAGGCAGGTGGTTTACTGTGCAATCCCTGCTCTTTTCCAAATGCATGCTGTCCCTGGGTGACCTCGTCAAATCCCATGGCTTTCAGTATTGCCATTCTGAAAGCCACAGGATTTGATGAGGTCACTTGGGGACAGTATGTATTTAAAGAACAGAGGATCAAGAGCAGATCCTTGAATGACTCTCAACAGAAAGAGAGAAAGCAAAGGAACAGCTTCCCTCTGTAGAGACTCCAAATCAGTGATTAGACTGGCAGGAACAGAAGCAGCTGAAGACAGTGTAATTGAAGCCCAGGGCATGATGGGAGGCAAGCTGAAGGGGATGATCAGCTTTTATCACTGGAAGTAGAGGGAACATGGAGGACAAGAACCTAGCAGAGAATTCTGGATTTAGCAATGAGGCAACATTCAATGGTTTGAGTGGAACACAGAGGGCAGAAACCAGTATGTAGATGGCCAAGAGAGCAGCTAGACAGCAAATAGTCGAGGTAGAAAGAGTAAGCATCATGTGCCAGCAGTTTGAAGGCAGGAGTGGACAGTCAGGATGAACTGAGGACTGGCTTTTTTTTTTTAAGAAGAACAAGGTCATGTTTGAATGCACCTAGGAAGAAACCAGGCAAAAGCCTGCTTACAAGATGGAGGGCAATGTGGGGAGAGATGGCAAACAGGAGTTGTGACACGGGGGATAGGATCAAGAGGAAAGTGGGGGCGGAGGGTTATATTTGATCGTGGACTTTACCATGAACACCAAGATAGGAATTTTTTTATAGTCAGTCTGGTATTCAGTTGGGAATGTGGACAATAGCTGTCAGAGCCAGTGTCAAGGACCACGTACCAGCAGGGGCTCTCCTGGGATGCTCCTGCACTGGACTTGCTCCTGCACTTCATCACGGCGAGCAGCTTGTTCATCTGGCCCAGCCAACAGTGGTGGTGAGGAAGAGGAGGAACCAGAGCAGCAGCTGCAGCAGATGCCCCTGCCTGCTTGCACACTGGTTCTCTGCCTTTCACACAACAAGTGGGAGCGATGATGAGAAGGACCATGCTGGTGACAGTGGTAATGGGAAGGCAGAGTCACTCAGACCAGGGAGCCCACTGAGGGTATCTTGCCTAAGGACCCTCAGAAGATCAGAGTCAGCACTGTGACCAGCTGTTCTGAATGGATTGCCAGAAAAGCCAGAATGAAAAACACTGAATAGTCTAGACACAGAACAGGCCAAATCAGCAGGCTGGAGACAGCCCTAAAGCATCGCCATGTGGATACAAGTTCTGATTTATTTTTCCCTTATTGCTACACACAAGGCATGTCTACCAGAAAAATATTAAACCTTTCTGTTCATGTCAGACTGTTTAGCTTCAGGCAATTTAAGTGCTAATGCCCTTGGTGAACTTTGGCTGCAGTTTACCATCTTAAAACTTGTACCCATGTTTAAGCATTTCATATCTTAGACTGCATTAGCATTAGAGGATATAATTCTCATCAAGGGTCCAAAATTCCAAGTTTGGAGAGGAGAATCTTTAAAAAAAATAAATAATCAAATCAGATTTTAATGTGTGCTTATTTCACAAATACCGCTGTATATTACACTTATTTGAGTGAATGTGTTTTGAAAGATGGTTGATACTAGCATTAATAGATGTTATCTTCAATAAAAGTAATCAAAGAAGCTATAAGTACCAAGAATTATTGGACAGGGCAGATTCCCTCAATGGCTGGCTGGGGATGATGGGAGCTGTAGTCCAACACATTTGGGTGGCATTGGGTCAGGTGTGTTTGGTCAGTAAGAGAAATCTGTCCTTTGTCTCCTCTTTCCAGCTTACTTTGGAACTTCTTTGCATTCCCTCCTCACTTCTGTTTTCAGACTTCAAGCTAGTTGGGCAAGTTTAGAATTACTCCTTTCAAATGTTAGAAATGTCCAATCAAAAGTAAAAAAAAATATTGTTCTGCTATATCAAGTTTGATATTTGATAAAGAATGCCATGAGGTCCTTTGGACCCAGATTTGTACATTCCATGTCTTCATATTTGCTCAATTATTCAATAAGAGCCCTGTGGTTTTTTTGTTGTTGTCTTGATCAAATAATCTCATCTTTTAACTTTGGGTTGTTATCATGAAAACAGAAATATTGGGATAGCATGGGGAGATAACAAAATGACAAGCCAAAAATGGGAGCAGCCCTTCTGAAAAGGAAACATGAAGGACTACAATTGGCAAATATACTATACTGTGCTGGCACAAGGTGTTTGTATTGCAACCCCAACCCCAAAGCCTGGCGTATCAGAGAGGCTGTTCAGCCCACCTGAGCTGGTAATATCAGAGGAACAAGATGGGCTTGCAGCTCCCACCTCTTCCAGCAGCACTTGGTTTCCAGAGATGCCAGATTTTGCTGGGGATTAGGGGACTTTAAAATACCTTTATTTATATTGGGCATATAATATAGTTTTTCATTTGACTACCATAAATGTTTTGCTACATGCTCTGCAAATTGGAAAAAGAGAGTAAAAAACTAAGGCAAGAATATGTAAATCCATTGCAGTGGTCTGTGTAATAGAACGCTTCTGATAATAGAAAATAATTGAAGAAGATATTCATGCCTTAAAGTAGGAGTAACTTTTTCCCAGCATGCAGCAGACTAGTTTTCCCCAGGTAATTAAAACCCAGGTAATAAGTATACCCAGCCTGCATAATAACGTAATTTTTATAAGACAGTAAATATAGTACAAGTTTAATTAAAAAGTAATATTCTCCTAACTCAGATCCAGGAGATGGTCCACTCAGACGCCACTTCCTATGAGTCCAACCATCAAGTTCCCCTGATCAATCGACCAGGGATGTTAACCGGTCACATGAGTGCCCTCAGCCAGTCACAGCTGATTTCTCAGATGGGTTTGAGGAGCGGTGTTACCCATGGTTCCCCATCACCCCCTGGAAGCAAATCTGCTACACCATCTCCCTCCAGTTCTACTCAGGAAGAGGAGACAGAATCACATTATAAGGTACGTGCAGCAATGCCTGTTTTGACAGACATACCATTTGACAGTAGCAGCCAGCCTGCAATGGCGGAAATAATATGCAGCAGTCAGAGCAAAGACATTTTGCTTTTCCTTGAGCGAGAGAGAGAAAGACTCACACACGGAGAGAACATTTTTCTATCTACAGAGAACATTTCTAAGCTAAGGAATTGGAAGACGTGTCAGGTTTGCAAATTATATCAAGAACAGTAGCTGTATATTGATACATATAATAAATAGAACAATTATGGTGGCTAATTCTGAAAGAGGTTTTTCTCCCTAAATCTTTTTCTATCTTGCAAAGATGCCAATTAGATCATTTTGTGCTGTCCTTCCAGATTAGGATTGTGACAATAAATGTATGGCTTAGTGTAGATACACATACCATTTTACCAGTTAGAAACATTCTTCTGTAGAAGCAAAATTCTCATATTTGTTTGAAAAGAGAAAATGGGAAAGCACAGATATCCAGCTGTGGTTTCAGTTCAAGAGCTTGCCACCTCATCACCAGAATGAAATTGATAAAGTTTTCACTGTATTTTAGCTCCAATTGAGTTTTTAAAAAACTGATCAATTATTAAGTTATTCAGTAAACCAGAAGGCTTGTTAGGCTTCAAGGGGGAAATCTTACCATTTTCTCATGGTTAAGTAGTATGTAGATACTGGATATATTGTTTCTGTTGCACAGACACATGGAATGGGGACGTGCAACATAGCTGCATTCTGTAAAATGAAAATCCTCCTCACATGTGGGGTATTGGACAGGATAACTCAAACAGAGGTGATGCTAAAAACAAATAAATGCACATTACCAGTCCTCAAAGCCCTGCTTTGGTGTATCAATATCCTCCTTGAAGCCAAGTGCATAAAGGGTAGGAGAGAGAGAATGAAGAATGAAGAGAGGAGCACATTGATAGAAGGTTGATGTCCAATCAACTGTGTGTGGTTTAGCAGTTGAGAGCATTATGTCTGAACCAGACCTCTGAGCCCATGGCATGCCAAGATATTTTTCACTTAATCATCAAGGGCCTTTCCTGTACAATCATGCACAGCTTGTTTCAGCCAGATGTTTCCTTAGTATGACAGCTTCCACGAGTCCCTTTTAGAATATCAAAGCATCATATTGCACACATAATAAAGACTCACTCTGCCATGCCATTAGTTTGCACCTGCGTTAAAAAGGAAGAAATGGCCTTGCTGGATGAACGAATTGCAGATGACAGGAAGAGCACACTGCAAAACTAAAAAGTAGAATAAAAAGAAACAAAAATTAACAGTATAGCCAGGAAGACCTTGCTGGTGTCACCTTTTAAGTTATGCATTTCTTAAGACCACATGAATCTGGAGTTTGTTTGTATCCTACTTTAAGTCAGCATGCAAGGCACTCTCTTTGCCATGTTATCCTCAAGCAACTCTGTGAATTGGCTATGTTGGTTGTTATGGCTCATAATTACCCAGTCAACTTCAAAGGTAAATGAACATTTGAAACTGGGCCTTTCAGGCCTTCTGATGCTGTAATGCAGGAGTAGGCAACCTGGTGCCCTCCAGATACCTTGGGTTGCAACTTCCATAATTCCTGACATAGACCATGCTGGTTTCAGTTTAATGTGATCTATGCTTTTCTCCAATGTAAACAAAATGTAATGCTGGAGAAAGCAAGCTAGTCATAGCATCTGTTTTTCACATGGAGGTTTGATTATTAGGAAGGCATTTTGAGGGTTTCCCTTTTAAAGTTTGGGCAGCTTCTACTGGCTGATGATGGGTGACTTCCAAGGGTGGGTGAGGAATGCAGTATAGAATTGAATATATCCCTTTCCTGAGTGGAACTTAAAACAATAAGGGTGCTGTTGCATTCATATCCTGCTTGAGGACTTTCCATAGGGTACTGTGGGAACAGGAATGCTGAACTAGATGGACTGTGGTCTGATCCAGAATGCAGGGCTGGTGTCAAGGGTAGGCATTGTTTGAAACCTGCTAAGGCGTGTCCCCCAGCAGGGAACCACTGAAAAAAGCTTCTTGGAGTTGGTTTCCCCCTTTACCATTAAAACCTGCTTGTTAATCCAGTTCTCATTCTGGCTGAGATGACAGTGAGAAGGAAGAGCAAGAGATGCCATTGTCTACCTGCCTCTGAGTTCTTGGCCCATCTAGAAAGCAGTGGTAGCAATGGTGATGGAAAGGCAGACCCAAGAGGGGAGGATGCCCATTGAAAGAGTCTTGCCCAAAAGCCTTCACAAGCCTGGGGCTGGTCCCACCAACTTAACTTTTCTTGTGTTCAGGTATTTCTGAGAAATTAATATATCTTCCTATAATAACAGCAACTGGCAATGATGATTGTGTAGATAAAGATGATGCATTGCATTTTCTCTACTGCCCAATAGCCAAAGCTCCCTGGATGGTTTACAACACTTCATAAAATGAAATAAAATATAAAATGCATGGTGTGTAGACATAGGGATGCTGTTTTGTAATGGCTGTCAGAACAGAGAAATGGCAGCAAGAGGTGGTGCTCAATCCTTTTCACCATTTCCTCAATTCATCTCACTGTATGTTATTTGGCTTTTTCCTTGCAGGGTTTTAAATGGGGTTAAATGTTCACACTCACCCTACCCGTTCTTCATTTCTTATGTTCCCCAGATGAAGTGTTTTTCCTTATGTAAATAAGCTGTTGGTCTGCCTGTATGCTTGTGCAGGTCAAGAATCATCAGGTTGAAGAATAAAAGACTAGGGTCTCAGATGAAAGCTGGAGGGCACACAACAAGGGACCAATAGTGAGTTGAAGGAACTTGAAAATGTTCATTCAGGCAAAGGTCTCATACAATACTGAAAGCTCTCCTAGATTGCAGGGATGATAACATATTTATGTTCATTGTTTTCTAGTAAACCTTTTTCATCCTTGCAGATACAAGGGTAGTTTACAAAAGAAACAACACAGTAAAACACAACCTCATAAGGACAGCAAATAGTTTAGACAAAAATCAACCAGTTAAAATTTTTGAGCAAGCAAAAAAGGTTTCCTGCTGCCACCAAAACTACTGCATTGTGGGCAGCAGTCAAACCTCCTGAGGGTGGTATTCCATAATCAGCACCACAACTAAGAAGTCTCTCCCTTGTTGACAAAGAACATGCTCAAGGTACTTTGATAGGTCTGTTGTCATAGATACAGGATGCACTTCTTTTGACATTATAATTTGTCCTATATTTATTTGAACAATTTTTACCACACCCTTCAAATGAAAAATCTACCCAAGCAACTGACCATCAGATCAGGATAGTTCCTGCCTGCAGCCTTAGGAAAGACATAGTGGGCAGGTTTGCACAACACAATAAACTATGATGGTTTCTTGCACAGGATGGTCTATTGTGTCATCCAAACCTTGTCATGCCTTTTCAGCATGGTAGATTTGGTTTTTAGAAACCGCAGTAAGTTCTGTTCTATGGTTTCCATGCTCCACCTTGGCTTCTCCAGTTGTCCAAACCTGGCATCATGGTTTCCATGGTTTTGGTGTGCAGCTACCACAGTTCCCTAGAAAGAGTAGCAGCTTCAAGAGCTGCTTCAGCCGTCCAGCATGGAATTGAATTTCAGGTGCAGTGGCTGATGGAATATGTGCCAGTAATGGGAGCATTGAGCAAGAAGGGTGGGAACTACACAAGCATAGAAACTACTTGATCATTTGTCAAGGTCATTCAGGCAAAACACTCCATACCATGGAAACCAAACAAAGTGACATGTGCAACATATTATGACATCTGCAACATCCAGTTGGTGCAAAAGGGAGGAGGAAGGGGGGAAAGGGGATGAGGAAGGAGGGAAAAGAGAAACTAGCAAATTCAAACACTAATTCTTAAAGTAACATAGAAATTTATATAATAACCAGTTGAAATATCCCTGTGGTATTTATTCCTCTCTCTGCTGCAGCCTAATGGGACTGTTCTGTTTCTGGGAAGCAGGAATGTTGTTAGGGCTTGGCAGAGGAGACATCCCAGTAATGCTGTCCGAACCAAGGTCAGGTCTTCGAAAGGCAGACCACAGAAGAGCATAGAACTACCGAAAACTCTGAAGATGCCACCAGGCAACACGTCTGCTGGACTGAGGCTAGGCAAGGCAAGGAAAAGAAATGGATAGTATCACAGACAGCTGCAAGGTTCAGCCAAGCTTTAGTTGCGTGTTGCTGTTAATAACTCACAGTCTCGAAATGAAGAATATTAGGTATTTTGCTTCTCTTAGGTAGCCACCGCTGTCTCTACTCTGAATGGGGCCTTTCCCTAAAGGAACCTAACTTACTTTGGAAGCTTTTGACTGTAATGGGAAGAGGTGAATGCAGTGTGGTGGCGGCTCTGAATAGTAATGGCATCTCGAAATGAAGCCCTATGGACTTTTGTAGGACAGGCGCTCTTGAGAGCGAGAACAACCCTAAAGACAATCTGGATACTTCAATTGGTACAAAACAGAGCAGCCAGGCTATTGACAGGGAGCTGCAGATGTGATCATATAACACTAATCCTGTATCATCTGTACTGGCTACCATTTGAAGTCCGGGTCCAGTTTAAGGTGTTGACTATAACATTTAAAGCTCTAAAGGTTTAGTGCCTGCTTATCTAACAGAACAAATTCTTCCATATATACCTGCTCAGTCCAAAATATCTTCTTTGGAGGTCCTTTTCCGAGAGTCCTCCTTGAAGAAAGTGAGGAGGGCCATTACAAGGAGAAGGGCCTCCTCAGTGGTGATGCCTCAGTTGTGGAATATGTTCCATGGAGAGGTTTGTCTGGTGCCAACCCTTTATTCTTCTAGCACCAGACCAAGACCTTGTCATTTAACCAGTATTTTAATCATGTATGTGATTAAATATTAGAAATGTTTAATGTTTGTAAACCACCCAGAGAGCTCTCTGGGCTATTGGGGTGGTATATTAAAGCAATCAATCAATCAATCAATCAATCAATGTATGATTTAATTCTATTTTAATCAAGTGCTATAAATCATTTTAATATTTTAACTATTGTAAACCATCTAGAGATTTCTATAGAAATATAGAAGGTATAGAAAATCAAAAAATCAATCATCAATCAATCCCACATATGTGCAGGGCTGTTCCCTTTCCTGTGGGAACAGGAGAAAAGTAATGCACAAACAACTTGTATCCACCCTCTATCATATGTACATGGAAGCACTGAAATATTAAATGAAGTCATTAAAGAAATGCCTGATTGCATGGAACTGTGTGTGTATATATTATACCCTTTATGTGTTCAAAGAAGTGCAGTATCATGGCAAAGATGTGTCAAAGCCCCACATTCAGAGCAAAGCAATACAGTGCCCTCTGTATTTTTGGACTACAGTCCCCATAATTCCTGACCATTGGTCATGCTATGGGAATTGTAGTTCAAAACATCTGGGCAATACAGGTTGCTTTTGTTGTTTTCTTCCTCACTGGAAGTATGAGTGTTGGGATTACTTCCAAGTCATAATGGTTTTACCTTTCTTACCAGTATGCACAGGTGCTTTGGTAGGTGCCGCCTGTTAGGAAATGCTGGGGGAAAGCTGCACCAGCGAAATTTCCTCTGTTACCAGTGGAGGCTCATATAAGCAGTGGAGACTCCTTTCGATTTGGGTCGTCTCAATGGAGGCTGCCTAACCTGAGGTGTAAGCCCACATTAGGCAGTCAGTTCAGATGTCAAGGAGACTGTAAAATTTAGATGTGATGGAGAAAGAAAGAGCCTAAACAGCATGTTCTAATTATTCTTGTGCAATCTGCCCAGCAGCCTCAATCAAATTTGGATCTGTCATATCATGGATTTCATAAAAGTTTTGTGGGTAGAAGAACTGCAGTAAAAGCTAAGCACCAGGTATCACAAGGCTCTCTTGATATATAAGCCTATCAATGCAGGATTTTTCTAAGAAAAAAATCTATTTTAACCCTTAGTAGCCTGGTATTTGCTTCACCTTGTCCCTTTTTACTTTATAAAAAGTAAAATAGTTTTAATTAAAATGCACCATACATAGCTTTGTTTCTTGATAATGACGTGGGCTTTCCTCTGAGGGGAAAATGGTGTGTGTGTATATATACATATTCTCCCCCCCCCCCGCCACCAATATATCTTATTTCCTTTTTATGATTTTTTTTAAAGTTTATTGTGATCATTGGATAGATGAGATATTTGTCCAGTGTCTTTTTGATGGTACATCAGTGCTCTTTCTTATTTGAACAGGTCTTTGGTAGCTGATAGTGGATAAACAACCTGTGCCCATCATCTTATTTACTCTTTGAAATTGTTTTGGTAGATATACTGTATCAGTTACATTTTATTTTGGAATTATATTTCATGGATTGTTTCGTTTTTGGTTTTTGTCATTTCTTCAAATAGTTGTATAAACAGACAAAATACCTGGTCAAGTCTGGTCAACTACCTACATGCTTCATCCTTGCCCTTCATAGCTTATTACATCTAATGAGGAGAGATCTGGCTGAGTTCAGGAGGTTGTAAGTTCCTCCTTGAGAGAGGAACTAGTGTTGGCTTCTTTAAATGAGGTGATAATTAGGCAACTTTTTTCAGTCTAATCTGGCCCTAGATAATGTTCACAACTATAGGCCAGCAGCTAGCTTTACTTTCTTGAGCATGGTGCCTGAACTTGTAGTTGCTGGTCGATTTCAGGCACTCTTAATGAAACTGGTTGTCTAGACTCGTTTTAATTGGGCTTCAGACTGGTTTTGGAGTGGCAACTCCCTTGGCCACCCTATTTTGATGACTGGTAGCAGAGAGTAAGGGAAAGTACATCCATTAGGAGACGCAGATCCAGGCTCTGGGTAGCCTTCGCTAGTGAAGGTCAATCCCCGAGACCATCCTAACAAGTGTTCCGGATGCCAGCAGCCAGAGTAAACCACCAGCCTCTGTGGCAGCTGAAAATATCACCCCTGCTTAGTTTAAAACAAGAAAACTACCTCGATCATGTTCAGAATTTACACTGCTGCTGAGAACATTATAGTCTAAAGGGCATTTTCTTATTTTTGTTGTTTGTGGTCTGGTGCGCGAACCTTAATCCATTATTGCTTGATGTCCGTGGCATGTTATCAGGGACTCAATCCATTAACAGATATGACAGGGGTACATTCTGCTACAAAGGCTTTTACTGTCCGGGCTGAAATGAATGATGAGTGAACTCATGGCAGCACAGAAGAGCTTCAGCAGTGATGGCAACCTGACCTACCCCCCGCATGCCTTGCACATGCAGTTGGCAGTCATTACTGCAGCCTTAACTTCAAGCTCTAAAAACATTGCAGGGACATTTAGGAATGTGGGGCTCTTTCATCAAGATAAGCATCTGAAATTGGCTTGCATTATGGAGGACGGAACGATGTTATGGGTTACATTGGTGACATAGGGTAACGTTGCCAACTTTAAACAATATGGTAAGTTGCAGTTATCTTTGAGGCAAAGTTCTGCTTGCCACCAGTAGTGATACGAGTATGTAGTGTTTATACTGCCACATGTGTGTACAAAGGAAGATGTGCTTTGAAGTATGGACCCCTTTTTTGGTCCCTGAATGCATGGCGGGAATGGATGTCCTTCCTACTGCATGTGCTGGGATCAAAAAGACACCATCATAGCTATTTCCAGTCCATGTTTTTTCATGCATAAGACATGAGTGTTGACTGACGTGTGCAGAAATGTGACACTGGTTACAAGTGAAAACTGGCATGAGTTTCTAAACAAGTTCTTTTAACACAGTGCAAAGCTTCTCATTCATTTCAATGAGAGTACCCCCAGCAGTATGTTGGACTTTATCAGGCCATTACACATAAGAGCCATTCTTTCATCTGGAGTAATCCCATTTGTCAAGCTATACTTTAGTATTTTTTCCCATTAGCAGCTGCTGCAAAACTATCTGCAAAGTTGCATGGCCATACTGGTAATTAAGTATGTTTTTGTGTTTTCTAGCCAAAGTTTGTCTCCACTGAAATCCTGGGTTTCAAAGAATTACACCCCCCCCAAGACAGCAAATTATGGTTTAATTAACCCACAATTGGTCATGTGCAAATGCTAGTGACTGAGTGAGCGTGTTCCCACTGCACAACCTTCACTTCTGCTTTTAATCAATAGTTTATTATTGGCTTGTGAGTGTGATATGAACCTAGAGTGCTGCATGGTTATGGCATAAACAATCCAGGGGTTTCTTGTTTGATTAATTGACCCAAAGTGCAATCTGACCTAATAACTCTCTCTCTCTCTCTCTCTTTTAATTAACGGTTATAGAACTGAAAAGGTTATGTTCAATATGTGAGACACATGCTCTCTCTCTCTACACACACATACACATATGGCTTGCTATTTTAATAATTACTTAATTGAATTATTACTAGGACTGAGCTGAAAGGGAAAGGATTATTGAAAACATTTGCCCGTTGCAAAAAGCACGTCCATTCTGATGGAGGGTTTTCATGGAGCAAAAGTGTCTACTGAGAGTGCTAGAGCACGGACCATTCTGAGAGCAAGCCATCAACCGTGACAGTGATCAAAAACCATTGTAATGCAGCAAGCTGTGGAGCATCAACCCAACTGCAGACCACATTCTCCCTTCCCTCTGATTAAGGCATTGTCTGGTAGCCATGTCTTCTCTGACACCCTTCCAGAATGATAGCAGTATGATATAGGAAAGTATCATATGTGATGTTATGACATCACCATGCCCTATATCATTTATTTATTTATTTCATTTTATGATGTCCAATAGCCCAAGGCTCTCTGGGAGTTTAACAAAAAGTTAAAAACATATAAGCAAAGAGAATAACATAAATGCAATAAAACGATAAGACAATAAAACAATGAGACCAGTAAAAGCACAGCAGCTGCAACCAAATCGGTACAGAGGTATATCAATAGTGCAAGAATACAGCGTAAGTACTAAGATTAAAAGTTAATTATTAAAATACTGGGCAAATAAAAAGGCTATATGATCCCTGATTGGCTAGGGGATTCCATATCATAAGATGGTACTGAAGCAGCAGTGAAAGGAATCAATGGAAGGAGGACAAACATCTGACATCATGTAGCTTTTAAATGTGAAGATTTGGAAAACCCTAGTTATTAAATCTACACCCACTTTAACCCAGCATCAGGCCCGAGTGGGCCCTGGTTACCCTGATGGATGACCTCAGTCAGGGAAGACTGGGTGTGCGATGCTGTTAATTCTCCTTGTCCTTTCTGCGGCTTTTAATACCATCAACCATAATATTTTTCTGGATAAGCTCTGTGGGTTGGGTGCCTGAGGCACAGTGATACAGTGGTCCCACTCCTACCTTCATTGTTGGTTTCTGAAGGTAGCATCAGAGGATTTGTGCCTGATCCAAGTACAATTGCAAAAGTGGGTTCTACAGGGCTTCCTGTTGTCCTCCATACTTTTGCACATCTACAGGAAGTTGTTGGGTGAGGTTACCAGGGGATTTGGAATGTGGTGTCAGTGATACGCAGATAGCATTCAGCTCAGCTTCTCCAAGTTATCTGAGTTGAGTGAGGTTGTACAGGTGTAAAAATCAGTGTCTGGTTTCAGCAATTCAGTGCCTGGGTGAAGGTCAATAAACTGAACCTGAATGACAGTTCTGTGGTTCTTGTGTCTCAGAAATAGCTGCTTAGTTTTGTTTTATTTTTTATTAAATGGGATTGCATTCCCCCTGGAAGAGCAGGTTCATAGCTTAGAATTGTCCCTTGATTTAACCTTATCACTTGAGGCATGGCAGCCTTGGTTGCTCGGAAGATGATCTCTCTCAGCTTGGGATAGTCTGGCCACAGTACTTCATGCTCTTCTGAATGAAAGCATTGAATTGCTGATAGGTGTTGTACATGAGTCTGCCTTTGAAGACACCTCAGAAGTTTTCAGTTACAGCAGAATGTGGTGGCCAGGATTGTAACTGGTACTGCCAGATAGAGTTGCATTTTAAAACCTTATTAGGTTTGGGACTCGAATATGTGCAAAGACCCTCTCCCTGTGTCTGGCTGTCCAAGTATTGAGGTTATCAATAAAGGGACATTTCACTATGCACTTCTGCAACAGCAAGGGAGAGAGTTGTCTTTGGCATGGATTCCTGATTGTGAAACATGTTCCCCACGGACGTGCAACTGGTGCCAACATGATATTCTTTTCAGGGCCAGCTGAAAACGGATTTGTTTGCCTTTGCCTTTGCAATTGTTTATGAAGCTGGGTGGTGTTGCTGCCTATTATACATCTGCTGTCTTTTGTGTTGTGGTTTAGTTAGGATGTTTAAACATTTTAAATTACATTTTCTCAATAGGCCTGTTATCATAAGATAGAGAAGAGTATATAAATATTTCAAATAAATAATGAATACAATGTCTCATATTTCCAGTTTTTAATGTTGTATAAACCCAAGCTAAATATTAGAATATTTGGAAACAAATAAAGCATCAGAGTCTAAATATGAAATATGTAAAGTTGCAGATTTCTGTCAAAGACTAGGTGATGTTATAGTCTCTTCCAGCTATGCTTTTTAATAGTATGTCTATTTAAGGCATACATGATGTATATCCATATATGCATATCCATACACATACAGGCCAATTTAGCCACTAAGCATACTTTCCAAAGAGTGAAAGTTGGATTGCCTTCTGAACTGGGGGCTTGATTGACATTCTTTTTCCAGAACATTGTCAGCCTTGGGCTAAACTTGGTCTTGTTCTGGAACTTTTCTTCATGAGGATCTGTTAATTGATTGTTAATCCAGTATATCCACTTTCAGTTTTACTTTAGAATTGAGATCTCACTGCTACATGAGGATGGTTACCTTTCAGCAGCACTGTCACATAAGCAGTGTAGTATAATCACACAAGAAGAATCTGAGCTACTTTCACAATTAAATACTGCATTTCTCTGTTCAGAAAAGACAGACAGACAGAAACCAAATTGCTGGCAAAGTTGGAGGGCCATCTAAGGAACCTGTAAACCAATCTGAGTAAAAACGATGAGCATGTTATGTGTCCCTCTTTTAGAAAAGCCCTTATGGTGCATCTGTAGCACTCATACCCTTCTTCCAAGGGTAATTTTAGCCTTATACCAATCCTATTAGGCTCATTAAGCTGAGATTGTGAATTGCCTGGGCCACTCTCTTGGTTCACACAGGAGCACAGTACTAAATGTCAGTTCTCTACAGCCAAAGCCATCCCTGCAGTAAATCTTTTCTTGCAGGTCACAGAATGAATGCTTGGAAATTACTGTTCCTGGCTAGATTACTCTGTCTTTCTGTTTGTTATGCTGCACTCACAGTAAAATATATGCAAAATGTGCATAACCACATTTCATCCACTAACCCTACAATTTCTTCTATGCTTGCCAAAGTTGAGGAACAGAAAAACACCTGAGTAGGGTCCATCTGTGTAGACAACTGGAGAGTTTAAGCTGAAGGGAAAAATTCTGTTAATGGTAAAAAATCCCATTTTACGGAAGAATATTTGTGAGCCAAAATAACCCACTGCCTCAAAAATGGATACCACGTTGGGCATATCCCCAGCAGTAGAAGACAGTGCACATGCATTAACACTGAATAGAAAATGTGGCCTATTTTGTAATGGCTGATAATTTTTCCCCTCATCAGTTATCCTAGGGCTGAAAGAAAGATGAATCCTGTCTTCTTCCTTGAAGCAACTATGTTCAGAGAAGAATGTCTCACAGAAAACATGCATCTCCAAAGTAATAAAAGCTAGTATTGGGCTGTTAGGAGAATTGTGGGAATTGTGGTAGGAGGAGAGCAAAGAATTCTTTTTATTCCTCTGTCTCCATCCTCCACTCATGCAGCTCTTCATTTCCCCCATCCCATCCTATGTATTTCACAGAGGCTGACACTCGCTCTAAATATTCCTGCCTGGTATAAGCAGATGATTGCAGCTTGTTCTGTAATTTCATAAAGTTTACAATTTCATCAACCTGCTCATCCTCCTATTAGGGTGTACCTTCCAAATTTAGATATCTAGTCCAATTGCCACCAGTATTTGTAAAATAAATGCGTTGCAGGTGGGGTGGAGGAGAGGTGGGAGGTGTTGTGGCTATGAGTGGGCAGCTGTCCACTTGAGAAATACCAGTGCATGAAGACTCAGCTTAATGGCCAGTATGGACTGTTTGATCACAGAGCGTTATTACATCTGACTTTCCCACTTTTTTCCAGACTGTTCCCAACGAACATGAATTTCTTTACACTCAGCAGGCCTATTCCTCTTTGGCAGAATGCTTGCAAAAACTATTCTTTCAGAAGTCTCTCTGTTGATGGAGTGACTGACAGACTGACAGACTGGATTACTACTTTAGCTTTTGCTAAATGGCTTGTTATTCAGATTGCATTCTATCCTAATTCTCTCTCTCTCTCCCTCCCTCCCTCCCTCTCTCTCTCTCTCTCTCTCTCACACACACACACACACACACACACTCCCCTCCCCCTCCCCTAACCCTCCCTTTCAAAATGCGCATTGCTGCTAGAGTGCTTAAAGTGCCTGCTAGAAAGGTACTTAAGTTACAAGTCTAGTACTGTTCAAAGAGACCTGCCTCTAGTTTTAATAGCAAGCCTCATTTTTAGGTTATGTTGTGGTCTGAGTGGGTCCAGTTTACTGGGGTTTTGGAGGGAGTTTTTATTCACAACACATTTTAGATGTACAGGCACCTTGGGGAAGTCAGTATTCAAGAAAGTAACTAATCTAAACTTCTCATCTGTTTATATCGGTTATATGGGGAAAATCTATTTCACCTAATTATAGACTTAATCTGAAGAAACCTACCCGTCAAAAGGCACTGCGGGTGATGACTATTGTATGTGGTAATTTGCTGAGGATGTGCATTTGCATCAAGGACTGATAGTCCCTCATTCATACTGTGAGTATTTAGCAGAGGCAAATAGCAACATGCCCCAGCAGCATTAGTTACATTGTTTTCTCCTGTACAGCAGCATCTAGAAACAATTTATGTACTTAGATAGGTTTGTACCTACAAGACTTGTTTTTTCCTCAAGAATTGTATCCACTACAAACTAGTGTTAAGTATATGCCAATCCATGGCAGTTCCACTTAATCTACCTTTGGGACTGCTCCAACCATTTATGTTGTCCATGCATACATTTCATTGTTGTTAGCTGCCTTGATCATTTATATGGAAATAGGCGTATATATTTTACAAAGGAATAATAAAACTAAAACTTGGGTGTGAAGCTCTCCTAAAGAGGCTATTCTGTCTCTACCTGACCTGCCAGGTAATATCCCGTTGGATTTACTCAATTCTCTCTGTTTAACTTTTTGAGTTATAATGGTATGGAATGTCTTTTCCTACAAATGAAAACAAAATGCCTGCAGTACAGGCTTGGAACAATCTCTTCCAGGTGAGGAAGAAGGGAAGCTTAGCTACATGGGGGTTTTCTTTATTTCAAGTCAAAACGGAAAGCTTTGGGGAAGTGTCCACAACTCAGTGGTTGTGAGATCTTGCTCCAGTCCAAGGGAAGCTATAGCTTGTGAGACCAATTCTGAGGCAGCAGGGGAAGCTGCAAAACCAAGACCAGCCATGGAGAGCCAAATGCCTGAGAACTCCTTTCTACCAGGCCTCCCACTGGCTGATCAGCTAGGAGGGGGTGAGACACAGGAGGCTGGTATGACCTTCTGGTCCGCAGCTGAGAGACCCGATCTTGGCCTTGACAGAGGCCTTTTGCTTCTTGACCAGAGATGTCTTCCACAGGATCAGCACAGCAAGAAGAGAGGGTGCTCCAGGAGTGCTCCTCTGGTGTGATGTCAACTAAGGAGACAACTGGCAGGCACAACAACTGCCTGAGAGACCGTTTTCCTTGCCAGGATCAAATATCCAATAGTGGCATTTAGTGGCCTTCCCCCTATCTCTAAACAAGAGCAAGCAGCAGTAGGCTTTGGGGAAAATGATGCATTAGGAACTAGAAAATGTCCTACTTTCACTTGAATGTATGCTGTTTGCTGAGCCCAGGGGTGACTGGGTCCTTCGTGGTGATGCTCATGAACTGATTCTTGTTAAGGACTACATTGTAATCTGTTAATCTTTATTGGAACCATAAACTCATAACTAATTACTGGAATTATGGCAATAAAATATTTTTTCTAATATTTGTACCTCCATTCAAGGAAATTAGGTTCTGACTACCTAGTTAAATTTGTGGCATCCTCTACTGAATTACCTCAGATTGCCGAGCTAGAAAAGATCTCTCCCCCACACCATACCCCTCACCACACACACACTTTCTCTTTTTGATACTTTGGAGGGTCAGTCCCTGCTAAAAGTAGACAGTATTGGCTCAATGGAGCAGTGGTTTGACACAAATTTAACCTACTTTGCATGTTACAACAACCGAGAGTACAGGTTGAGTATGAGTTGCCATTGAATTGTGGGTTGTTGTTGAATCATGGGTTGTCATGTGTGAATGCTTTGTTATGGTTTAAATGTGGGTTGTTAGTCATTAATAATCCAGAGGTGACAACTAACCAACACACTATGGTTGTATTCCTGGATTGTCTCATGCAGAAGTAGACATGAACAAGGAAGGAACATCTTTGTGCATGTTATAACCATCTCCAGGGTTGCTGAATGTTAAACTTAAAGAAAAGAAACAGCTCTGATGTCACTTTCTAAACTTGTAAAACAACAAGACTGTATAAGGTCTATAGGATCTGTAGAAAGCTTTGCATGCAAATAGCACAAAAGAGAGCAGGCTGGACTAGGATCTCTTTCCCTGATGTGCATAGAAACATTTATGTTTTGCATGCAAGCATTTTTATTGGAGGTTGATTAAAAAAAAACGCAGCCCCTGCTACCTTGAATAATAGTATGGCCCACCCCATCTCTTAGGATTTACCACCAGCTCCTGTCTGCTGCCTGACTGGATCTTGTACAAAAGGGTTGTCAGATGATGACTATCAGATGATGAAAATTTCAGCCAGCTCAAACCTGGACTTAATATATCTGGAAAAAGAAATGGGGAAGATGTTAACACTTCTGTCAGTAGGTTTTGGTGAAATGTATGAACTGTTGAATGAAACCTGCAGGGGACTGGAAATGACTGCAGAGATCACAGTCAGAAAGAATGAGGGGGTTGGTTGGTGAGAGAAACTTGAAACTCCTCAGGGAGATGTTTTGCCAGAATCGCTGAGGGAGATTACAGGTCTGTGGGGGAAAGCAGAGAGAAGAAATATCTGATATTTCTTAGAAACCTTGTTGCTTTTGATATTTGGCCTTGACAGTCACCACAGAGAATGAGGGAAGCATTGCTGCACCCACACAGAAAGCAATTTTGACATTTGTAAATCTAGGCAACTCAAAAGCAAGTGAAAGAAATTACAGAGCAACGCTGGGGGACAGGGAAGGTTAAAGTTCAGTGCTTGGGCATATGAGAGATGGACCTTACCATGGGCAGGATTTGCTTAGCTAACATAATCATGAATCTCTCTCCTGAGAAATAACAGTATGGACTGTAAAGGGAGCAATCATCTCATTAATCAGACTTTGAGGAGGATTTTGATACAATATACAGCTCTAAAGGATCTGGTCAAGGTTAACAGTACAATGGCAATTATTTATTTCTATAGCAGTATCAGCACTGAAGGCATTTTTAAGCAAAACAGAAAGGCCTCTGTCTGCAAACAGTGGCAGAATCATCAGAAAAAATTGCTGCATAGAGCAGAAGGGTCAGCTAGAGATTCAGGTTAAATGAGCAGAATCAACAGACATGAAGAGATCACTCTTTTGTCTCCTCTATAACTAGTGAAGTTTCCAGAGTTTGTGATTCTTCACTTAGAATATGAACCTTGGAGATGTATAATCCTTGACTCCAGTAAGTGGGAAACGTTCTATCACTCAGGATTGGATATCTGGGAATCTACTCCTGCTGGAGAAGGAGCTCTTCATTCCCTGCCTTCCCTACTCCCTCACTTTCAACATACACCCACTTGCCCCCTGCTTTGTCCTCCTTACCTGGCTGAAGCAACAGCAGGTGCATGGGAGCATATAAAGGAAGCTGAGACCCTCGATCCATCTAAATTGGTATTTTTGGTCCTGACAGGCAGTTAAGAGTTTTGGGCAGGTTTCCTTCCTAGGCCTACCCAGAAATGCCAGAAATTGAACCTGGGACCTTCTACATGCCCAGTAATATGTTTTGCCACTCAACTTTGGCTCCTGCTCTTAAGGGAGTAAAGTCTTTCCCTGGCTGGATGGTTATCGCTTGACGACTGCTGGGGTGGCCTGCTTCTCCTCTCATCTCCTTCCACACTTCTTCCTGGAATGGCTGCTGGTGGTAGCGGTTGAGGAAGAGGGAGCTTTGGTCAGGGAGGTCTTCTGTACAGCTGATAGAACAGCCCTACCCTCCTCCTTATCTTCCTCATTTCCATACCGCCTCTTACTTCTTATATGGCAAAACATAATGCCCCAAATTTCCATCTCTCAGTGCATGAGGCCTATAAATAGTGGCACACTGATCCATGTGCCAGTGGCACATGCAGCATTAGAATGAGTCTACTGGTCCAAAGCCTAGCCAAGCTGTTTGCTCTTTTGTAATGCATGTGTGCATTATGAACCAAATTTGAAAAAATCCTCAATAACTGTGCTAATTTTCCCATTTTTGAAAAAGCATCATTTCCCCCTTTTGTTAGAGCATTGTGCATAAATCTGCTATTTGTACAGCATATTTCTGGAAAGGCCCTTTAGTCTAGTGTCTACTGTTACACATCTATACATGCAAGTTCGCATATGTGCATAAGCAAGAACCCATGGCAACCACGCATATCTCACGCCACATCAAGCGCTAGGATTTTCAGATTTTAGTTCCACATTCAGGAACAGGTCTTCAAATATTAACTGGCTGAATAACAACAAACCAAATAATTTGCCTGGAGATGTGATTCCCTTGGAATCACCACAATACTGGTGGTGTGCATAATATTGTAGTGAATTAGCAGAGGCTTCTGTTAACAACAGATATAGTAGCGGTGGGCAACACATGGCCTGTAGGCCACATAGGGCCCTACTGTCTATTTTGTGGGCTCCAATATGTTTTCCTGCAACAAGCAATTTTGCTGTGGTGGCAGCAACTTCACAGGGATTTTTTAGGGAAAGCTGTTCAAGAAGAGAAGCCCTTGTCTGCTAGCAGAATCATGTTCCTGGACATCTCTAGGAAGCATCGTGGAAACAATGTGTGCATTTCCTGCACTCCTTGTTTCTCTGAAAAAAAAATGCTGCCTTTTTTGCTATTACTGCTGGAGTGGCAAATTCAGCAGCAACAAATTCACTGCAATCCCTGGGGGGCAGAACATACTCTTGCACTCCCTCAGAGTTGACCACTTTTAAGATATAGGAAAAAAGAGATACCAGGAGTTAGGATTGTGAAGGATGCATCTACAAAAGGAATTCTCTCTCCCTCCCCCCCCCCCCCCCTCTGCATTTTGCTCCATCATACTTCCTTAAGAATCAAGTTCATAAGCATTGATGTGGAAGATTACTTGTGGGGATTCTTAATTCTTTTGAATCTGATGTTCTTCCCCAGTTCAAAGCCCATTAGCAACTAAACTAAGTGTGAACTGAAGGGCAATAATAAATACATCCTTCTTGTCTTTTGACAGGTAACTGGAGAGAAGAGACCACTGACAGATCTGGGCAAAAAACCCAAAAACCAAAAGAAGAAGAAAAAGAAGGATCCCAATGAACCCCAGAAGCCAGTCTCTGCTTATGCCCTGTTTTTCAGAGACACACAAGCAGCTATCAAAGGACAAAACCCCAATGCTACTTTTGGAGATGTATCAAAAATTGTTGCATCAATGTGGGATAGTTTAGGAGAAGAACAAAAGCAGGTGAATTCCTTTTCCTTCTTACCACTGCTTTCTCTTCTTGTTTATGCAATACATTTGTTTTAGGGTGATGTTAAAAATGTCAATACTGGTTTTGGGTTATGTTTGTTTCTTTGCTTACATGATTTATTTTCTGCAACAACATGACTTGTTAATTTACCTTTTCTTTCTCAGAGTAAAAGCTAAAACTCTCAGTAAAAGTCTTGCATTGGGCGGGCGGGGTGGGGACACGACGTTCATAGTCTTCGTTAGCTTGTGAGCCTCAGTGAACCACACCCACTCCTAGAGGTAGAGACTTTCTGAGAATGCGTGAAAAGAGACCCCTGTGAACTTAGATGCCAAAAGCTCATAATATTAGATCATATTTACATATGCTATTCTTGTTGCAAACACACCCTCTGCAGAGCTTTTGTGGTTGTCAGGTCAAAGAGTACAAACTGGTTTGTGTATTTTGGAGAAGCTTCCTACAGACCCAAAGACAGTTCACACGTTACATTGTGGCAATATTTTAACATACATTGATTTGAGGGCTAGTTTCTGGGGAAGGTATTGTGGCACTGTAATTTGCAAACAAGAAACTCAGGAATCTACTGCATAATTCTGTTAGCCAAAGCATGCAGCTTACAAGTAATTAGTTATGCTATGGCCTTTGTTATGTTTGCACTGCTTCTTTTCAGCTTGTGGTGACTATTTAAAGGAGGTCCAGTTTTTAAGTGTGCATTTTTTGAAATGTCTCATATATGGTGAGATCTCACTGCCATTTTGAAGAATTCTCGTTAAAGGGTGGAAGTAGTGATTTCATTGAACAGTACTTGCAGAAAGAAAATAGGTAAAGTGGTATTTTGCCCATCCTTTTGAAGATTGGAGCACCTGTGAACTTCAGGGTCCCCTTATGAGCCCCCATTCCATTGAAGGTTTCTTCTTGGCAGCACATATGTCTTCCTCCTCCCCTCTACCTTGTGCCATGTGTTTGCCTGCTCCAGTCAACAGAACGTGGCCTGCCAGGTCAGTAAGACAAGTTTGCATTACCTTGAGTAGCAGGACCTTTCTGTCTACCCAAGCCAAGTTGTTCCTGGACCACGTGCTGCTTTTGATAGACTGGAGCAGAGGCGACCTATTTGGGCTTGCCTTTTGTACAGAAATAACATTGTTTCTTTTACACACACACACTGAAGATGTGGCTGAGGTGCCTGTTACTATTGTAAAAAATGCTAAAGAGTGGAGGGATATGGTTGCAAGGTAAGGGACTGGATGGCCAGGGTCTCAGCCCTGCCTCAGTCCCCCTGATTTGTGTTGTATATATTTCAGAATTTAGTGCTACAATCTAAGTAGAAATAGTCGTTGATTTTTGTTTGGGGTGATTCATTCGACAGGGAATACACAAGCCACTGTCTCTACATGCCAGTTCTGCAAAGGCTAGCAAATCTATTTTTAAAATGAGATTATCCAGGTAATCTTCTTACACTCACCCCATGTACATGGGCAGTATCATTTCTAGTCTTCTAATTGGCATAAAACCTGAAAATTTGTGACTGGTAAATTCAGTGGCTCAGTTTTCAGAAAGCAACTATGACCTTAATGGCTACTTTATGTTCTCTAAACTTATGTCTGCTGTTTATTTGCTTTAAAAAAAGCATGCAAGGCTCAAACATTTCCTGACAGTTTAGATCCTCCCACTGGAAGTGTTCCAAGTGGCTACATCTAGGAAAGAAGAAGCAGGTGGGAAAACCAATTTAAATTAAAATTGTGTTTGAAAATGGTTCTGCATTTGTGTAGGCGACATGTACCATGAATATGTTTAACTTTCATGAGCCTAAAATCTTTCTTTTCAATTCTGATGTTTCTTCAGAAAAGTTTCTTCACTTTTGTGGTTCACTTCACTTTTTTATTATACTTCTGCTATGAATGGATGATTATGTCTTTGGATCAATGCAGAGTTATTTTTCACCTAACAGTGTTTTGATCCTACTCTGCAGGAGTAGCCAGAAAAAAGGACATGCACCATTGAATATGCAAGCAAAAGAGTATAGAATTGCATACATTTGTATAAGTGCACATATTTAAAGCAGTAATGAGTATTTAAATTTCACAGAGAGCACATCAACCCCTTCAAAATTCTTATGCTAATTTGCACCCTACTCCAGATTTGCCAAAATACTTATCCATTGTTATTTAATTAATTTGTTCCAAATGATTCAGAACCTGCTCCAAAATCAATTTCTCTTTTGAGTTAACCCAATTCAATCATTCATCCCTTCAGACATCCCCTTTGTTGGAAGCAGGGAGATTCTTCCATTGATGGAGGAGTTGTACAGCTACCCATTCTGTCTTTACTTCTATTTTAACTGAATTAAGCCAAGCAGGCAGAAAGTAAGTCAACAATTGAGCAAGGATGATTGTTCTGCTCTAATTGCACTACATAATGCAGACTGAACCTTCAAATGCCCCACTTCTGGGTAGGAAAATTTTAACTTTACAATTCTTTGGGGGCACATGTCTGTAGGAAATATGGCTGTCCCCACAGAGTGTTGAACATAGACCTGTGTTCATCCCTCTTGTCATGAAAATTTATTGGGTGAATCATGGCTTTATCAGATTAACCTTCCTCACTGGTAGCTTACACCTAACCTACCTTATCATTGTTGTAAAGATGCAACGAGGTATGCATGAACTCCTTGGAGGTAGGATGAGATTAAATGTAATAAAGATAGCAGGCTCACATGGGAGCCAGGGACCACTGAACTGATTCAGTGTAATGCAGCTGCATGCGTAGTTGTCCTGGGCGTATAAGAAATACTGTGCAGATCAGACAAAGTTCTAACTAGTCCAAGATACTGTTCCCACAGTGGCCAAGCACTTGCCACGCACACAATTAGGACATTGTTTTTTCCATTTATTGTATTATGAAGGTCACCAATACAGAGCAAAATGAAACAAACACGAGTCCCCCAAAATAAACAAACAAAAAAGAGAACATGAGTACAATAGCATCCTCCTGCTTGTGTTCCCCAGCAGACATAGATAGCCCCTGATGCTGGAAATACTATCTGTTGCAGAAGCAGAAATAGCATGTATCCTTTGTGACTAGCCACTGACAGCCGCATCCTTCATTAATTCATCTAATCTGCTTTTAAAGTCATCCACATGGACGGCCATCACTACACCTTACAGCTGCATATTCCACAGCTCAGCTTGTAAAATGATTGTACCTAGTTTGCTTGGTTAGCAATTGTAACCACCTTGCTAAGCTGTCATGACAGTGCTTCCCTGCTGTGGTGTTTAGGAAAAGTGTCCTGTATGAAGATAGGAAGGGACAGATGATCAGGAACCCAGGGCTTGGAACAGCTTGGAATACACAAGATGAGGGCTGTTGTCTTGCTGAATCATACATACTGATCTCAGCTGATTTTTCATCAGCACATTTTCGCTTGGCACAGTAATCTCTGAAGCAGCCTTCCCTCCAATGTCATTCTACAGTACAATATTGCTCATTCTCAACAGTGATCCTGCCTATGAGCTAACAAGGTGGAATCCATCAAGTCCTCCTTCCCTTGGAGCCACAATTAGTGGACAGCTTATCCAAAAGACAGACCAGTAGTGGCAGCCCTCAAGGCAGAACTCCGATATCATCTTACAGCTGACTGGCTGGGTGGCACATAAGTATTAATATGATGGGCACTAAATCTGGCACAGATGGAAAGGGGTTGCCATCCACTTGGCAAGGCCTTATTCACCACGAAGATGGTTCAGTATCTTGGGCTACTAAATGGCTGTATATAGTTCAAGCATCAGCACTGGGGACAGATATGTGCTATTGAAAAGGAGCTGCTGCTCCCACAGAGCAAATTTACTTTTCTCCCACTGATGAAGTAAACAAACTAAAGATTGGGTGTTTCACATTTGTGTGGATGGGGGTGGGGCGGGTGATATAATTTGCTTGCATTTGCTGGAAGGCAGACATCAAGAGGAAAGTGTTTTCTTTCTAATGAAGGTACAGGGGAAATAATATAACAGCAAGCTTGATGTATATGCTGATGTCATTTGTTTGCATATTTTCATAATAATCCCATATTTGTGTTTGTCAGTTGTGCCTTCTGTCATACTGTTCCCTTTCTTCTTCTCTTCCCCGGCTCTTCACAATGAATCTTCATTTTCTCGCTGACACACTTATATCTAAATTCCTCATTTCCTGCCTTTTTATTTATATCTGTTGCTTGGTGATTTGATCATGCTGTGGAATACAGGATTAGCAATCTCTCCGTCCTTGGGTTTTCATCAAGGACACCTGTTCTGCAAGTTGCACAATTTCCTTCTGCGCCTTAACCCTTTCAAGTGTTGGTCTTCTGCACAAATATTGGGTGGGGGAGCTCACAATTTTAAATGCTTTCACCATTGTGTTTTAGTACATTATAATCATCATTCTTTAACCAGCTGGCATACCCTTTGCTAAGAGGCTTACACAGGAATCTAAAGAATGTGCCAGTAAAGGGTGGTAGGGAGACTCTTTTGAACCATGCAGATAGTTTAGCAGCTGTTCCTGTAGAGATAGTTTTTATTTGACTAAAAAATAAAATGCTAATTCAGCTGTTACAATCCAGTGAAGTACCTGCCCTTGGTAATCTGCCTTTCGCTCCATGTGTCTCCTTTAAATGCTCAGAGAATGCCTTGCCACAGTATGCATTTCTCAGTCTCAAAACAAATCTTCCTAAATTCACAAGGATACTAAGTAGGCTGATTTGACATTAGCCAAAGCAGATCTTAATTCTAGATTGAAATAAAGTCCTCTAATCAAGCTAAGAAGGCTCTGCCCTGCTATCTGGCAAGAAAGAGGGTTGTTGTTTAATCCAACTGTCTAAGCAGGAGAATCTAGAGGCTTAAATTTGGTTAACATTAGCACCATCTAGAGGAACTGAGGTTACCTAAATGTGTTCCAAGATACAAGCTGCCTGGACTTGTATGGCTACAATTTATAGCAATGACCACAGTTCAGTCCAGAGCTGCAATTGGGTCTGTTCCACTGCAGCTGGATTGATTATGACATACAGGTACAACACGGAGTGCATGTCTGCACCAAATTTATACTAAGCCTTTTCCTAGTTCCTGCTTTCAACACTTTGCTGCTGCTTAAGTCGCTTTTGCTTTTTCAGTCCTGCACAGGCAATAGGGCCTAGACCTGAGGCATGTCCACCAACATGCAAGTTTGTACTAAGCACATAGTTTGCCTGCTTTATATTCAGTACATAGCACTTCAGTTAAAAAGGTCTCAGTTAGGAAAGAGTGGTGCCTGGAGCCTTGGAGAGCTAGTTCTAGTCACTGCGGACAGTAGTGGGCAATATAGATTCATGGTATGACTCAGTTTAAGGCAAGCTTCATACAGTGAGATATGTCACAACTCAGCAAATGATTATGTTCAAGCCTCTGTTTCACTCTTCCTTCCATATTACTTCTTTCCCTTCTTAGATCTTTTACCTACCTTAGTTTCACTATAAATCAGGGAAAGGCTAGTCCTGAGGTTTCTATCTATATTCTCCTCATTTCCCAGTGTTAATTTTATGGTATCATTTCTGTCTGCAAAAACTAGAGCAAGCATCCATAATCCTCCTCTTATTTTAAATAAGCCAAATAAAGCCAAACTGTCCCAAAGTCTTGGTCTGCCTGTTCATTATATTTGGCAACACTTAGTTGCAATGTTTTCATTCTCCTTAATGTCTTCCACCAAGTGAGAGGCACATCCTGCTCTGACACTCTTTCTCTTGAGGGCTCCAAGCTATTTATCTTTATTGATTGAGTCAACCATTTCTTACAATTTCATTTTTTCTCCTTTAATATGACCCAACTCAACGTAACCGTGTACCTGAGTATTAAACTTCTAATGGCTGATGTTCATCACTGCCCACCCTACACCACTTAGATCAACCAGTATATGAAGAGGGAGTTATACTTCATCTTTCAGATTTTCATATACAATCGGTCTTCCAAGATAAGATGTTTCACTGCATAAAAAGAGAATTGCCTATAATATAAATGGAGTTCATAAAGAATGTATTCCTGTGTTACTATTGCGAGACAAACATGGTTTGGGAGACAAACATGGGTTGGGAGCGCTGCATTTGCATCATAATTCAAGTTTCCATTTAAATAGATTTTGCCAGGATTCTATAGGGCAGGTTAGCCATTAGCTAGTCCAGATTGCCAGCTTCATTCTGTTGTCGTAAAGAAAAAGATGGGGAGAGCTAAACATCTGCATTTATATTTCTTCTATATATGGAGTTGTTCTGCAAACTGTAGCCAAGGTTCTGCCCAATCATGTAATGAGAAAAAATATCTTCCCATTGTTCTTACCCAACAAAGGAAGTCATAGCTATCGCTGGCTTTTAAGTTTAGCAGGTAAAGTCAGAGATAGCGGAGGCTAAAATGGCAAATTATCACTTGAATTTTCTGGAATGGAACTGCCTACTTCCTTTAAAAAGTTTTCCCTCTGCCACCCCATGGCAAAAGTTAGAAGTACCCATAAAAACCAGAATATAAAATGAGGAATTTAGTCAATCATGATTGGGCTGCACCACCAAATGAAATGTAGCATCAGTCTCTGTGCTGCCAGTGATGTTCTTTACATGCTAAACTTTGTGTGTTCTGGGTCAGCCTTAAGTACCACCAGTGTTACTACCAGTGGATGGAGACACAAGGGTAGGAGAAGCAATGGGGATTAGAAAGTGGAGGCATCCCCTAATGGTTTCATCCAAAGGCATTTATGCTTCCTCTCTTTCTGTGCTCTGCTTGACAGCCAAGATTGGGTTTGTTCTTTTTCCTCCCCCTGCACAGAAAACACAGGAAGTTCTCGAATAAGGCAACCAAAGTGGCAGGTTTTCCTATGGTATCTGGAATGGGAAATGATTGCTAAGAGGCATGTTTGCAGTTTGTTGTAGTTTAAAATGATTCCTGTGATAACATTACTGGTCAGATAGGACAGCAGTTACCCATTCGTCTCCCAGAAAACTTTTCCCAAGACACTTGAAATATACTACACTACCAGGCTTTTTCCAGAGATGTCCTAAAACCATTCTGAATAGCTTGTCAACCACAATATTTTGTAATGGTGCCCCTGTCTATGATCATGGCATTCTTGCTGACAGCAGCTATT
Organism: Varanus komodoensis; assembly: GCF_004798865.1. Classification (NCBI taxonomy): domain Eukaryota; kingdom Metazoa; phylum Chordata; class Lepidosauria; order Squamata; family Varanidae; genus Varanus; species Varanus komodoensis. The sequence continues at coordinate 2,192,327 of NW_025336114.1, read as the reverse complement.
ATTGAAATGATTACTTAAGAGCAGTGGCCCTTTACAAGCCACTATTCCTTTTTACATTTGCAAGTCTCAGATTGATGAACTTCCAGCTAGGAGTGCTTGAGAAGTAGCCCGAAGCAATGCAAAGCCATTTAATTATGCTGATACTGCTCTTCCTCACAATTTTATTCAAGCTGCTGCAAAAAAACAGGGTACTGAAACTGGCAACCCAAATGCTACATTTTTAGTTGGAATCCCCATAGTATAAGGTTTCCTTAACCAAGGAGGAAAGGTGATGAGGCATTCAGGTGACCAGTGAGGGAAAAGACGCCCCAGTATCTTCTTCCCTGTGCATGCAGTATATTCTTTCCAATCACATACTGTGTGACTTCACTAATTCCCTCCATAGCGTGTGCCTTCTTGTGTCATCCCAATCCAACAAGCTGCTTGGGGACTGTCCCAGAACCTATGGCTTGTTGTAAGGTACTGTTTTGAAGCCACTCCAGTAGCATGTCTTGGTGTATTCAGACAACATGAGGAGCTGTGTATCCAGTGGTAGTTAGGGAAATCAAGTGGTGCACAACAGACATGTGGAAGCAGCCACTGACAGAGATTGCACTATGTAATAATCTATGGTGGCTTGTAAGCCATGTTCGTTTCAAACTGCCTTGTTGGGTTGTCTGAACCTAGCCTGGCTTGTGCATGGTTATCAAACAGTACGGCTGGGGTTGGATAATACAAAAAACCACTCTGAAAAAACATGACACCAAACCCATCATGACTTACTGTGTTGTACAAACCCAAACACTTAGAAATAGACAGGTTAGCCAAAAAGTGGAGATTCCTTATTTATGTGCTCATATAAACAGGACACAGTCGGATACTGCCAAGAAAGCATCAACATAATAAACCATGCAGTTATTTAGACATAGGTCCAGGGCTTTTTTTGTCATAGAACACACCGGAACAGTGTTCCGGCACCCTTTTTTGATGGATTTTTCCATGTGATTGAGAATCACCCTGTCGGGCGTAGCAGGTTGGCAGCAAAAAGCATTAAAATAGTGCCTGCGGGCTGCGTGTGTCCGCGCTGCTTGTGAGGGCACTTCTCGGCTCGGGACGCTGCTTTTCCCCTACTTCTCCTTCTGGGCCAGCCTTCCAGCCCGCAGAAGCGCGCTCCGCTGAAACCAGAGGACAATAGAGAGGAAGAAGGATGCTGGAAGGCGAGCGCTGCAGGATCCAGGCCACGTCCAGGCACAGCAAGCGTGTGCTAGCGGGGGCACCCAGAGGCGGGTGAGAGGCGCCTGGTGGGGAGCCGCAAGATATGCCGGAGGTGGGGTCATGGAAAGGAGCATTTCCCCCGCCTTGGGAATTTGGTTGCTCTACTGCCTCTGCTGGGACCAAAACCAAATGCTGCCCCTATGAAGTTTACTACACTGCGCCCACAACTGTGAAGGAGGAAGGACGCGGAGGGCACGTTTGCAAGATCCAGTGCATGAAAACGAGTGCAGTGTAGGAGGAGGCATTTGAAACGAAGACCTGCATTGGAGCAGGGCCATGGCTGCTTGGGGCTGGCTTTTCCTTGTCGCCTCTCTAGAGGGTCAGGCTGAAGGTCTCTCTATATTTCCTCGGTGTTGCAACCAGGCTTTCCCCTCTCTCATCCCTGCCCTTTCCCCTATTTATTTCAAAAAAAGTTGGTGAATTGAAAATCTTTTTTAGTGTAAAAGTGTGACCCCAAGAGGTGAGTTCCAGCACCTTTTTTTTTTTTTTACAAAAAAAGCATTGCATAAGTCCCTATGTACAATAGTGCATACTTTACCCCCTTCACCTGCCTCCCAAGTCTTTCTCAAGTGGGATCATGATCATTCATAGCATCTGACCAGATCCTTGAGTTCCCTCTTTCAGTGCGGGCAAACTCTTCCCCAGTCTTCACCACCTGTCTAAAGTATTTAAGGAGATGCTATTCTAACCTCCCTGAATGGGCCTTCTATAACTGGGGTTCTGCTATGGAGAGCCAGTATGGTGCAGTGGTTAAGAGCATGGGAGTGGGACTCAGACGATCTGAGTTCTAGTCCCCGCTCAGCCATGGAGCCAACTGGGCCAGTCACAGACTCTCAGCCCAACCTACCTCACAGGGTTGTTGTTGTGGGGGTAAGATGGAGGAGGAGAATGATGTAAGCTGCCTTGAGCCCTTTGTAGGAAAAAAGGCAGGATATAAATCGAAAAATAAATAAATAAATAAAATGTCTTGTTACAAATTCCAACCAATTTCACCATCTAGGACAGTGGTGACAAACCTATGGTATGCATGCTACAGTGGGCACGCAAAGCCCTCTCTGTTGGCATGTGAGCCAAGTCACCCCAGTATCGCCTCAGCAGCCAAGAATCAGATAACAGCGCACATAGGGGCCATGCGCATGCTCGGAAAGGAGTAGTGGCATCAGGCGATGACATCAAAAGCCGTGACTCATTAGCTGTGACTCATCCAAGCTAAAAGGTTCGCCATCAAAGGGTTAGGGTTAGAAAAACGAGGTGTACTGGCATGATTTTGATGGTTGGAATGAGTTTAGAATGGGCAGAAATGATGAGCAGTGCAGAAAAAGCTATTGAAGGAAGGCTTTTTCAAAATCGCCCTCTTTTCAGTGGAACTTTAGCCCAGGGTAGGGTTAGGGTTGGGAAAACGAGGTTTCCTAGCAAGGTTTTGATGGTTGGAATGTGTTTAGAATGGGCAGAAATGATGAGCTGTGCAGAAAAATCTCAAGGAAGGCTTTTTCAGAGTCATCCTAGTTTCAGTGTAATTTATCCATATATTAGGGTTACGGGAGTACACCAGGGTAGGCTTAGAGCAGTGGTGGTGAACCTTTGGCTTGCGTGCCACAGCAAGCATGCAGAGCCCTTTCTGTCAGCACACGAGCCAAGTCACCCCAGCGTCAACCCAGCAGCTGAGCATCAGTTAACTTCACACATAGGGGTAAAGCGCATGCTCGGAAAGGCGTAGTGGCACCAGGCGATGACATCATGAGCCACGACTCATTAGCTGTGACTCGTCTGAGCTTTTGCATGGCCGGTCAGTGCGCTGCCAAGGGGAGAGAGAGAGAGAGAGAGAGAGAGAGAGAGCTATTTATATATATATTTTTAATTTTTAGTAAAATTGCTTGGACTGGCTGTGAGTTGTTTTTTCTAAACTAAAACCTTAGTTTTCAGGTTTTATTGTAGTGTTGGCACTTTGCATTAAATAACTGGGTTTTGGGTTGGAGTCTGGGCACTCGGTCTCTACAAGGTTTGCCATCACTGATCTAAGGGATGAGAAGTAACAGTTCCTCAGGCTCAATGTCAGTGCAGGCTTCTATGGGAACAACGTCTATGCTGTCTTCTATGGGAGAAAGGTTTCTTTCAGATGGTACAGAATGTGGCCACTCAAAGGCGGCAGGTGACCTTTGATGTGTATATATTCTTATATATATAGTCATACCTTTTTAGGATTTTGTTTACACCTAGCCTGAATGCTGTGGCCCTTTTTACATTGCTTTTATAGATGTTTTAATGTGTTGTATTTTAATTGATATTAAGGTGTTTGCCTTTGTTAATATGTTTTATGTATTGTAAGTCACCTAGAAAGGCCTTGGCAGTTATAGGCAGCCTATAAATACATTCAAATAGAAAATGTATATGCAGTTATAGGTGGCTTATAAATACAAATAAATGTGTATGCATGGTTATAGATCATGTAAGACCTGTACTGTTCCAGTGGCATTTGTTACCAGTATGTTTCTGAGTCCATCTGAAAGTGCTGTTTTTGGTTTTTACAGCTCTAACCTTTATCAGCTTGCCCAGACTTTAAAATCAGCAAGAGAAGGCCTTCTCATGTGCCCACCTGTGAGGGCAGTTAGGTGGGCAAGTACCCTTTTCCTCAATAGCCCCACACCTCTGGAATGAGTTGCCGTCAGGGGTCCACCAGGCCCATCATTGCAGACTTTTAAGAAGGCCCTGAGGACTTAGGTCTTTACTTTGGCCTTCTCCTGATTATATTTCATCAGACTGAGTTATAGCCGCAATTGTGTTGCAAGCTCTAACTTATAATGGTATTTGTTGTTTTGTGGAACTTTGCCTTCTTTTATTACCTTTCCAGTTTTTTAAATTGTTGTTGTTGTTACTATTATGCATTCTATGCTATTCTATGCATTTTATTGTTGCATGCTGTGGAATTGCTTCTTCTTGAAAAGGTGGTCTGTTAATATTTTAAATACTTAAACATTTTTTCTTTTACTTCAGCCAGCATAGCCATGTTTTCTGGGGAGACAGGAGCTGTCGTCCCCCACATTTAGAGAAAGCCACCCTAGGGAATGATTACCTGCAGAGACACTGTAAAAATTGCAAACAGATAATCCAGAGTGCTTTGAACACTTGAAAACGCTCCACAAACATAAATTAGAACAAGCAGTTGTCTATAAAAGTTAATGTTGCAATAGACTGGTTAGTCTCCCAAGGTTTCACAGCACTCCTTTGTGTTCTACCTTGGGAAGACATAGAAAAGCTTTACCGTGGTAACATTTGCTTGAACAGTTTTCCGTTCAGTCCTCTTTGAAGATCTGCAAAGATAGCTAAATGTGACTGTAGCCTCTTCGGTGTAACACTGCTTTCTCACTTGCAAGAAGTAAGTTCTGAATGGACAGGCTCCATCCATCAATTAGAGGGGGAAACGTGAAAGAAACTTGTTTGACACTTCTGGTTCCTGTTGTGCCTCTCCACCAATACCGTATGTGCACTATGCAGGAATTAAACAAGCGGATAAGGAATTTGGGAACAGAATGGTTTGACCTCTGAAACTGCCCCTGAATTCCCAGATGAAGTAGCAGATACAGGCTTTAGAATGAGAAAGACTAGCACTATATTTATTTTGGATTACACCTACAGGCCAAACTTGCATTTTATTTACAGGTTTTAAAAAATTCAAATAGCACCAACTGATCATTATTGGGATTTTAGCAGGTGTAAATAGGCAATTTAGCAGGGAAGGGTTAAATCTCCATACCTACTACAATTCCAGTATTTATGAGTCATGCTCCCTCTCAAGTGTGGTGCAGTGGTTGGAGGACTGGCTTGGGACTGGGGAGACTTGTTCAAGTCCCATTTTGCATGGTATAGAAATCCTTCAAAATAAAGAAGGGGAATATTTTGCTCTGAAAAGCCCAGGTCGCTTGGTATTCTTCAGATACAAAAGAAGCCTTCCCCAGCCTGGTGCCTTCTGGATGTGATAGACTACAGCTCCCAAAGTCTAAGAATTGTACTCCAACATATTCACAGGACACCGGGTTGGGAAAGGGGGTTACAAAACACTGCTCTGTTCAAAAGTAGGGGGCTGGAATCCATAGTTTGCCAATAACTGCTACTTCTGTCATTCAGCTTGTGTGCTTGACATGGAGTAGTTCCGTGGGTGTCAGCAGGGCTTGGAATAATTGTCTTGTCTAATTAACTAGTTATCAAAACTGAATGTTTCATTATGGCACAATTACTAGTTGCTTTGCTAAGATACAGAGGCGTCAGGAATGCAAATCTGACATATGCTTCTATCAGCTCTGATTCCCCCCCCCCACACACACACCCATAATCAGTAACATATTTGCCCCCTCCCCTCCCCTCCCCTCCTTCCCAACTCCCACCCAGTACCTCAATGACTAATGAATGTTCCTGCTGACAAATAGGAATATAAACCCACAGGCATGGCAGATTATCTGGGAAAACATGCAGAATATTTTTAAAAAATCTTTAAATCTGATAAATGACTGAAATTAATATCTCTGGGGGAACAGATGATTAAATTAGAAAGAAGGCCAGTTCTGTCAGTATTTACATGAATCTCACTGTAAAGCCCTTTTAACAAGGATGGTTTTTAAGCAACTCTGTTAGGAAGTGCTGTTCCCAGTTTGCCCTGGATTTTCAGGGTGTCAAGAAGGGTTCTAGCTACATAATTCTCATTATAATCAATAAGGGCACATGGATGCTAGAGAAAGTTTGGTTTCTGAATAAGGTCACTGGTAAATCATGTTAACACGTGCAAAGCTAAAGAAGTCTTACTGTCAGTGGAAGCTTTGCACATGTGTTAGCACAGTTGTTAAGAAGACACAGATTTAGAAGATCTGCTTTCATTTTTAATTTTTAAGTTGACTGAAATATATATCATGCATGGCTATTAATCATTGCAGTAATATTGATCAGGGTGGTTTTTTTCAGCTATCCCAAAAGAAAATTAAAAATTCAGATTGGCAAATTAGATATATAAACCATGTAGGAAGAAGATAAAGATTTAGATGGCAAAAAGTGCCAATAGATAGCAGCTGCAGTAACAGTGATTTTTACAATGCTTAGAAGAGAAAGCAAAACATGCAGTCAAATCTTGTCTTAAACTAACAAACAAATAATAACTTTTGCTTGTCATAAAAATGAAGTATATGTGCTTGTTAGGAAAGAATGTGAATGTGTATTACTAGAATGTAAAACAAGGAATTGTTCTACATCATCATCATCATCATCATCATCTAGCTGCCAGGCATGGGGGAACAGACTATAGACCTTCATTCCCCAAAATGAGAAAGCAGAATTTAATATGAGCAAAGATTCATCCAACTGGCATTTTGAGCACCAGCTTTCCATCCTCATTCATTTATTAATTATTTAATACTTTTCTATATTGCCACATTAGCCTATAGGGCTCTCTGAGTGATTTGCTATTGTAGTAAATAAAACAATTTAAAATAAATAAAAATTTAAAAGAGTAAAACATTGTAATAAAAACCAGTGCTGTGATGGGTTTGGTAACAATAATATATGAAAATAACTCTAGCACTGAGGAAGTCTTAATAGCACAGTTAAAACAGCTGTCCATTTAAAATATTTCTTAAATAAAAAGGCCTTAGCCTTGTGCCAAAGGACGGCACCAGGTGCAACTCGCTGGGGAGCATGTTCTAAAGGTAGGATGCAACCACTAAAAAGGCCCCTCTCCTGGCCAACACCCCCTTCCTTTTAGGGGGTGGCTCCTGGGGAAGGTGCTCAGAAGAAGATCTTCCTTAAGAGGAATATCTTAATGGTCAGGCAGGAACACGTGGAGAAAAGCAATGCAATCCTCTGTGTAAGTCCCAGGCCTTTGGGGGCTTTGACTGTTATTGTAAGCACTTTAAATTGGGCATGGGCAGCAACTGGAAGCCAATGAAGCTGGTGAAGAACCAGTGTAATGTACTTATAGACACCAGGCCCCATCAACCACCTCATGGGCCAATACCATCCAATAGCTGAAATTCATTGGGCAGTTCACAACCTGAGCAGGCAGAAAGAAAATAAACAGGTAAAATAGTTTTCTCTATTTGTTCATATTTTCAAATTTAGAATGTGGCTGGAATCCATATCCTATTTCAGAATGCAGTCAAACTGCATGTAGACAACTGGGAACAGAAACTGGAGATGTTCAATATGTGAACTTTCCTGCTCATGTAGAAAAAGAACAGGGGCATCAAACCATCTTCCTAGGCATCACTTGCCCAAAACTAATAATAGGAGGCTGACTTGAGTTCAGTGTATTCTGCGGGTGCCTGTCCCAGCTCTGACATGATTGATGGATGCTGTCTTGGGATACTTGCTGGCCTCCACCCTTCTTAAGCATTCTTGCTACCAGCTTCTGGAAAGGCCAAGGAAGAGATTAACAGAAAGGAGTGGGAGGTGTTCTGTGTGTGTTTGTGAATAGAGGAGGAGAACAAAGGCATTTTTCCCTTCCCTTCACCATTCATTCTCCTCTGTATGTATGTTATGTATAGTGTGTGAGCATGTGTGCAAATGTGTTTGTCAATATCATGCTTTTTTGGGTGATATATAGAGGGCAGAAGTGTAGGTCCATTCCCATTCATCCTTGGTTTTAAATTATTGTACTCTCCCACTTATATTCTCTATTCCAGGTGTGGGACAGGGTGGGAGTCAAAATTATATTGAGAAAAGCCAGTAAGTATTCAAATTGTGGAAGGAGATTTAAATATGTTTCAATACTTAATTACATTTAGTATTGTTCAGATCCAGCTGTTTGTGTACACATGGTTCTTAGAAGGAAGTGGTAATATTTTCATCACAGTTCTTCATATAAAGGAAAAGGGAGAGAAACATTTTAAGTACTGTCATACTGAAGTAGGAAGGACAGAAAAGCAGCATCTGTGCAGCAAACATGAGCCCTGCAAGGGAACTGAGTACTTGATCATTGTTAGCCCCACCAATTAACTTATATTTAAAGCATTAAACATCAATCCAGCACAGGTGATCTGGCCAGAGTAGAAATCCCAGGGCAGTGATCCTTGATAGACTGAGGCTGCACCAACATCCCTTAGCAGATGGTCTGCATGGTTAGTTCTAACAGTGCCAGCACCTTCTGAGTGGTCGGCTGGGGAGTTAATCCAGGCTGCCCCTTCTTCCCGGCAGCACCAGTCTACAAGTGATCCCGCTGAGTGTGTGTGAGCACATCTGCATAGATAGGTGCACAGATCATTAGTTCAGGGCTTTAATCAACTGACTCTTGAGTCCTAAAGTCCTAGTTTATCAAACAGAATGACTTTATATGGGATAAAGTCTTGTGTGAGATATTTAAATGGAGTCATGCGGCTCTCTTTTAAGGGTTAGTTGCTCATGAACTTTCCCCTAACATGGGTCTTGCTACTTAAGGCTGTTGGTGGTACCAACAGATAGTGTCATGTGCAGGCTGTGTGGGTATGAATGTGTGTTAGAAGGTAGAAGAAGAAGAAAGTACAGGTCCATCTGTTGTTTCACCCATCCACTCTTCAGTCATGGAAAAGAGTAAAAACAGGAACAGGATTAAGTTAAACTAATCGAATTCTGAAGTTTGCAGTAGTCACAACTGTGTTAGACATGTGCAAATTGTACATGTTTTCAATTGTACAAATAAAAAACCAAATCTAAATATTGGAGGGGGATCCCTATGAAATATTTTTCTCTATTGGAAAGAATAACATTATTTTAAAGACGAGGTTATACTTACTCAAAATGTGCTATATGAAGATTCTTATGTAAGTCCAACTGCAATATTAGAGAAAATGATTGTCATCCTCCCCTTCAGATTGAGTATATTCATAATTTTGTCTGTATAAAACTAACACTGCAGTCTTGAACACACATACCTGAAAGTAACTCCTGCAAAACTCAGTAGCTGGTATGTAGAGAATTGCACGGTACAAAACCCATCCACCAGTCAGCTATCATGGGTTGTTGTGCTGTCCAAACTGAGCGCAGCTTCTGCAGAGCAGCTTATTTTTCCTCAAACAAGGCACCCTTAGAAACCATGGCTTGTTTTAAGTGGCATGTCCATGCCTGGAGTTGTGCAGTCCACACCTAACAAAGCAACTACATCATGGACTGTCAGAAAGAAGGATGACACCCCCCCCCACCCAGTTCACTTTTGCACAGCATCTTGGAATGACCATCACTTATTCTTTGACTTTTTCTTTTGGTATCCCAAAAAAGCACAATTGGGGTTGTTGTGTCTTTTTGTTTTGTCTTGTTTGCTCCTCAGAATCATGTACTTTTTATTTTTAAAAGCTTGCCAACTCCGCACAAGCATGCGCTTAGAGCAATCTGGTATGGGTAGTCTTTCCTTGGCCATTGTCTTTCAGCTAACAAAGGAGAAGTGAAGTGGAGAAGTAAGGCCGCACTGCCTATACAGCAGGACCCCCATGTACACAGGGGAGAGGTTTCAGGACCCCTACACTACACAGGCGGTCCTCACATTCATAGGACCTAGGTGTGCAGGGCCCCGCAAAAGTGGAAAGAGGCCAGATGTCTTGGCACCCCTCCAGACTGCCTCTCCTTCTCTCCCTCTCCCTGTGTTGGCTGGTTGTGTGCCAGGCAGTGCACCATTCCAGGCCAGTCATGGCTGGCTAGGTGCACAGTGGCTGGAAAAGGCAGTGTTACCCATGTGGCTGTCTGTGGAAGGACACAGTGCTGCCCATGCAGCCCCCCTCCCTTTGCTGCAATTTAACTTTTTGGACTGCAGTCAATTGCAGTTAAGTAAAACCACAGTAACTGAAGCAGTGGATGTGGAAGTTGTACTGTATAGTTTAATTTGTGCACAGTTGCCAGGGTCTAATTGCCTAGCTGTCAGTGGGAAAGCACTGGGAAAGAGCAAAAGAAGGTGCATTGAAAGGAAGCGGTATTTTTATTTACTTCTTGGCCATTAAGTTTGTCTTTATGTTTCTGTATTTCTGTGGGCTTTTCAAAATTAAATGTCAGGTAACTGCAACAATAAGTCCTCTGAAAGGGGGCCATGTAAAGGGGAAGGGGAATTAATGTTTCCACTTAATAAGTATTCAGAGGGTCTGGGAAAATTTGGAGACTTGTCAGTTCTGCACTTGAAAGCAGCAGGACCACATTTGGTCTACTATTAGGGTCTACTATTCTCCGTTCTCCTTGGGCTACGTAATTTTTCCTCTTTACCGGTGCTTTTCAACTCATAGCTAGGCAAGTGTGTACAAATTCACCTATATGCAATCTTGCCTTGCCTACTTCATTTCACTGGCCCCTTCAACAACTGCAGCAAACAAGGTAATCACCTAGACAAGACTACACATATCAGGCAGCCATAAATGCACACTTGGAAAGCACTGGCAAACAAAACGATATTTTTGAAATTGCACAATTTTCAGAAGCCAAAAAGAAATACAACCCCAACTGGTCTCTTTTGAGGCTCCAGGGGAGGGGGGAGAGCGAGAAGGGGAGGAGCAATAAGATGGGTGCTGCCATGAAGGACACTGGGATACATGGCAGAAGGAGCAAGAGGACTGGCAGGGGAACAACCCATGGCCAACCCACCATGGCTATTTCACAAAATGACCTAGAATTATGTCCAAATTCACCCACTCTTTTCACAAAGGCATCTTTTTCCAGATTTCCAGTATTTTAATATTTTGCTTTGAGCAGTGTTGTGTAGCAAGTTTAATTCATTCTCAGCTCTGAGCAGAGGGCCTGAAGTAATTTCACAAAAAGCCAGCAGGGCTTTATAAATTCCTTCATGGGATCCTGGTTGCAGATTCTGTATTCCATCTCATACATGACTTTTGCAATATTTTTAAAAGGGATTTAGCCTAATATATTTTAAAAGAGGGTTAATTAGAAGTCTTGTTTAGAATTGTCCCTGAGACATAACTATCTCAGGGACAATTTGTTTGATTGCATGGATTACTCCCCCTGCGCCTGCCCCAGAGTTATTTGCAGAAAAAAAGCAAAATCCTAAATAAGAAAAGGTCAATAACTGCTGAATTGAATGACCATTGATATTTCATTCTTTGGGAACTAACACCACAATTTTGGTCTTTGAACAGTTGATACTGAGCAGCCTGATACAATGTAAACAGATGAAATTGCATACAAGCTTTGTTAGACCAGTATGTGTAGAAATTAGTGGAAGAACCTGTAATTTTGATGATAATATGCTGCCCTGGCTACAAAAATCAAAATGATAATTCTTAGGAGAGTAATATTTCTTGATCTTCAGCTTTGTCCCTCGCATCTAGAGATCGCATTTAACTCCCTGCCACCCCATGCCCTGCCACACATTATCCTGAACGGGAGTACTAACATTTGCTTACAGCCTTGGATAGCTCTTAATCACCATGGTGCATGCGGGCTCCCTGTGCCCTGGGTTCAAACATTACTTCCAACATGCAGCTGCATCTACTCCATGTGGAAAAATGTCAAGCAACTGAGCTAGCTTTTAGTGATTACAGTTAGAAAGGAGATAGAAAGATAGAAGGCTGTCTCCCAGAAGTACAACAGTGCTCCTGCATAGTTTGGTCTGAGTGTAGTGATCATGATGAACACAGAATTGCCCAACCTTGCGCAGAAAATGCTAAAGTTCTTTTTTTTAATTCATAAAATATTATACAGGTGCTCATGAAAAGAAAATGAAAGAAAGGTGGTTTTCCTTAACAACTTCAGCTGTTGGCTGGTATAGAAATGTAATAGACAAACTCCTTATATTTCAAGAGTTTTCTTTATTCAGCCAATTTTTCTTTGAGCAGTGTGTGTGTCACCCCTTTTCCTATTATAGCAAAAGCAAACACCTCCTTCTTGTTTTGATAGCATGATGGTGAAATCAACTGACAAGAAACAGCTCATAACCTGAACTAGTCAATTTCACCATTCCTGTGACCTATGATTTTGGCAAGTGACTAAACTAGAATTTAGCAAAGTAGAGCATACAACCCATTCTCAAGCACCTTCCTGCTATGTTGTCTATACAGTGATCTGATCATCTATTCTAGGAGAGAGAGAGAAAAATGCAGGTGGGACCTAAAAAAAAAGACATGAACAACACTGTCAAGTACTGTCCCCCACTTTCATTTCTTATAACTGTTTGTCCTTGATTTCTTTGGTTTTCTTAAGATTTTGCTGCATATTATCATCAATTCAGTTTGAAAGTAAGGAGATCAAATGTTGGTTAAGCTGTTACTTCTAACATCTTACTTTGAGAGAGAGGATTATTATCTACAAAAGTTGCAACTTTTCCCTGGAGCTAAATCTTTCTGAGTGTAACTAAAGTAAATTTTTTAAAGTAGGAAATTTATTCACTGACAAACCTGATATTCTCTTGGGAGTCCTGTGCAGAAATTGGATGGGGTTTTTTTGAAGCTCAAATTGGTTTCACTTGTTAACCTAACCACAAAGCAGTTTTTGTTGTTAAGAATGTTGAAACCCTGAATTTCAGCTACATACAAATGGCCTAAATTTACTTTTTATCTCATGTAATTTTTATGCAAATAAAAGCAACCCAATTGCATAGATGTTCTAATAAGATCAGGGCAGCTAGGGAAGAGTTTTTTTATCCTGGTTTTACAGAGTGAATATTAACATGAAGACACTACCCAATGTTAAAATTCAAATTCTCTTTCACTCTCCTTGGAAGTTGTGCAACACAGGATGTGACATCACCTGGCTCTGTCTTTGGAGTCAACAGCTGCCATTTGTACACAACAGAGCTGACAGTTCAGGAGTCGCATGTCATGCTCCTTCAATGGAGAACAAAGCCCCTTCTCCTCCCCACTGCCTGCCACAGTGAAGTAGCAATGACAGTTACTTCTGATTTGTTTTTACTTCCTGAAATGCCACAGTACTTTTTGTTATCTTCAGGCTCTAGGCTAGAGCAACTGCATTTCTAGCATCTCTACTAGTGCACTTAAATGCTTCTGCAACTGGACCTACCATAACAGTTTTCAATCTAGTCTGATAACACAAAGCCATGATCTTTGCACATCTTTTTTATTTTTGACAACAAAGTCATCAGTAATGATTGAACAGCTTTGCTATATGGAGTAGTTTCTAAATACAAAGGAGAAACTAAAGCTTGGGAGAGTTCCCACTGTCCCCCAATTGCAGCCACAACTGTTCTCCAGAAGCTACTCCATAGGCCACTCTCAAGATGGGCTTTTGGAGGGAATACAGCACTGCTGCCAGAAGGGTTGAAAAACACCTTACTGTGAGTAGGTGCAACTCTGTGCTTCTCTTCATTCAAGCTTTAGACTGGAGAGACTGGAGTTCATCCCCCTGTTTATGTGCTGCTCTGTGGTTCCTTGAAATGTGCCATGTACTTGTTAGCATCCAACAAATGTCTGAACAGGGAGGGAGGGAAGGAAAGAAGGGAGGAGGTCCTTGCAGCTACAGCCAGGGATGTACAAGAATTTCATGTCAGTTTGCAAATAATTTAAAAAAATGCCTAGTTTGCAATCCCAAACACAAAGGGGAGTGAAGGTTCTCTGAAAATGTTTGCAAATTCCCAAAATTGCACTGGCCATTTCAAGATTGGATGATTTAAAATGTCACAATTTGAAGTGCATTTTTATAAGTGAGCATTTTAAGAAAGGTACCTCTTAAAACATTTCAGATGAACACTTTGAAATGTTTACATTCATTCTCAAATGAGAAAGAAACATGCTTTAAATTGTGCATTTTAAGTTGTGGTGTTGAAACTGTTGCATGTGTAAAGATGTACGTATTTTAAAATCACATTTTCACAGTTTAGTCAATAGGGGAAAGTGTGCAGTTTTGAAAAATGTGCACTTTCCCCATTCAAATAAATCGGAAAAATGGGTTGCAAATAAGAAGAGGAGAAGCCAAATTTGGCTTTGAAGTAAAGCTCTGAGAATTTTAGTAAACTCAAGCATCCAAGCTTCTCCTATCTTTAGCTCCAAGTGGGTCCTGCTGGCTGGAAAATACTGTCTCGGCAAGAAGTTAAAGCCAATTGAAGCCTTATACAGGTTGATAAGACCTGTAGTGTTGTCAGCTTTGCTCCTTCTGGAGGAACTGGCTTGCCAGTAAAAGAGCCCTTGACCTGATGTGGTAGCCTGAAACTTCTGCATGGCTGAGATGGAGATTCTGCCCAGGAATCATTGTCTGAGCCAGGACTGTGCCCTTCTGCCTGGAGGGCACATGATAAAGCACTCAAATAGCCTGTCCCTGAGCTCATCAGAATCCTCCACTGCACGCCAGAGGGTTGTGGGTTGTGCAAGTGTAGCTGCTGGACAAGTCACTCCCTTTCAGCCTAAGCTACCTCTGAGGACTGTTGTGAAAATGAAAGAGGTTAATCCCATGAATATCACCAGGTAGGTTGAGACAAACAACACTTAAAAATAAAATTGCATAGATCTTGCATGATGCCAAAGCACACAAGCTTATCTGCCTCCTTAAAACAGCCTGCTGCTCTCACTCTCAGTTCTTTGTATCTGAAGTCTAGAACAAACTGTATATGGCCAAGAAATTAAAATTTTTATCTATGGACTAACAGCAATGCTATATTCCTGTATCACTGCCTTATTAATTCTTCATGAATTTAGTGCAATTTACTTTTGTGTAGATGTGTTTAGAATAGGGCAGTAAATTGCCTCCATGTTTTATGCACCTTGTGAGCTCTTAACATGCCTATTGTTTCACTTGAAAAGAAATTCATCGCAGTTCCAGTTATAACAATAGCAGTGCTGAATAGTGCTGTGGTTACCATACTTGAGCTCTTTGTGACTGTACCTTTTTGGCACCTGGATACTTTCATTTCTAGTCCAGAAAGCACCCTACTGATTTTAGTGCACGTGAAGTAGGTTCTCTTCAGTGCCAGCATGAGCAATATCTGGCCACCTTGAGCTCACTGCTATGATGAGGGCTTTGTTTCTCTGCTGCAAGGGGCCATGCAAAATTCTCACATCAAAAGAGCACTGCTTCATCAGTTTCAAATGAGAGGAATCCAAAATGGAGGTGTGGAAAAGCATACTCAGCTAAAACCCTAGAGGTGCGATCAGGCTACCTGAAAGAATACCTTTTCCCATATAAGCCTGGTTTTAAGATCTTCAGGGAAGGCTTTATCTCAGTCCTGCCACCATCACTATCAGAGCATTTCGTGTGGAGAGACAGCCTTCTGATTGACCACTCCAAGGCTCTGGAACTGTTGGCTTCATCTTTGTTGTCTTTCCATGGGCAGAAAACAAAACGAAACAAAACATTTTGATTCAGGCAGGCCTCTGGATGTAAGCTGGTTTGTTGCTGAAATTCACTGATTGAATGCTATCTTTTTTACTGTTGAATATGACTTTATTTGTTTTAGTTCATGTTTTGACTAATAGCTTTTATTATTGTTGCCTGCCTTGTGCACCATTTTGAGGATTCAATTAACTAACTCAGGAAGGATTAGCACTGTGCAGACATGAAACGTGGGGCTATAGAGATCGTTCTTACTGACACAAGAGGTCTTATCTAGCAACACTCACAAGAGCTCAAACAACATGATTGAGAGAAGGAGAATTCTATTTATTAGATGATGATGATGATGATGATTTCATTTATATATCACCCCAAAACTCTCTGGGTGGTTTATAACAATGTATATTTACATACAAAAGGACTTCCATGGCAAAACACAATCATAATAAAACAAATTGCAATATAAAATGAGTTAAGCGACAAAATAATAGAGATAGCAGCCAAGAAATTCCAGCAGCAGCCGTGTTTGTACATAACGGGAAGCAGTAATTCAATAGAAGTTAAAATAGCAGAATTTTCACCTTCTGTTAGAAGAGAGACAGGAATGAGGTTAATTAGATTTCTTGGAACAACAGGTTCAGAGGTTTGGTGCCACCACCAAGCAGGCCTGCACCTACCATGTATCCACCCATCTCACTTCTGTTGTGGGGAGGCAGAGCATGGTGTGAAATCCCTTCTGATGACTGCACGATGCAGCTGGTCTGATGCTGAAGCAGTGGTCTTTTGGGCAGCCATTTAGGGCTTTGAATGGCATGTTGCTGAGAAATCTGATCACTTCAAATGAAGGTCAGTCCCAGACATGCTACTGCCTGGGAAAAAGGACAAGATGCTGCCCATCATTCTGTATTCCTGACTGTTCAATCTTACTTTGACTGCAGTAATGGGACCGTGTGCTCTTGTAGGCAGCAAGCTAGCTTAGTGGGTACAGGGCAGATGAGCAGACCTACTCAGTTTCAAAGCCTCACTGCCACTTCCTGGGATTCACTGCCTGAGACAGGTGCCAATGCTACTTAAAAGAAGAGCTAGCCCTACTTCAGACAGTGAGATGAGCTCTCTAGTACTTGAGATGTGTACAGGAGAAGTACATGGAAAGGCAGGCCTTGATGCTACCAGGTATTTTGCCCTGATTACAGTTTCTTTTTAATTAGGCATATGTTTAGCTATGGTGCTTGTGATTTGGTCCCGCCCTTCTGGCTTTGAAATAGTGTGTAGTTACATTTTCACACTGCTCATACATGAAGTCTTTTCTTGAAAGAAATCAAAGCTGGACATGGACACCTTTGGGCAACATGCAAGAGGTAAGTCACAGTGAACTCAGAACTGCACCATCCTATTCTGTTTCTTTAATTAATATTCTCTTCTTGGGCTTTTCAGGCATATAAAAGGAAAACTGAAGCGGCAAAGAAAGAGTATCTAAAAGCTCTGGCAGCCTACAGGGCCAGCTTGGTTTCCAAGGTAACAGACTATGTTTCATACGTGAATCTCTATGGATGTGGCAATGATAAATTAGTTGCAACTCATGGAAATCTCTGGGGAGGAGCAAGTTTATAAGAAATGCACTGTAACCGTGCTATCAAAACTAATTTCAGTGTTAACTACCTTCTGTGAGAGCTAAGCAACATACTCTGTGGCATGGCTCAAGGATGCCTTGTAAGAACGTCAGTTTTTCCCCTGCTGCAGCAAAATAACACCTAGTTTACTGTGGTTTATTGCAATATTTGGAGCCAGGAGTTCTGGGATTTCTCCTTGCTGTAACCAGAATCATAATTTTGATTTGGAAGCATGGGTTAATACTTGTTTATCAAAGAAAAACTGAATCATCTACATGGCTGTCCCAAGTTCCTTAAAACAATCCTGCTTATATTTGATGGTTTTGTTTGTAGTCTAAACCAAGTTGGAATTCTTATGTTCTTAGCATGCTTAATTGCCCATTTGTTTCTATGCATAGACTTTGTATGTCCTGGTAAAAAGGTTTGTCCCTGCGGACAGCAGGGGATCTACCCTAGGGTTTCGGGCCCAGAAAATTCAACATGAAGTAATTCTAGGTTGCATTATCTTGAATTTCTATTGCCTTAGTATCAGTAAGTAATACTAAGTATTACTTAGTATCAGATACAAAATAGTATCAGTTTTGTTAAAAGTAGTAGTGGTATTGGTGGATAGTTGTAGTTTAGAGGGAGGTAAGTGGACAAAAGCAATCAGGAAGCTGTAGGAGAGGAGATTAAATCTTTGAATAATTGACAATTGTATTTCTGCCGCTGTCAGAAATAGTATAGAATTGTGGATTGTGCAGACTTTCAACTGATCCAGTAAGGAAGTTCTTACATTTTCAGCAGTAGCATTTGCAGTTTGAAGAGTTGTTTTGTTAAAACAAGTTATTAGGTATCCAAGAAAGCAGTGATGGAAAATAGTGCACTGAATAGTGAGACTGTCATCAGTGATCAATGTACAAAGATACTTGCATATGGCTGCTCGTTCCTTCATGCAGTTACAGTAATAATGTCAGGTCTGTGCACATGATTATGTAAGATCATTTGAAACTGGCAAGCATTGCCTCTGCTACCTGAAACAATGCTTCCACTGAATAAATTGCCCAGTGCTTCCCTCTGTTCCTCTCTGCCATATGCTTCATATTATTTTGTATTCCACACATCATAAATTCTCAGAATCCAAAATACCAAGTCCTTAAACCTCAGTGTTCAACATTCATAGGATTAGAGGTTAGAAATGCATGATGCCTTCTAGGGTGCCCCTGAGCAAAGTCCATGTCAAAATGTTGACTTTGAAGAGAGAACAAAACACTGTCTGTTAAGAACTCATGAAGTACTGGCAGTTGTAAGAAATCATGGCAGGATATGAAAAATAAAAGTTGGGAACTGGACTTTCTACATTAGAGAGGGAAAACTAGTTGCTAGTTTTTGAGCTATGAACAGTCTGGCAGAATTAGTTGGGCTCCAATTCCAGTAAATGTAAATACCTAGAAAAGGAGTCAGTATCCAGTGGAAATGTAAAGGCAAGCCTTAAGTGAACTGAGAAACTAGAAATGTGGACTAATGGAAAAAGTCATAAAAGGTTAAGCTGAGTAGCTCTAGCCAGAAAATGTTCTTCCATTTCAGTATTCATATAATAAGTAACTGTTGGAGTGTACACAGTGTGACCCCCTGGCCACCTGAGAGTCAATTATGGGGCAAAGAATAAGGCAGCTGTTTTGTGGTTATCTTTCTCATCCATAGGGATGGCAACATTGCTATGCTAAAGTAGCATTTTGTGGCAGAGCACGCAACAGATGATGCAACAGAAAAATTACAAGCAGTAACTCTAATGCTATAGTTGATTAGGTAGCAGTGGAAATAGAAAAACTGATTATTTGGTAGTACAAGGGAGACTCAGAAATATAATAGATTATGTTTAAAACTTTAAATGCTGATAATTCTTGCTATGTTTGGAATAATGCCCATCCTTGAGTGGTCACCATTACTGCATATGATTAAGAAACATAGAATTTAAGAGCAAATCTATTTCTTATGCATAAATGAGGCATTCAGGGTAGCAGCATTCCATCATAAACATAAAGCCAGGTGTCTTTTCCATTTAGAAAGCAAATTCCACAGTTTGGAAGCAAACTGTGAATTTCACACAAACATAGTAAGGCAGAACTACCAAGGGACTGGAGGACAATACTTATCTGGATTCAGAAGATCAAAAGATTTGAAACAGCCCCCAGTTACATACCCCCCCACACAGAGAGAGAGAGAGAGAGAAATAACCCACATAGCAAGCTGTAAATATTTTAAAGACCCATACGTTACTTAATAAAACAAATGCCTTGAATTATTTTTCAACTAGCAATGATTGCATAACAGTGAAAAATTGGGTCTTTCTCATGCATAAAGTCATTCAAAACCTAGGAGCCCTTAGTTTTTCTCTGCCCCACAAGTCCAGCCATGCTATAGTAAAACCTGGCATCAACAAACCTAATTTTGCCATTTTCATTTAATTAGTTAATGTTCAGGTGGCATCCTTTTTTGAAGTCTGTATTTTATTTATGTATTTATTTATTTAAACATTCAACCTTATATCAAAATAGAATAACATTTGATGGGAAAGGATGGAAAACCCCACTTCTTGTTCTCACATTTGTGATCTTTCATCATGAGGGCATAAGAAAAAAGCTTCCATCTCTTGACTGTCACCAGCATGCAGACTGATGCAGGATGAACTGGGCGTGCTCCCTAGTGAGCTACCTGGATGTGCTTTCTAGTGAATACACAATGGAGAAAAACAGCTGGATAGTAAATGTACCTTGACCGAAATGATCAAAGGCACAAAGCTCAAAAAACATGTACAGTTCTCTAAGCCAGCCATACAAGTGGCCAAGCAGAACCAAGCTTTTAAATTAGTATTGTGAGGAATTACATTTACTTTTAAAAAGAACCCTGCATAATTTTAATTTCAGTATAATTAAAATCGAAGTAAACACACTTCATGCTGTTGAGTGAGCACAGAGGAACCTTGCCTGGGGAGTTAACTGAGCCATACTTGAAGGTTAAGAGCTGTGGCAAAAAGGTCAAAAAGGAAATAATCTGAGTCCCTTTCATTGGTTTAAGTGTTTAAAAAGATTCATAACTGCACTGAATGTATTTAAGGTTGGATATCTTGATATTGGTATTCTGTTCATGCCATGTATAATTCATTGGTGCAGTATCTTGCTGCATTTAGCAAGGCACCAGTAATAACTGTTGTGTGCTTTTTTTTTTAAAGAGAGTTTTAAAAGGTGACTTTCATTTTTAAACTTGGAATGAGGACTTGAAGAGCAAAAAAAAAAATCACTTACACTTATCCTTTGCAACAAATGATTTAAACCCTTATCTCTTGCACGATAGATAGATAAATAGATAGATAGATAGATAGATAGATAGATAGATAGATAGATAGATAGATACATGGAGAAAGAGTTAAAAATTCCATGCATCTAAGGCAGACCTGGGCATTGTACGGCCCGCGGGCCACATCCGGCCCGATGGCTGACCCTGACTGGCCTGCATGAGGTCACTGGCAAATTAAAAGTCAATGCAAATATATATATTGTCGTAATATAGATGCAAGCAATACAACTGCACTGCTTTTATTTTGAAGGATCTGCTAAATTGAATTGAATTTATTGCTTTTCATGTAATGTTAATGTTACTGTTTTTGTGAATATTCTTTAAATAGTGTTGTTTTGTGCTCCACATTTTCATTGTATCATTGTAATGTTTCATTTACTGTTTTTATAGAGATATATATTGAGCAGAGCTGTAAGTGTATTGGTCTGGCCCTTAACAACTGTCAAAGTTTCTCATGTGGCCCCATAGGAAAATTAATTGCCCACCCCTGATCTAAGGCAACCTACTAAACCAGTATGACATGTAGAAAGGTAACTATCATATATAGACAGTGTTCTGTCTGAACTTTCCCTCAGTTTGGAAATTCACAACTTCCCCAATGTGCTCCAGATATATTGAACCACAACTCCCCTCAACCCCAGTCCGCATGAGCAATAGTGAGTGGCAGTGGGAATTGTAAGCCAGCAAATCTGGAGGGCACCAGATTAGAAAAGGCGTCTGTAGACACCAAGGAAGACATAAGTTTTGTAAAATGTCTTGAGATTTCCAAGAAATATAGACAGTATTAAAAAAAATAACTAAATAAGAACCACTGTATTTCTCTTTTCACACATACATTTTTTCCCAATTCCATTACCACTCAAATGCTTTCCTCTGCTCTGAGGTTTCAAGCTGCTGTGGATCTCAGTAGAATGATTTTGGAATTTGACCTTGGTCCCAGGATCTAATCATCCAAAGGGGGTTTGGTTGGTGGCAACAAGGAGAAGGGCCTTTTCAGTGGAGGCCCCCCAATTTTGGAATGCTCTCCCCACTGAGGCCAACTTTAATATCTTTTTGGCATCAGGTTAAGACTGCCCCTGTAGGGCATTTTATTAGTGGGCTATTCTATTGGAGCTTTGTTTGTTGCTTAAATAGATCTTAATGATTTAATTTGCATAAGCAATGCTAGCTTTTTACATTTGTTTTAAATTGTGTATGGGGTCTTTTATGAATAGGGTCTGCTGGCATGCAGACTATTTCTCCTTCCTTCCCCACCCACAAAATTCCATCCCCGAGGTCCCTCTTGTAATTTTGGAGACCCATCTCCAGCCTCAAAGCAGGTTTCCAAGGTTACAGCTGTGACTTCTAATTATCCTTTGGCCATCTAGACTCTGCAGCCTTAGGACTGCACCCTTAATAAATTAAAAGTGTAACCCAAATAAAGTAAAAATGACAAGAAGCTGCTTGATGGTCTGTCAAGACCATGGCCACTCTGACAGGGGCTCCCAGAACCTTGGGAAGAGGCATCATCTTGGTACCTTCTACATGGGAAGTTACGCATAAGGTTCCTATCCTATTATATGTTATAATTTCTAGAAGTGTTCCATGTTATCAACCACAGGTCCATTTGTGCTACTATTAGTGCTTATAAGATTATGCATGAAAAGTTTCAGATGCTATACTTCACCTAGAAAATTGCAGAGAAAGCAGAATTATTGTTTCATCTTTGCCAATACTCATTTTGTTGGTTTTCATCTAAAATCATAAGCCCCAGTTAATTGTATCATCTTCTATTACCATGGGAAGTAATGCTAGGTTCCAAATGTTGCTTCAGTTACAGTATTATAGTAGTAGACAAAATGGCTTTCACAGGAACAAAACACGCAGGTTAGACACAAGTGTGGTAGCATTTGCAGTTGGAAAACACCCCCAAGGACAACCAGACTGAATCTCTGAAAATTCATCAGGACAGAAGGGTCTTTTGGAACTGAATCTCTCTGCTACCTGGATCTAATTTAGTTGCCTATCTGCTTCAGTAGCCCTTGATCATAAGAAGTAAAGATGAAAAGTGAAAGCTGCTGAGGAAATGTCTCCATGCCACACTGCTTTCTACTCTATTTCCCCCTATCTATTTATGAGTTGCAAACGTTGGGAAGACATACTAAATCATGTATTATACAACTTGTTCATATATTTCTTTTCTTAGCGTCATTCAGAATCCAGGATGCTGTTTCGAAGGGGAAGTGAACAATGCCATCCTGTCATCTAGATCTGTGCTTACTTCATATTCGTGACTCATCTTTTGTTTGCTCTGTGTCTTGTCTTTCTCACCCACAGAGCTCAGCTGACCAAGGGGAGACAAAAAATGCTCAGACCAACCAACCTTCAAAAATGATCCCACCAAAACAGCCCTTGTATACAATGCCACCACAGGCCTCATCACCTTATCCAGGCTTGGGCTCTTTCTTGTCCCCATCAGATCTGCAGAGTTATCGTGGACACCCTCATCCCAGCCTCTCCAGGACCCTGAATTCCAAACCTATGTTGCCCAGCATCAGTGCCTCACCACCCCCTTCTTTCCAGATCAGCCCCCCTCTCCATCAGCAGCTGTCTTTGCACCACCCACAGAGCTCCATCCTTAATCAGCCCCTCAGCATGCAGCAGGTCCCACAGCAACCCATTTTGTCTCCTTCTATGGCACTACAGGTACAGCCCCCAATGAACTCTTCACCACCAGGCCAGCAGGTGAGTGCTTTGGGTTGTGCATAGTGATTCCTTAAGAAGGGACGTGCTCTGTGCCTCTGAGCTCTGTGTACTTAATGGCCAAAATAGATGTGACATCTGACTCCCTGATTGGCTCTCCCATGCTTATGTTTGCTTGTTTAGCTACCCCCATTATGCTGCTTTGAGAACTGCAGAAATTGTGCTCTGGAAGGGAGTGCTCAGTCTTTTCCTCCCATGCTATTTCTCCCTTGTGAATAAACTAGCAACTTCTGGGAGACAGGGCCTGATTTATACTAGGAAAAAGGCATCAGAGGAAAGAGTTGCATACCCCTTTATCCAGAGTACCATTTCGCTGATCTTCGAAGTGTTTATGAATCTTCTGTATCACTTTTATTTTTCACTGTCTGTTCAACTGACATGTAAACCCTGCTAATTATAATTGCTTTCTGTGCCATCATAATTCAAATTCTCTAATAAAATGCATTAACCTTTTGGGGAGGCACTTGGATTGGTCAATATTGCCACTTTTCTATTAGCCACTGTTTCTGTGATTTATGAAATAGCACATTGCTCTGGCAACTAATGGAGAGTAGATGCTTGGGTTACAAACACGGGCAAGGTACAAACATGGGCGGAATCCTCCATGGATCTGGGGGTCAACTTTCCTTTGATGCATTGCCCATTCTCTTCTGAGCTGTCATGTGCCTATACAATGAGCAATATCAGCAGCAGGACAAATGAAATAGCTTTATTGCAAGTCTTTTTGTCTAATAAATATCATTGTTGATGCCTCTAGCTTGGTTTTGAGACCAAGAATGAGGAGTGGTCTTCAGAGGGAAATATAAATGTACCCCAATATCTATCAAAGTTTATTATTGTGATAAATTACCACCTTGCAAAGTTAAAATCCACACACCAGCATCAGAATAATCATGGTGAAATGAAACTAATAGTAGTTAAAGTCAGTGAGACTGCTCTGGAATAACTTAGAACTAGAACTTTAGAAACTGGGGATTTTTTTATCATTAGATCAAATTATCTGTAAAGTTTAATTTCAATAAAGATTTGAAAGTAGATATTATGCTTTTCTGATTAAAATATATTGACCATTTGTTTATGATTAGGTCATGCACCAAAGTCACCAAAAAAAGGCAGACATCTTTTTAAAAGCAACAATGGGTTGGATGTTTCTGGGATCAAATCAAGTTCTTGAGCAAATGATTGAATTCCATTGGCTTGCTCAGATACAGCTCTAAGAATTTTGCTCAGTTGGGATTGTGCTGTTTGGAATGTTTACTTCAAGTGGTTACTTAATGTTTCACACCACTGAGAAATGTATTTCTTTTGGAAAACTGGTTAAAATTGGAAAAATAACTGTAAACACAAGTAAAAACATCCTTCAGTGTGCACAGTATGGATAATAAATATGGAATGCTGTTTTTCTAAAATTTCTTCTTGTAAAACAAAGTCACCAAAAAAAGGCAGACATCTTTTTAAAAGCAACAATGGGTTGGATGTTTCTGGGATCAAATCAAGTTCTTGAGCAAATGATTGAATTCCATTGGCTTGCTCAGATACAGCTCTAAGAATTTTGCTCAGTTGGGATTGTGCTGTTTGGGATGTTTACTTCAAGTGGCTACATGTAAAGCCAGATTTTTCTACTCATATCCAGGTTATATAATGTCTCCTTTTCTTGTTATTGTCTTCCACACTTAGGACTTTTCACATATTTCATCCGACTTTCAGAACAGTGTTGGGCCACGATCACCTGGTGCATCAAATCCCCCAGGAAACACCGACTGGGACAACGATTTCCCCAGCAGAGAGTGTGGGATTAACCACTGCAGGCTAGTAGACAAAATAAGGAACTGCAGCTTGCTCAGAGGGCATCTAAACTTCATTTATTTGCAGAATCAGGGACACAGTAGTTTGTCATTTAAAGGTCAAGAAGAGAGAATAATGAAGTAATCAAAACACCATGTTCCAAAAACATTCGCATTTGTTTTGAACATGAGTGTGTTTTTATTTACTACCTTGCCTTTCCAAGAAATGAAACTATCTTGTTCCCAAAACAATTGTGTGAATTTTCAGACTAAAATGGCCCAGTTTTGATTTGACAAAAACTCAGCATTTATCTTCAGCTGTCTGTCTTCCTTTCATGCATGACAAAAGCAATCTGTATTACCTAACCATGTGCCCAGGCTTGGGAAGACGCTCAGATGCCAAAACTCAATGATAAGAGGGGACAGAGAGAAAGGTGAATAGGAAAGAAGGGCACATTTTTACACACATCCCTGCTTCTTCTTGTTCCTAAATAGTCCTTGTTCTCTTATTCTCCATATACCTATGGGCCATATAAGTCAAAATCAGTTAACTGGGTAATCGCAGGAATTACCCAACCACAATTTTCAAGTTCATTGCGGCACTTCTGTGTGGTATAATCATGGAAATTGCTGTGTACCAGTATTCAGGATTTTCCAGTTCACATATTATGTTTGGACTCATGATCTCACACAAAGACAATACTTAGAACTGTGCCAGTGGATATGTACCACAGTACCTAAATAGGGTTCTTTGTGACAGAGATGCTTGAACAAGTAAGTCTCTGCAGCAAGAGGTCTCCCCAGTTACATTTCCCCATAGCCTTCCATATTTTCTGCCAGTGAAAATTGGTAATAAATCTGTAAACATACAGAGAAACTTTCCACCAATGCAAGCATCCATCTGGCACGGCACATGTACTTGGAAGCTATCAAATCTACCTAGTAGAGTGGCTAGAAAAATGGTACTTGGGAATGGGGGAAAGCCAGTACGTTTCCTATTATATTGAGAAACTGGGTGAATGGATTCTCATGGCCTTCCTTGGGTGAGCTATGCTGGATTTCTTTTTGCTTGTCCGCACAGAGGATTTATAGAATTAATTTTGGAACTGGCCATTTGATCTTGCTGCAGCTTTCCATTCTTTCCACTGTTTGCCATGAACCCTTCTCCCACTTAGTCCAGGGAGTGGGTTCAGACTGTCCTGATCCTCCATGCTGTCTCAGAGGGAATGTGGTAGAGATGTCTATGCGAGGAACACAGGCTGTGCCTGCAGGAGCATCCCTTTGTTACCAAGATCAGCCGTGACAGTGGGGCATGTCCTCCGAGGGTGTGTTGTCAGGGGACTCTGAGGGTTGGAGTGGGGCACCCATCACTGATGCGGCCTGCAGTCCAGGGGTTCTAAGTACTGCACAGAAAAAATATTGTTAAGCATGCAGCAAGGAATATGATTGCACAGCAGTCCAATCCATATCTAATATCCCCACTTAGTATTGTGACTGGTTTCCTAATGTTCATCCCATCCTGAGTAAATGCAGTGTAAATATCCTGCCCATGAGAAGGAAAAATATAGACCTGATCCAATTATTTTTTAGCTTGAAACAAAGTCTTTGGAAGCCCTGAAAGGTTTTACAGAATCACATATTTTGCAGCCTTCAGTCTTTCTGTAGTCATCATGGTGGTAGCGTTTACTCTCCCAGCTGTTGCCTGCTGTCGTTTTATCAGTCCTTTGAACCTAGAAAACACTAGAACAATGGCAGGAAGCATTAGTTACAGCCCTGCCCTCACAAGAAGGTGCCTACAGTAATAATCATCATCGTTATCATCATCATTATCATTATCATCCCTGCACTATGAAAAATAGCATGGCATAGAGGAATGCAAACGAGAAATCATGTTCGTGGTTTTTACTTTTCTATGTGTAGGATATCATTTTTGTATCAAGAATAGTTCAGTTATGTGAGTCTAAAGTTCTGCAATCCAGGTTCACATTTATCATTTCATCAGTTGCTGTGAGAATAAGATTTAACACTGACTAGTTGCACATGGATGGGTAGGAAAGCACTAGAGCTTTTTTTTCTTCTGCCCTTTATCCATTGTAAACATAAACCAGTTTGACTGGCAAGTGACATTCATGTGTTTCCAAAAGGACTTCTGAGAACTGCAATTATCTGAGGCAGCTCAAGATTTCTCTTTGAGAATCTGCTCGATGGCTTTACAAATTACATTGCTCAGGGGTTCCTTGGTTAAATCAGTTTGTAATGTGAATGCAGCAGTAGTGGGTGTTTTTACTTGATTGTTTCTTAAGAAGTCTGTGGTATATGTCTTGAAATCTCATCCCATCCAGAAAAGCTTTTTCTTGCTGGCTGCAGTGGGGTGGCATGCCAAGTATGTACTTCTAGTGGTACTTCAGCATAGATAGTGCCACTATTTCTTTTGCAGAAGTAAATATTGTTCTGGTCCCTTAGGCTTACATGCTGTCTGGTTTAAAATTGCTTTGCTATACCGATGGTTTGCCAGTGTATCCTTTGTGAATATAAACCCTTAGGGAAGTTTAGAAAAGTACTGGTTGGTGGTGATTTTGGCTTGCTTTTAGACAAGTTGGGCTATAAATAATCTTCCAGCATCATGGTAAAACTGGTTTGTGCATTTAAGACTAAACATGCTGTAAAGTTAGCTAATGTTGGCGTGAAGAAGCTATTGATTTGGTAAGAAGCCACTTTCAAATGCTGACCCTTTTAAAAAGAAAGCTCAAGGAAATGGTCCCCTTCAGTAATAGCTAGAGACGATGTGTGTCTCACCATCTTTCAGTGCCATGGCTCCAACATAATAAACACTTGATAGCTGGAGCTCTGCATGCATGCTTGATTACTGGAGGAAGTGGCGGTGCATGGCCAAGTCATATTTGAAATGTATCCATTTTAACATGTTCATGTGTTTCAAGTCTGCTATGCCCTCTCCATGCAGTAGGTAGTGGATTTCCCTAGCAAATGCAGAGCTTTAAAATCAGTACAGTTTGCAGCCGGAGGAAGCAGTCTGAAGCACGTGGTTATAGAGCTGCCCCTTCCCTGCTGCTGTGGAACAGGCTCCTGGGTGGGCAGACACTCCCCTTCCCCAGGGTGTCTGGCCATGCCTGGGGACTCTTGATAGCTCTGAAGCAAGGCTCCACAGTGCGCTGCCTCAGGCTATGTGCTGTCCTAACCTATGCAAAGCTAGATCCCTTTGCAAACTTAAAAATAAAACTTTTTATTTTATTTAATTTTATTTTGATTTACTTTTTATTAAAGCTTTTTAAAGTTTTGGTTTTAGTCAGAGGACATGTCTAGAAGTACATAACTGTAATCATGAGCCTCTGTGAGAACATTGGGTCAGCCATGCAGCCTTTTGCCACAGGTCATAGACCTATTCTGCCTGCTTGCAGCAGAATCTGGTGAGCACAGCATGATTGGGTAGGAATGGATGAAGTGGCTAACCCACTTCCTTTTCTCATCCAGCCTATGGAGCAGATATTCAGCCCTCCTAAAGCAGTGGGGTAGAGCAGCAAGGCAGCGAATTGAATTAGTGTTTGCTTCATTACCCCATTGTGGAAGCAGGGGGCATTTCAGGATTCTGCTCAGGAGTGAACTTCCTGCATACAAAGCACATGTGTACCATGGAGCTATGGGACTTCCCTGACTATGAGGAATAGATTATATTAATGGTTACAATGTCACTTCCAGCACAGTGCCCTTAGGCACTGTTTAAATGGGCACAGGAGTTTTTGGATTCCCAACTACAAGGCTAGATCCATAAGATCCCCACCCCCCATCCCCACAGCTCCTGCATCCAGGTGCTGAAAGAAGTGCATCAACTGCTTCTCCTGAGAAGGAAAAAGCCGGTTTTCGATCATCTTGAAAGTGCAAAAGGCCTGTACAGACCAGCTGTGCACCATGACATATACGAAGAGCCCTGCTGGATCAAAACAAAGCCTATCCAGGTCAGGATTCTGGGGTCGCGGGGGCCATCTGGGAGCCTGCAGGCAGCCTTCAAGTGGGACATGAGAGCAAGGAATCTCCCCACTCATATTACTCGGCAACTGGCACTGAGAAGCCATCCAAGTTAGCAGCCATCGCTTCATCGTGCACTGGCAAAGTCTGTAGTCGGGCTATGTGCTGTGTGAAGACCTGTGTCCTTTTGTCTATCCTGAATCTCTTGCCATTCAGTTTTAATGGATCGGGTACACAGCAAATTCTAGTGTCAGGACAGAGGAAAGAAAACCTCTCTCTATCCTCTTTTTCCATCATTTTCCACAAGGCTCACTGAACTGGTGCTGTTCATGACCCAAATACTTGACTGGGTCCATCCTACAAGACATATCCACACAGAACCTGTTGTGGAATAAATAATACTGTGTTTGTAAGTGTGTAAGACAACTCACATACAAGATGAGGTCAATATTTTGGGCTCTTCATATATGTTGGGCATTTAAGATGATCCCCCCCCCCCATTTTTGCTTTTCTATTTTTGGTTTTAAGGGTCATCTTATGTGCCAATATATGCATTACTTTGCAGTAGGAAGAAAATGATGGTGTGTTGTTATAATTCAGGAAGCAAACAAATTCAGGCAACCTATTAGCATTCAGGACTTTCCCAAGTTTGTACTTTCTGTTCTGTTCCAACAATTTCTTATATGTGATTATGTCTGCAGTAGAAGAGGCTGATTTTTAAACACCTCACATATGCATGTTCCATAAAGCAGGTTTTACGTAAAGAGCCATATGGTCTGGAGGTGGTGTGGGTTAGAGGCCTCCCTTAAGTGTAGCTTCATTTTATAGCTTAATATAAATATATAGAGAGAGACAGAGAGGAGAGAGAGAGAGAGAGAGAAACTAATATTTATACCTATTGAATATTGACAAATGATAGAGTATCCAAATGCAACATGAATGTAATGGGCAGGTAGGAGCTTTAAGGAACTAAACTAGCTGTTTAGCATGCTGGCAAGATGTTGTTTTGTGGCACACTGCCCCATGCCAGGCAAGAGCAAAGTTCTCGCATATCATGCCTTTGTCACAGTGAAAATGTCAGATTCCGTGCTGTTATCTCATACGCCTGGAAAAGAATATTCAAACCATGCAGATTATGCTGAGAATGACAGAAAATCATTATAGAAGATTATGGAGGTGAATTAACTCCTGTCACTTATATGCTACAGTAAAAATTCCAGCAAGGGACAAAAGATTCCATGGTTCTGGCCTAGTTCATGATCTATGATGGCCTGTATCAAATGGCGTCCCCGGCTGAATCCTGCTCCCAGTTCTTTCATAATGTTTGCTGCTTGAATATGCTCTGTTGAACACATTGCACAAATGAAAAACAAAACAAGTGAGAAAACAAACTATGTTGAACAATCAACCATTCACAACCCAACAACAGACCTTGGGTTCTCTTCATGGGTTGTTCATGTTTAACAACCCATGACTTGTTAGCTCAGCTGGGTTCAAACAGCGCCATAACCCATGTTTCAACAAAACCCACAGTTCAACGGCATCCCACACACAGCAATTTGGTGTGAGTAATCATGTTGTCCGAGTCCAATGAATACATAGTTTGGTTGTGTGGGGGACAGCCACCTTTTGAAGCTGGAGCAATGGGAGCGACACAGAGTGTAGCATTCTATCCCTGTAAGGTATCCCTGTAATGAGGTAGAGGCATTTGTTGTGCAAAAGCCTCTTTTGAATATGTTTTTAATTGAGGTGGCTTTTTACCGAAACATGCAGGACCCACGGTTTGTAATATCCTGCAGTTGATCTTGTGTTTCTTCACAGTCCATCTTATCAGAATGAAGCTTTGTTCCAGCATAATCATCATCATGTACCACATCTGAGTTGTAATAGCAGCTGAGCCTCAGACCATTAATATATGCTCGGTTATTTCCGGAGGACTTATTCCACTGTAGTAATAGCAATGACTGCTGAGCTTTTCCCTTTAAAAGCTATGGCTGTGTTTTGATTTGTCTTTTCTGTTTATCAGACATTAGACTACTGAATAATTGTCAGTTGCTCATATCCCCCACAGTTAATTACTGTTTACTCTTTCTTGCTACCATATATGAGCTGCTTTCTGGGCATCTTAATCAAACTTTGTAATTTAGGCTGAGTTTTTTAAACCTTTTAGTCCAGAGTGGCCATTGGAGCACTCTGGGATAAGTAGCCTAAGCAGAGCATTAGTTTGTGAAACAAATCACACAGAGCTGCTGACTTGCATACAGTCAGTTTGTCCAAACAAAAACAGACTACACTAATTCATGCTGGTGACTGGAAGATGCATCCCAAATTATTCAGTCTTCCAAATCACTTGAGTAAGTGAGCAAATGCCATAAAAAAGCAAAGATAAAACATGGCAAACACACTTAGTTTAGATTCAATTATTTATAGTAATACTCGTAATGTGTTTGGGAGAGTAGTTTGTAAAATTAATGAAGTTTTGGTACTAGAAGGCCTCACTACTTTATGCTCATGTTATATCTTTGCTGAGCATAGGAAGACAGAACATTTAAATGCAGATTATAAAAGGTACTGATAAGTGAGTTATTAGAGAGAAATGTGATGGAGACGATACAGTGATAGCATCTTTTGCAAACAGATAGATCAGCGAAGTGCTGTATTATGTTCTCATTGTTCCTGCTCTAGTTTTTATGCTTAATCCCTGGAGTACAATCCAGCAAAGGTTAGCCACAATACAGGGCCAAACATGACATAATGGCTGCTGACCCATTTCTTTCCAGCTGGGTCTGCTGCAGTCACATGTAAAGGAGTGGAAGCTGGTGGTGGGTCTGACTTTTAGGAGGAAAATGAGTTATAAAGGTGAGAGTAGCAGAAATCTCCAAACTCTTACATTCTCATAGCCTCTTCTCACCAATACTTCCCTGCTAGTTAGCACACTCCTGGGGTCACAGTTTAGTTTCTGAGAAAAGCATTTGAGGGATTATTGATAGCAACCTTCTTTTCATGTATCTTTTGCTGTAAAAATCAAGCACCATGCCTTGCTTTTACATGATTGAAACAAAGAGCTTAAGCAAAAGACTGCTATTATCTGGTTTGCCCTCAAGTTCTTTTGAAATCAATCTCATTCCCCTCAAAATAAATCACAGTAATGGCAAGGTGAGTTTGTGACTGTCTTCAGACAACACACCAATCCACATGTATGGGTTGAGTAACTCAGTGGGCCTTGTTATTGAAATGTAGGTTATGTTGTCTGAACCCAACTGCACTAAGAAACTATGTTTAGTTAACCACACTTCACAACTCAACAACAAACCATGGGTTTGTATTGGTTGTTTGTATTTAACAAACCGTGGTTTATTAGTATGGATGTGTTGAGGCAATTCATGGTTCAACAACAACCCACTCAACCCATAAACATCCTTGAGTGGGTTACTGTGCTGTATGAACCCAACCATTCTCTTCCTTTGTAAAATGGGATAATGGCATCTTTAACTTCGGAAGCATCATAGATAAATTCATTTTTCAGGACTTGAGCTGCACAACTATTCTGTGAACTGTAACAATTCCATTAAACAGGATAAAATATTGCCACTCTGATGTAGGAAGGCATTTGTGAGTGGAACTTCTATTGAACATAATAGGATTCATGCATATAAAGACTCAGGCTGTGTTTCTTCATACATCTGCTTTGGAAATGGAAGATGACCTTAGTTGCATGTCTGTGGCAGCTTACATGTATTAAGTGCATATAAAGTTTACTTATTTTTACATTTCCATACCACCCAGTAACTGAAGCTCTCTGGACAGGTCACAACAATTTAATCCGTAAAATACTCTAAAAGATTGAAAGTAAAATAGAGGATAAAATGATAGGGAAAAACCCTAATAAAAACGTATAGTAGTGCAAAGATTTAAAATACTGTAACAATTTTAAAGTAACAGAATTGCCAAAAAGTGGTGAAACTCCAGAAAATGGAGCACTTCATCACCTCTCCTCCATTACTCCGCTTTTGCTAAATAGTGCAACCAAACTTGGTGTTACCTAGATAAATGCCTAAGGGGGAGGGGAGGGATATGGAATGGAACTTTCTATATATACTTCAAGAATAATGGGGAGTGAAGGAAGAAGAGCAGATGAACCAAGCCAACTGTCCTAGAGACAGCAGGCAGAAAATTGAGAATCCCAGGGGCTTGGGGCCCTGAACTCGAATTCAGGAGAAGGATGGCTTCATGAAATCCACATCCTCTTTCTTTCCCCAAGTTAGCAATTTGTGCCCTGCCTTTAGCCTTCTAAGATAATAACCAAGGGAGCTATCCCGTGTTTTTTTTCAAACTGTGCTGCTCAATTTGAACATCAGATGGCCAACTCCCTAACCCTTTCCACTGCTGTAGTTTAAGTGTGGACTTGCTGTTTGGATTGCAACATTGTTTCAGATATAAGGTAAGCTTTAGAGAGGACTCTGTGGTTGTATTAGCTGACTGGAAAGGTCCTGCAGCCAATACACATGTCAGCTGGAATCCTTGGAGTTAGGTAGAAGACTCAAATTGACAGGAGTTGGGTATCCAACAAAACCAGGTAAATGGAAGAGGGACAGGCAATCTGTCAGACTGCAAGCTAGAGTGGTCCTTCCAGGGACATTATATGGATGGATCTGGTTGGACAACCTAATAAACATAGGAGTGCTGAACTGGCTCATGATGGAGAATTCCAGTTGAATGGAGCAGAAAGTTAAAGTTAAAATCTTGTTCCTTTGTAGCCAGTCTTCTTAACAGTACCAAACAGGCAATCTCAAAGGGGAGGGCCTGTCCCACCTGTTATTTAGATTTTTTCTAGAATGCCAGCCAGAGTTAATTGTTCAGGCAAATTATACAGAGAAGCACAATGGAGCAGCTAAAAGCACCAGCAACAGCTTGCATTGACCATTAGCCCAAGCCAGTTATAACCCTAAGCATCACGAGGCACCTGACAATGAGGATATCCTCCTACAAATTTCATTACTGCAGAAACAGAGGAAGCTGACATACTAAGTTAAGCCATCTGGCCATGCAGCTCAATACTGTTAACACTGACTGGCAGCAGCTCTCCAGGATTTCAGACCAGAGTATTTCACAGCCCTATCTGAAGATGCCAGGGATTAAATCTGGGAGTCTGAGCTACTGCTGTTGGACTATAATAAAGAAGGTAATCACTGCTGCCCAGAATTGTTCCATTTGATGGTCTGCAAATGGCCATTGCCAAGCAGATGTAAAAGGTAACAAGGCCTCGCCAAGAGGGTTTAAAAGAGGGCTGCTGATGAAACAACTTCATGAGGGCACTTGGCCACATTTTAGCAGCAACAGAAATGGGAAAAGTTTGCTCTCCTATTTTTAATTTTATTTTTTAGGCTGCCTTTTAAGTAAAACTCTCTTAAGGTGTGGTGTACAGAGAAAAACATACAAAATATAGGCAATAAATATGCAATAAAAAGGCTTGTCATTCACCAGCAGACACCTTATGAGGAGGAATGATGTCTGTCTCTGCACTGATCCCACAAGAGTCCTGCAAAATGTAGGTCCAACTTCTACACTTCCCATGGCTGTCATAAGCAGACTTTTGCAAGTTCTTGGTAACAAAAAGAACAAAGATGAAACAAGTAAGAAATGGGAGTTCTTCATCCTAACTGGAATGAAATTATGGCCAAATGCAGCACATTTGTGTATTTATATTTTTATCCCAGTTTTGAGACAAATGCTGTTTCTCTAATGCTCTTGTCAAAAATAAAATTCAGGCTTAGTTCTCAAGCTTACAAAGCACACAGGGAGGGAGAATTGAGGAGAAAGTATTATCAGAAGGGAGTGGGAGATTGAAAACAGGCATTTATATATCCAGTTGCTTTTGAGCTTTCCACCTTGTTTGGCTGTTATGGGGGGTCTAATCAGTTTTGCAATGACTGGCAACCTTTTCTGAGAAGAAAACAGTTGTAGCCATCTTGCTATTCAGGAAAGATATAGGTAATCAGGGGCTTATCTACTATATGAGATCCATTGTACTAATTTCACTTCAATATCTGTGTGCTTTTATAAATATACCATTTAATTAACTGGCAGTTTTCATTTCTACGGCATTTCAATGTTTGTGCCTCATCTTGACTATCTGACAAGGGTTCAACAAATCAGTGAGATAAGGAGTTTTAATAAGGAAAGGTGACAAGTACAGTCAAAATGAAATAGACACCAAATTTTGCATCATTCTTCAAGAAGCCAACTTTCACAAAGAAAAGCTTCTTTCCAAAACCAGACTTCCATCTATATCCCACTGGATTAAATGGCAAATATCTCAATTATTTTAATTACTGTATTATGCCTCTGCAGTCACTAGAGTCATTATGCATTTTAAGCCAAAATAAAAAGTGGGGTAGAGGAGAGAGGGTTGCTTGAATCTGCCCATTTATTTCTTTATATCCTACAAGTATTGATAATACTAACAGTGGCCAAGTAGACTTTGTTTGTTATATCTCATATTTTTAAAAACCTAGTGGGTAGCATATACCTTTGCAAAGCATTGGTTTAGAATGTTTGTGTGTGTTGGTCTATTGGCTACCTTTTTATTATTATTCTTACAGGCTAGATTCATTAATTCTGGGTTTTCAAATTCAGCCATACTAGCAAACCATGGTTTGTTGGCCATGAACAACACAGAAAGAAGACCCATTCTTTGTTGTTGGTTTGCAAATTCTGGACTGTTCAAGGCATGATCCCAGAGGTATGGGTCCTTCATGGTCTGCTGGCTGCAGAGGCAGAAGGCAAGTTTAGTAAAATCTAAATCCTACTGGATTAAATGGAAATACAATATAGCCATACTACTAGCTTGTACTACCAAAGCACTTGGGATACAGAAAGGAGCAGGCCAAGGAAGGAGGGAACAAATAACCCAGGAATAAATAACCCAGAGACTGAGAAAATATTATTATTTGCAAGGCAAATGCTGGACAGGGCAGGAAACCATGGGTTGCAGTTATGTGCAAAAGTTTCACTTGTCCTCTTCCCTTTGTCTCTCTTCTAGCATGCTGCCAAGGGACAAGTCACTCTACCTCACTTAAGCCCTGACATCTCCATTCTGCAAAGGTGACAAGGAAGGACATTTAAGAGAGTCTGTGTTACAGGCTACCCCGATGGGCATCAAGCAAGCCACGTGGACAGGAGAGCACCTCGCCTTTGGCTTCATATCCTGGCTCTGAGAGCAGTGAATCCCTTTCCTTCTCTCCTCCTCCTCTCTGTCTCTGTCTTTCTTCTAAGAATTCTACTGTACATGGAAGCCAACCTTGCATAAATCATAAAAGAACAAAATTTACAGAAGACTACCCCACCCTGCACACACCCTTCTCTGCTTGCCACCAGCTTAGCTATGGACCCTTTTCCTAGCAAACTGCTTTTTAGATTCAGCACAGACTCAGGCACAGCACTCAAAGGCATTATTAGGCTTGGCTCAGCAGGAGGAGACACTCTTTTGATGACTTGCTAAATGGCACTAAACTTTGTGCAAGACAAATGTGAAGTCTATGTGAATATTGTACATGCAAAAGGCCTTGGATGTCTGGCAAAGAAAAAAAATAAAACCTATTGTTTGGAGGTTGGGTGGATGGAGCAGATGGGAAGCAGAAGTGCAAATATGAGAGGGAAACAATGTGAAAAAAAGACCATGAGAAATATAATTTGTTGGATAGTTGTAAGTAGCTTACTAAATGTTTTAGAACTGTGCTAAAGACATCTTTAAGATTTTTTTGTGAAAAAATAGTAGTTTACTTTATAGTAAAAGCATTTTATATTAACTGTAGCACATTTTTTTAGTTATACATAGAATGGACATGTGTATAAAACAAGAAACAAAAAAACCCTGCCAAACTCGTTTCTATTATTTGTACAGCAAGAAATGGACAATTTATATCCATACTATATGGCATTATTATATTTTTTTCAGCCATATGTCCATCTATTTAAAATTGCTGACAAGGATTTTTGTCTATTTATGAAAAAAAAATTAGAAAGCAGAATTACAGTTTATGAAAAGTGCGTTTTCCATGGTTTTTTTAATTATTATTTTTTATTTTCTTTCTGGTGCTGTTTGTACAGTACCTGCACATTTTGGCTCACAATGCTTATCCTACCTTTCTTTATAATAAAACATATGAAAAGTAGACACAATGCCATCTCTTTCTTTTGTGGGAGATAGATACCAATCTGTGTAGCTGTATTTCATCTGTGGAAGTGCTCAGGCATTTGCTTTTCGGCCAAGACCTACGTGTGGGATCAGAGACGTATGAATGGCCCGTGGATGGTCCCTGGATTGATTGCCTTTATGTCACAAGCAGTTTTCCTCCTGCCTTAAGAGAGTGTGCTGCTACTGTCCAGTGCAGTGGATATTGGGGTGCCACACAAATGGTGTTTTGTCTCTCTTCAATAAACACCAAGGGAATATGCACCTAGAACTAGAAATCTTCTCCGTCAAAGTAATGAGTTCTGTAGCTTCTGAAAGCCTAATAAATTTAGTATGGCGTACACAGTCATGGGCTGCAGTCTGTTTCACTAGATATGAGGCTCTGGACTACTTCCACTGGTCAAAGCAAAGAGTGAATCCAAAATGAAGGTAGCATAATATTTTATTAGGCCAGCTCAAAGATCACCACCACTGCTCTGTGCCCCCCCCCCCAAAAGGGCAAGCATTCAAGTTCCCCAGTTCTCTTCATCAGGCAAGATGTTGCAAAAGGCAGTTTGGACTGGAGAAGGAAGCGATGCGGGGACAGGCTGACGGGATGGTGTGGTTGTTGCAACACAGTCATAAGATGTTATGGAGGAGAGTTTAAATGGAGATCTTGAAAACCTCCATGTTTGTGTGTGTGGTGGTGGTGGGAGTCCTCTTTGAATTAACCTAGTGAACCTTGCATTGATGTGGATCTTGGATATTTTTCTTACGGCAAACATGGCCGCCTTTGTTTTTAGGAAAGTCCATCAACTATATTGGTTGGCACCTTAGTTCAGAAGCTAGTGTTATGTAAAAATCTTGGAACCAGTATTTCAAGATTGAGATGCACATATGAATAGGCATATATGCAGGCACAGAGTTACAGCCACAGATCCAGACAGAGGACCATGTAGAAAGTGAGTCCAGGGATATTGTGCATTTGCAAGAGATATTTAGGACTGATGCTGCAAAATATAAGAGCCCGAAACAAAAGGTCTTGTTACAGCCCTATTATCAGCTTGATAATATATGGCATATATGGTGCCTCATTCAGAAGCTGGGAAAACCAATGTGTGTGCCCTGCCTTTTTTAATTTTCTGTAGCATGCAGTGGTGTTGGACATATAGCCAATAACGGATTGTCTTTGTTTAGCGAAATGAGAGGACAAGATAGTGCCTATGCTGGTACAGGAGAGGAAAGCCTGATCAGCTTTTCCAAATGTTCCTTCTACCCACTTTTCTCAACATATAAATGGGGTTTTACATTTAAGTAATTCAGCCCTGTTTGTTTGAACAATTTTAGCAGAGCAAGAATCACTTAAATATAATTATTTGGGGGTACCTGAATTGTGAGTCAGACTCCATAACCAATATCCATCCCAAAATTGCATGCTTAGTCATTTCAGGTGTAGATGAGCATTTGCAGCGCAAACTTATTCATGCCTACTCGGAAGCAAAGCCCCACTGAGCTCAATGGGATTTACTCGTCAAGTAAGTATATAACTGCAACCTTGGATATGTTATCTCAAGCTTGGATATGTTAGCCAACTTTTTAATGGTTCTGGTCATGCTCTCTCAGCTTAAAACCAGTGCCCTCCTTCCTGAACTTCTGATATCAACAGTATTTTTGCAAGCATGTCACAGGAGAGCTGTCTGGCAGTGCTGAAGAATCTTGAGAAGAGGAAAGTAACCTGAGAAGGGGAGTTGTATAAACATGCAGCTATCTTTTATTTTTATTTTTTCATGCATTTTGCATAGCTGTCAGCCTAGTTCTGCGCAACACCCACCTCCCAGATAGTGTACAAGTATTTGTGGTCACAACTGGCTTGCCTCTAAAATGTTGGTCCAAGAAGCAAGGCAAGCAAATGCAGGTAGGGTTTTTGACCGCTAGGAGGAGCACTGTTTTGGCCCAGGTCATACACTTCCGCAGAACAATCGAATTCTATGATGGAGATGCACGCCCAGCCTACCATTCCTTCCAACCCAAAGCCTCTTGTCTGATGTAGTGGCAGTGCTGGCTCCAGTTTTTTGAGGTCCATTCAGCAAGACATCCTCAATAGCCTCAAGACACCCTCTAACATCTAGAGTGGGTCCTACCCTTCTGTTTGCTTGGCAAGGCCAAGCAGGTGTTAAAGCAGGTTGCTACAGTGCAGAAAAGCCATGACTCTAGAGGCCTGGTCAGTGGGCCCTGGTAGGCACCTGACCATGTCTGCCTTTGATACCAGCCCTGTGCAGTTGCTCTGTGCAGAGGCTAATACATGCATACGCCCAAGAGAGGAAGGTGGCTTTGTGAGACTAAGGAATGAACATTCCTATTATGCTTTACACTCAGTACATGGTAGAGGGAAAGAACTACTGGCAACCACTCCCCCAGGGGTGTTGCATGAGTGCCTGGTGAACCTAGGAATTAGTTTGGTACTAAAACTAGCCGCCAACAGTGCATGTATGCATTCAAGCTCTGCAGAGAGCTTAGCACGTCTCCCCCTAAACGGCCAGCTGGCATTGCCCATAACCCTTGGCATCCCCTGCTCGCTGGTGGACGGCTAATCCAGCGGCTCAGCAGACAGAAGCATGGTGGTGGCAGCTCCTTTGTGAGCATTTCACCACTTTCACAAATCCTATGGCTACATTATTGCAAGGAGAGAAGCTGTAACATTGGGTAGGCCTAGATCTATTCGGGTGCTAAATGTTGCCCAGTGAAGTTTGACATCATGAACCACCCCCTTTGCACTATTCTTTGTCGTGGCCTCTGCGCATCATGATCCGGATTTAAAAATAATAACTTAGAATGGTAACAAAAGCCACGAAAGTACATTTAGCCATAGATGAATGTCATGCCACTGGCAAGTAAGTCTCTGTTAAATAGTAAAAACTATTTCCAGAAGTAAAACATGTATATGAAGTTGAAATCTACCTGAATATCTGCAGACAGCTAAAATTTCATAGGCGTCCATGGGCTTAAACTGTGAGGATTGATGGATTTTCAGCAGAGACCAAAAATGGAAGGGCTGTCTTTCACTGATCACTCTGGAGAATTAAAGACCAAAAGGCTTCACTGCATTTGCATGATAAAACTTTTCTAACATTTCCTTAATTTCTAGGACAGTCCACCATTGAAAACAGCAATGCATACATTTTAATGAGCTATCACCTGCTGGTCTCTGCTGTTTTCCAGCCATTTAATTCCAAAAAGCATTATATACCTTTCTGTCGTCTAGCTACCTTCCTTTCTGTCTCTTATCTACCTAGCTATGCTCTCTTTGTCCATCTGTAACAGCTCCTGTAGTAAATGTGGTTTGTTTCGTTGGCCCACAACCTGCTTGTCACAATAGACAGAATTACCACAAGGACTGAGAATGAGCAGTGAGTGTGGGAGGGATGGAGCTTGTCAGCTAGGGAGGGTCAGAACCATGGTCCTAGTTTGCCTTTTGGTATAAAATCCATCATCCAGAGAGCCTGGATTCTGCATGTCCGGATTCTGCTTTTCATAGCAGGCTGAGTTCTTGGTGCTCACTAACCTTGTTTTCATTGTTACAAGATGAAGAACAGCAGTCAGCCTAGATGTGAAAATAAGATTTTCATTTTTTTCTCAGAGTAGATTGCATGAGTTTAGAAAGTTATATCCAGTTACAAGGCAGCTGGTACAATGGGGGACATTAAAAGCCATATTAAAGGACTGATAACTATCTTTTTTCTGAGAAAGTGTTCCTCTGGGACATACCAGGCAATAATACCACTGATTAATAATAACATGCAAAAATTGAATGTTATGTCAAGAAAGGGGATGTGGATTCCTGAGCTACCTTTCCAGTGATGCTTTGCTTGCTAGTTTCAAGTACTTTCCAAATGAATATGAATATGTAGTTAACGGGTAGAAGTGGCACAGCTAGCCTAATCTATTTCAGTTGATTATTGCTAAAATAATAGAAATAAATGAATAAACAGACATTTTATTCTGTTATTGTAAAAATAGATGTCCAGGTGTCTCTTCAATAACATTCAAGGCAGCTTCTGAGGAAATAATTTAAAAACAGTAAGCTTCTGTCACATGATGAACAAAAACAGAGCACAACAGAGTGGAAAAAAATAGTTGCACACCAGTAAAAATGAATAGCCCCATTACAGAAGCAGGAGAAACAACATAACTAAAGCAACTAATTGCACAGGCCTTTCTGAAAAGGCAGGTTTTTGATCAGGCAGCTAAATGCATCCTATGGTGGAGCTCGCACTTCCTTGGGAAGAGGATTCTGCAACGCTGCTGCCACTGCTGAGAAGGCCCTGCCCCATGTGGATGGACAAGTGCCCAACTTCAGTTGGCAAGAAAACAAAGAGTGGGACTTTAAATGCCGAGCAACCTGTTGGCGGGGGGATACATATGAGTGGATTAGGACTTCTCTGCTGGAGGAGGAGGGAGATTTTTCTATCATCTGAAGATCTGGATTTTTTCTCAGAAGGTACATTTCCTCCAAATACTGGATCAAGCTACTCAATATGTTTTGTAGTGGCTATTTTAAAAAAACTAGTACATCATCTAAAATTAACTTCAGCAATGCAGAATGCAGAAACTGTCTATTTTCTTTCTACTTCTCTTTCCCTAGTATGTTTCATGTATGGTTTTATGAAGGCCTGGGCAGCATCTGTGTTTTCTATTTGTAAAAATGGGGGCACAGGATAAGCCATTGTATGTTTCTCCATCCCAACTGTCTGTGGACTGTTTCTTTATCCCTGTGCCCCCCATCTCTTGGTGTCAATCTGCATTATGCATACTACCAGATATGGGCTACTTTGGGCGTCTGCTGCATACTCCCAAATTCAGTTTTAAAACTGTGACTCATCGCTTATGCAAAGACTTCATCGTCAGCCTGTTTTTTTTATTTTGTTTTCCTTTTCCCATCACCTGATGATTTGTGTAATGTCTTCACTGAGGAAACAGTTCTAGAAAACACAGGACTTGCGCACTATTTTGCCACATTTTGGTTCGCCTGATAAATGTATTGCACTGATACGTATTTTTTTTCCTTCTAAACAGGCACAGCTACGTTTTCTATTTTTATTCTGGTTTCATTTGAAAGTATTAGGTATTTTTTGACCGTCAGCAGCATGAAGCCCCCTTTGTGCACATACCAAATGAAAATATGGGTGTTCCCAGCTATATCTGTGTTTATAGATATTATCTTCAACTTAACTTTGTTTTGCAATAAGAAAGCAATTTTCATTTTCCATTTACATGGTTGGATCAATCTACTCTCATATTCTCTCCCCTCCAGGCGATGACGCACACAAAAAGTATTGTGCAGCTCTGATTTATGTATGCAAAACAACTGTTGACGTCATTCAGGAATAGAATCAAACTAGCCTGTCTTTTTTAAAATACAAATCAATCGGATATTACAGGCTTTGGCAAGAATTATGAATAGGTTTTTAAAGACTGGCTTGCAACAAAATGTTGCAGTTTGAAGTGTTCACATCCTCTTTCCACTCAGGTATCTTCCATGACATTTTATTCCATTCCACAGGCACTGAGCACACCACACCCAGTCCTTCCTGTGCCTGTCCAGAACAGCCACAGATGCTTACAGTTTGTGCTGCTTGTGGATGCCTTTGGCCACCTTTCTTCTCCATGGCTTGTTGTTGTTGCAGCCTCATGCTTTCATTGTCCTAAACAGGACCAGTGGTTCACCTGGTGAAAGCCCTCTCCATACCAGTTCATGGGCCTATTCTCTCCATAGTTTCAGACAGAGCGGAGCACTAGCCAGCTGCTCTCAGAATACCAGCAAGATAGACTTGCTGCTGCAGGCACGAAATTCAGTCTTTGCATGCTCCCAATTCTCCACACAACACCCTAAAGGTGGGTTGTTGATGGCATGCCAGTAATTTGATCCAGCTTTTCCTGGAGCAACAGGGCATCCCCATGAGCCAAACTTTTCCATGGTTTCTCAGGGGATTGTGAGAACAAGACCCCAGCCCTTCCCAGAATGTGGCTGAAAGGTCTGCTCTGAGAACTTTAGGCCAAGCTTGGAGCAAAGTGATCTTCAAAATGTTCTCTGGCTTAAGAATATAGCACATGCTTTGTGGAATCCAGTCCAGGTCAAGGCCCACCAAGGCAAACTTTGCAAACTTCCCAGAAACGAGCATCTACTAAATTAAATTTCAGCGATAGGCGGATACTATTATTTATGCTAAATGAGAAAATATTACATTACTATTATTAAGATTCTGCATTGCTTTCCACTGTAAAAAGCAACCTTGAAGCAACTGTGAATATATGGGAATATATATTTCCCTATTCATGTGGATATATGGGAATATACAATTAATGTTATAGGAACAAACCTAAAATTGATATAAATTATAATCAGCAGAATAATACAAAGAAGTACCATAAAGACACAGTGTAAAAAATAGAACACAAAAAGCACACAAACCTTTCCACCACTTATAACTGATGCCCACATGCCTGGGAAAAGAAGCATGGCTGTTTCTGCTGATGAAAACATAATAGACTGTCAGTACCAGGTGAGCATCTTTGGGAACAGCATGCCATCGGGAAGGTAGTCTAGAAATCAAAACTTCTAAAAAAAAAGTATTAGAAGCTTTGGACTGCTGCTCAAGTTGAGAAAAGCTATTATAAAATGTGATACGACCAACCAGACATTTTTGAACAGAGTGCTTTGGATGAATTCCTGCAAGTCCAAAAGCCATCCCTTTGTCCCAGACCATACTGCAATCTCCAATTCATTTTTCCCTGATGAAAACATTGATGAATTTTGCATTTGGGTGGCTTCCCATGCTTGTCCCCACCCCTCTTCTCATTACTAAAAACTGGCCAGGCTCTGCTCTTGGCCTGCAATCTATCTCTTTCCCATCCCTGTTCTAGATGGTGACAGCCAAGAGACTGATCAGGAGCTGGGGGCGCTGTTCTCCTTCTTGCTACATGCTTCCTTTGAGATTTCAAGTAATTTTGTCCCATTGAGTTCTGTGAAGCCTGGTCAGCCAAAATCCATATAATCTGAATAAGCTGGATTGTTAACTGTTTGCCTATGAGGATGGCACATTTTGTGTTTGTCTTCTTGTTTAACTGAAGTACCCAGCAGGCATGACAACAGATGGGGCTCCACATTCAAGGGATTAGGGGAAAGGGAAGGCCCAAATCAACCCCTAGCTTTTTTATTTTTTGCCACTGCAACCTGTTTTGCTGTTGCTGCAGCCTCCTGGACTTCATTCCTGCCCAGTTCCCCAGCAGAACCCACTTGACATGGGCTTCAAACAGAGGCGGGTGTTCAGGGCTCTGCATTGCTGGTAATTTCCTTCTATCTCCATCTGCCCTCTATAGACAATTGTTACCATGTCCCCTGTCCCAGTTTTGCCACTGGTGAATAGACTGACAGGATTGAGGGAGGAGGCCATTTGGACCAGTGCAGGTGATG
Organism: Varanus komodoensis; assembly: GCF_004798865.1. NCBI lineage: Eukaryota > Metazoa > Chordata > Lepidosauria > Squamata > Varanidae > Varanus > Varanus komodoensis. Next base: position 2,147,753 of record NW_025336114.1, on the reverse strand, counting down.
CTTCTACATCCTGCTGTGGAAAGATGGCCTTGCTTTATAAAGCTATACAAGATGATGGTTAATCTCAACCCGTCCCCCTCTTTTATCCCCCACACTGCCAAAACTGATTTCATGAAATGAAAGTAACTCCCAATGGCATTGGGAAGGCTTTCTTTCCATGTGGTAGGCTTACGATAAGGTTCAAGATGCAAAGTCTAGAGCCCAGTAAGTGTGCAGTACGGATGCAGCATCACATGAAACTGTGCTTTTAAAAGTGTCACTTGCAGTCGTTTGGCTAATAGCACAGAGAACAATTAAGAGGCACAGTCAGAGATCTTCCTAATTGCATTTAGATTACAGAGAGTTAATTAATTATATTGTGGAATTAGGTAAATGTCTTGCAGGATTTAACAACTCTTACTGCTGGCTCTATTGCAATAAGTAAACTGTGTAAGTCACAGCGTACGGAATTGTTAGGTTCCTCATTGCTCATCATATTGTGCTTCCTGTGCAAACAAGCTATTCTTAACTGGTAGGAACAGAATGAAGGGATAATGTCACACCTGGTGGGAAGGGATGGCATGATGCATAGATAAGGATCAGCAGGAAGCAGTTGGGGGGGGGTAAGGTGGGGGATCATAGTTTAATGCCAGAATCCTAGAATCAGGTACCTGAGGTTAAGACTACTGCACAGAACTGGCCTATAAGCTTATCATATGCAGACCTGAATTACCAGGTTGGCTCATCAGGTGTACGATTTTAAGGTGTACAATCCCATTCTTGTTCTTCAAACCATGTATGATCAATATATGGATGAATGCTTATGAATTTTTTGTTTGCTCATTCACTACATCTATATGGACTAAAGGCACAGGAAGGTAACCACCACAATCAAGCTAAGCAGGTCTGGGTTTTAATTGGAAGAAAGGTAGGATATAAATGTAATGAATAAATAAATAGACAGACAGACAGACAGACAGACAGACAGATACTAGGTTGGATCCAGACTCATGCTGAATCACGTGTGCTGACAGAAGAACCCTGCTGGATCAGATCAAAGGTCTATCTAGTCCAGCACTGTGTTCTTCCAGGAGGCAACCTGGTGCTTGTGGGACACACAACTAGGGCATGAGCATATGGAAGTGCCTTCTCCTCCCTCTTCATCCCATGACAGAGCCCCCAGTCCACTGAAAATGTAAAAGAGTCAGGAGACATCGCTGAATCAGGTTAACTGTGGTATGGATGAGCTGTGGAAGATCCCCCAAAGTTGGTGGAGGTCAACAAGCTGTGCATTTGTCCTCATGGAAGGTGACTCTAAGATCCAACCCACTGGCTTTCTGGCAATGCATTTTAGATGGCTCACACTCACCATTCAGAGTTATGGCTTATAATGTAATAGATGTGATAGAAAAGGAAGAAGACAGTAAGTCAATGCAGGAACAATGGGCATTTCATGGGGCAGACCTGAGAAGCATCCAAATGGCACATAGTCCCTTCCAGAGGACAGAGTTTCTCTACCTTGCTTCTCCCTATGATGTAGTTGGGGGAAGGGCCACTGATCACAGCACCTCCTAGAACATTGTATTTCTGATCCAATTTGCTCAGTTCTGCATCTTGAGTTGCTAGGGTTATAAACAATTGCATCTGTAATAAACATATGCTGGGTATGCATGCATGTGAAAAGCACCGGTCCCTTCACTTTAATAAATAGGGTGCATTATATTTTTGGATGGTGTTACTTTGACTGAGTTTTTATGAGGCATGAAAGAAAAGATTAAGTCAAGAAATACTCTCAAAGCAAAATGCCTGTTAATGCAATTTGAGTTTGACTATATGAGAAGCTGGCTTTCAGAGGTTCCTGAGAACCCTGCTCCACTCTTCATCAAGGTCTGAAATGCCCCTTTTCTGTAGTTCACACATCTGTATAGTAGCGCTGGAGTTATTGCCATGTGATGCACCACGAAGCACTCCCCTTGACCAGCTGGGGGTAGAACCATTGATCCTTCAAACATGCAGTCTTGGGATGGAGTTGGATTGCACTGCAGAGAAGTGGCTGTAATTTCAGACATTTCCTTATGCAAACATGGACAGGGTGGGGGAAGAGTTTAGAGATGACCACACAGAATCTGTTTGGATGTGAACTGTATTTCCACATCATAAGCGAAATTCCAAAAATAATCCCTCCAGAAGGAGGTGAGGCTAAGAACTCTATGAAAAAAGAGTTCCTGCAGATGATGTTCATAAATATGTTAGACACTAAACAACGATATTAACATCTTCTTTGGTTGATCTTCATGTCAATGAGCCCCTGGTTTATCACAGCTCTTAGAACACTGCTTGTAAATGTGAATCAGCCCTTAAAGTGGACATATATTCCTGAAAAAGAAGAGAAAAGATGGTGCCAATATGCATAACATTTGTATGTGACAATTTATCTGCGCAGAAGCCTGTCCATCTACTGTTGATGGGCAATGTCAAGGTCCTGCTTTTCTGTGGGATGGCTCCTTATCTTTATACTGGATTCCTTCAAACTAGAGGACAGCCCACTGGCAGCCCATTGAAAGAGGAAAATAAAAGAGGATTTGTGGCCACCCTAGGATTAAGAATACCATAATGGAATCATAATTTTTTCAGATTGTTTGAGCTTATCCCAGAATGGAGATATTCCTTCAGATATACTCACCTGCAGTTGGCATTTGGTACAATGAAATTAGCCAGTACAATGAGATGCTTATTCCATTCCAGTAACATGATTCTGGCTATGCAGTGTTCCATCTGTGGCCAAATGGCAGCATGTGCAGCAGATTCTTTCTAGCTCGCCTGCCTCTATGAAATTTAAATCTGGTTATAACTTTAAATCTTTACAATCTTACTCATAAAGTAATGGAAATTGCTTTCAAAGATTCTTTGATAGAGATCACATCTTAAAGTTTTTGGAACACCCATGAAGAAAGATTAGATTTTGCAGCAAAATATATTTCTCACTCCTGGGCTATGTCTAGAGATGAGAGGGGCCTCTCAGAATACAGAAGTTGACTCATCATGGTCTATTCTATTCCATCACTCCTTCATTTTCCTCCTTAATTTTTGGGCATCAGTTTCCACCAACATTTCCAAGAGGAAGATTCCTGTCTCCAAGTTTTACAGCACTGAGAAGCTCAGCTCCATGTTATGTCTTGCTTATACCACAGAGCTTTGTCTTGGAACTCACAGACATGTAATCTCTGCTTGATAGAAGAGTGTTTAGTCTTTGTTATGCTCATGCTATTATTCTGACAGTGATGGAATGGAAGTGAAAACTGTCTTGACAAGCCATATTGAAAATATTATGCAGAAAGGACCAAAAACAAGGAGCTTCATTTGATAAATTCTAAGCACCTGGAAGCCAGACATCACACAAGGCTAAAAAAGAAGAAGCTTGTGAGCAAAGCTTATCTTGATTCATGTAATTGTTTCTGGGTGGAAAAGTTACCACAGTGGGGTTTTGGATGTCACACAGAAAGAGCCTTGCGGATATACCCCTGTCTGGTGACACTGAAGGCTGCTATGTACCAAAAAAACTGTGATTTTCTGATCTCAGTAATTATCCTGTTATTGACTCCTGAACATAAAAAGTATTTCCAGATAATTACATTGCTGTGTACAGACAAAACCTTCTCCCTTATATATAGTTTGCTGTATTGTAGGAATGCCTTATATATAGATGCAATCTTGTGTCTCAACGGTAGTCTAAAGTGATATAGCCCTGGCTCAGATTCTGTACAACAGTTTCTACACCTTCTGTACTTAGGCCTATTTCTTCCATTTCATGGAATCACATTGATTAACATTTTGAATTGCTGAAGGGCCTGTACCACTGAATGAGCATGCCTGCTATTTAAATTAAGAGGGCTTTACTAACAAGAATTGCAAATCCAAGGTGTGAACAGAAAGACAGGACATAATAAATATTTTAATGAATTGTGCAAAAGCCGGCTGGGGCAGAGAAAGCATCTTTTAAGGCCAGAAGGTGAGCATGAGGATGATGGACTTTCCATAATTTTATCTTCCTCAGCACTTGGTGGGATACCGGCTCTGCAAGGAGAGACTCCATGTAGCTCTCATTGATGTCCCAATTTAGGAACAGTTAAACAACATGCCCACTGCATTTCAATTAATTATCACTTGTTCTAGCCTAGGAAAAGCTTCCTCCACCTAGCGACCTCCAGATGTATTGGACTTCAAGTCCCATAATCAGTGGCCATTTATAGGATTATGGGAGTTGTAGTTCCTTGTGATTATGGAAATTGTAGGCCAACATTTGTGAAGGGCCCTGGTTTGGGTATGGCCAGCACTTAGAAGACTGTAAGACAGCAAAGCCAGGAAGCCAACAGCCGGCAACTCCTCATGGTGCTCTCGTGCGTCGCACTCTGTTAACTGAGCTTAGCCACATGGACACATAATCCAATTTCCCCGACGATAACTGTATTAAAACTTTATTATATGCAGATCCTCCTGCCCTGTGCGTCCAAGTGAGAGGAGTACATTTTACCACTTTTCAGGAAGTAATTAATGTATGTTTCATTGCTTTACAGATTATTTCTTTTTTTTAAAGGAAAAAGTTAACTATAAAGGAAAGGGATATAACTCACTGCATCGAATGTCAAAGCAGCCCTTGCTAAGCTGGATGTATTCTATATATTTGTCATGAGGCGTACACTAGGCAGAACTGCAGAAAGGCAAGGCAGTCATTTGAAACTGATTGCCCAGTTATTGATTATTCCCACTAACATCCCAAAGTCTAGAAGGTAGCAAAAGCAAAACACTATGGACTAGTAACAAGATCAAATTTAGCAAAGGAAGCTACACTTGACCTTTTTACCACACCATAGTGGTTTTTCAGTGAGATTTATTTATGTATTTAGGCCTCTGTGAATTTCAGCAGCACTGGGTTAGTGGGCAGAGTAACCATTTGTGATGTAAAATACTGCATTGTTTTGCTTATTCATTCATCATATTTTTATCACACATTTTTCCTGTAAGGGACCCAGAACAGCTAACATAATCCTCTGCCTTCTCTGCCTTTTATTGTCACAACAGTCCTGCAAGCGAGGTTTCACTGAGAGCCAGTGACTGGGCCAAAGTCACCCAGTGAGCTTCATGTCAGAGTGAAGGCTAGGACTCAGCTTCCCTAAGTCCCTGTCCAACACTCCAGCCACTGCATTATGCAGTCTCTCTTATTTAAAATTAAAACCATTTTAATGGATTTACTGCATTCAGGTGCAATGACAGACTTTAAACTACCTCTTCAGCATTGTATAATGTTATAGCAGAAGTGCAGTTGACTCAAAGGCTGAGTTCCTCACATCTTTGTAGAGACTCCTGAGTTAAAGGAAATCAAAGTACAGTTTTGTTCGTTAGGGGTTACTGGAATTAGGACTTCTCTACATCAGACTGTTTATCATCCTATTGACTTGCAGTTTGTCACAGCACTGAGATTCATGCTCTGCTTTACTTCTATATAATCTCCAGGTGGATCTGTGCTGTAGAGGAACAGCTCAAATACTCAAGGAGAAGCAGTGCCATTTTCTCGTGCAAATGCAATACCTCATATTTCCCATCCTAAAGAAAAGGTGCCCTGAAATTACAGACATGAAACTGGAGGATCATGGTGTTTTCTAACAAACCTAGAAACAACTGAGAGGAAAGAAGTACAATAGCACATTAAATGTTTTCTGTAGAAAATATTTTAGAATTAAAGGTACACAGCTGTATTTTTAGCACCTCCACATTACACTAGCCACAAGCATCCAGATGTATCCCCTCTGCTATTTAACATCTATACGAAACCGCTGGGAGAGGTCATCAGGAGGTGTGGACTGCGGAATCATCAATACGCTGATGATACCCAGCTTTACCTCTCATTCTCCACTAATCCAGGTGAGGCAGTGGCTGTGCTGAACCGGTGCTTGGCCGAGGTAAGGGAATGGATGAGGGCCAATAAACTGAAACTCAACCCAGACAAGACGGAGGTCCTGTTGGTTGGCGGATTGGGTTTCGGAGAGGGTGGATTTGACCTGGTCCTGAATGGTGCAACACTCCCTCTTAGGGATAAGGTCCGCAGCCTAGGAGTACTCCTCGACCCGGAGCTTTCTTTGGAAGCTCAGGTGACAGCGGTAGCGAGGAACGCCTTCCTTCAGCTTCGGCTGATTAATCAGCTGCGCCCCTACCTGGAGTACGACTGCCTGGCGATGGTGACACACACGCTGGTGACTTCCCGCCTAGACTTCTGTAACACGCTTTATGTGGGGCTTCCCCTGAAGACAGTCCGAACACTTCAATTGGTGCAAAATAGAGCTGCCAGGTTGCTGACGGGGATGGGGCGTTATGCTCACATGACTCCAGTCCTCCGTCAGCTTCACTGGCTTCCCATTGAAGCCCGGGCCCAATTCAAGGTGTTGATTATGACCTATAAAGCCCTAAACGGCTTGGGTCCTGGCTACCTGAACGAGCGCTTACGTCCGTATATACCCGACCGCCCTTTGAGATCTGCGGGAGAGTCCCTTCTCCGGGAACCCTCCATGAAAGAAATTAGGAGAGTAAGTACCCGGAGGAGGGCTTTCTCTGCGGTGGCGCCCAACCTATGGAATTCACTCCCCAAAGAGGTCCGCCTGGCACCGTCGTTACTGGTTTTTCGGCGCCAGGTAAAGACCTTTTTATTTAAACATCATTTCAATTGTTAAAACATATGATCTGGCCAGGGCAACTTCTTCTTCCTTCTCTTTCTCCTCCTATATTTTTATTTTATACTGATAATTTTAATCTTATATTTGTAAATCAATGTATTTTTTGTATTTTTGTATTTAATGGTAATTTATTATGTACTATTGTATTTCAATGTATTTTATTGTGTTGTAAGCCGCCCTGAGGTTTCGGCAAGGGGCGGCATAGAAATGTAATAATAATAATAATAATAATAATAATAATAATAATAATAATAATAATATACCTTCTGGACCCTCTGTTCCTCTAGATGTTTTGGACTACTGTCCTCAACTTTTTAGATCATTGCCCATGCTGGCTGCGGCTGAAGTCCAAATGCAGGTCACTAGGCTTAATTGTACACTGCAAAACTGAACTGGATTCAATGAGGATTACTTCCAAGTAAGTGTATTTGCAATTCTGCCCAACTCTGAGTTAATTTGTATCAGATTGTGGGCAATGCATCTTATGGTCTATTCCTAAAATGTTTCTTTAGTGGTAATCTCTCTTGATCTCAGGGGGACTTACTTTCCAGTAAGGATACCAAGGCTTAGTTCAGACTAACATCGGTAGGACTTATTTCTGCACAGACATGCCTTTTATTCAAAATACGAAGGGACTAAAAGGCCCCCCAGCCTGTTACAAGCGCACACACCCTCAGCAGCCCATGCCACCCAGATAAGCGAGCTGCAGTCTGAGGGATGGTGGGTGTCTTGCAAAACTGACAAGGCCTGGTCCTGCAGCTGCCTCAGTGCAATCAGGGGGACTCTGGGAGCAATGCCTCAAAGGTCGTGTCTTAGTAATCTATTCAAAAATAACATAGAGGATTGTCTGTGTAGGGCAGGGGTGGGTATGAACCACTGTGTCCATTTCTCTTTGTATCGGGATTACTGTTCCACATGACAAACATGGTTGTATTCAAAGAAAAGCCATTCAGGAATGACTTCATTTTAGTTAAAGTGCATTATTTTCAAATTAATTGTTTAACATAGGAAAAGCACAATAGCAGAATGAATCGCAAGCATATGCCACAGGGGATGCTTCCCCCTCCCCCATCCCAGCCACACGCAGCAACAATTCCATGGAAAGGAAAGGACTTGCGCAACCACATTCTTATTGAGGTACACAGGAGAGTAGTGGAAGAGTGGCAGCTATTGGCAAATTTTCCTAAAATGTCATCCTTGTCTAAGCAATTTCACTTTATGGCTTCAGGATAATAACATATGAGAGAGTTTCCTTCTCTGGTCCTGTCAGTTCTACAGCAAACAATCAACTTTTATGGGATGACAATTTCAAGATGGAGCCAGAAATGTAAAGCAAAAATTAGAACAGCAGCCCTTGCATTGCTCTAGCAAGCAGACTGCAAGTCGTGCGCTCGAATGCTCCTGGTAGTTGTCATTGTCTCTTCTCTCTCTCTCTCTCTCTCTCGCTCTCTCTCGCTCTCTCTCTCTCTCTCATTCATGAGACTGGCTTGGAAGCTGAGAGGCACTCCATAGGTGACTAATGGAGTCTCACAAGTGCAACAAGTTATATCCATGTCATAATGAAAGTCAAATATTTAACTGATTCATGCCGCGGACCATAATCTAGCAGGAAATAAATGCTTTGTCTAGAGGCATGGGTCTCAAGGTGGGGGGGGGGGCAGCATTTCAGTCTCCATAACGAGACATGGCCTTTCCAAAGGAGGTGGTAAGAGGCGGATGATAAAAGCAAGGTGAAGAGGGAGGGGCAGAGAATGCTAGGGGAAAAGTAATTCTGAAAAGGTTCAAAGAGAAGCCCTTGCCTACATAGCAGTCTTGCAGAACGATGTTAGACCATTTCTGCTGCCACATCTCAGTGAAAGAATTCTAGGAACAAGAACTTGGTCAGGTGCTGGCAATCTCTAGTATGGACCCCCAGCACTTGTCCATAAGATTACAGCACCCATGGTATCTTGCAGAGTGGAAATTGTTGTTGTTGTTAGTCGTGAAGTTGTGTCCGACCCATCACAACCCCTGGACAACATTCCTCCAGGCCTTCCTGTCCTCCACCATCCCCCAGAGTCCACTTAAGCGCACGCCGACTGCTTCAGTGACTCCATCCAGCCACCTCATTCTCTGCTGTCCCTTCTTCTTTTGCCATCTATTGTTCCCAGCATTAGGCTCTTCTCCAGGGAGTCCTTCCTTCTCATTAGGTGGCCAAAGTATTTGAGTTTCATCTTCAGTATCTGGCCATCTAAAAAGCAGTCAGGGTTGATCTCCTCTAGGACTGACCGGTTTGATCGCCTTGTGGTCCAAGGGACTTGCAGGAGTCTCCTCCAGCACCACATTCGAAGCCCTCAATTCTTCGGCACTCAGCCTTCCTTATTGTCCAGCTTTCACAGCTGTACATTGCAACTGGGAAAACCATAGCCTTGACTATATGCACTTTTGCTGGCAGGGTGATGTCTCTGCTTTTAGTATGCTATCTAGATTTGCCATAGCTTTCCTCCCCAGGAGCAAGCGTCTTTTAATTTCTTGGCTGCAGTCCCCATCTACGGTGATCTTGGAGCCCTGGAAAATAAAATCTGTCACTACCTCCATTTCTTCCCCCTCTATTGGCCAGGAAGTGATAGGGATGGATGCCAAGATCTTAGTTTTCTTAATGTTGAGTTTCAAGCCAACTTTTGTGCTCTCCTCCTTCACCTGCATCAAGAAGCTCTTTAGTTCCTCTTCACTTTCTGCCATGAGAGTGGTATCATCTGCATATCTGAGGTTGTTGATATTTCTCCCAGTAAATAAACAAATAAAAAACAAATAATTTTGGGGCAATGTAAATGGTACACATGGAGCCTCTGGCCCAAATCAGAAAGCAGCAAAGGGGAAGTGTTAAAGCCCCCTCCAACCTCCCAACCCAGACTAGGAGCCTAGCATGGGGTTTCCTGAGGGGAGCCCTTTAGTACCCTTGCATTTTTCCTACTCTTTCTTTTCAGTTAAAGAAAAAGTAGCTGTTAGTTATACCTTCAAAATAATGTGTAGTGTAGCATCCAGTTGTAAAGGAAAGTGTGCAAGCAACATGCTACTAAATGAAATAAATTTGTTCTTGTCTGTCAGTGTTCTTCTGACCAGCGTATGCAAAGACAGAACGAAGTGGCAGGGGTTAGACATCTGTAAACGTTATGTCAGAAATACTTAATACAGCTGAAGAAGTTTCTACATATTTGGCTACTTGTGTTTTGCTGCTGGTTTTCCTCCAGCAGAATCTTAACATTTCTTTCCTCATCATATCATTGCTGATTACAGATTATAATGACTTTTGAGCCAGCTTAAGTCTTTAGTGTGAAATGGGCTAAGTTTATGTTGGTAAGAGCCAGCAGATTATTCTGAAAACGCACTTATTGTTTAGCTCCTTTTTCCAATTTCTGCTCTGAGATGTTCTCTTCTCATTAGGTCTTTCCCCCTTGGCTACAATGCTTCTTCACCAGCATGGATTGTTTCATTAGGCAGCTTTGTCACCAGCTAGCAACAGACTTGGGCTGAACCAGGAGTTTCCAGTTCAGCTCCTGCCTTGCTTCTTGTGGTGTCCTTTCAGCCCTCCATGACGTCACCACTGCGCCTCCTCCTCTGACCTGCCTTCTTCCAGTTGCACTGGGAAGCCCGGGGCAAGTCCAGGGACGGCTGCGTTAAGCACTGTGGGCCATGGTGCATCCGCAGTCTCATTATCAGTCCCTCTTTTCGCAGTTGCTATTTTAACCCTTTGCATAAGTATTTCGTTATGATATCAGTAATCTGTCCTCAGAACATGCACACGTTACTTGTATCTCACTCATGAATATTTGGGGCTTCTCGAGCTGAGGCATTTATTGCGTGTTTGTGGTTCCTCACTCACACGAGTTTGTGGTCAGTTTCATAACATCATCATGCTCTAGGGCCTCTCCCATCTTTTCTAGCTATTTTTATGGCTTTCTTTTTCTAATAAAAAGAATAATCTGTTTTTTTCTTGGATGGCACCATTCTTGCTACGGAAGCCAAATGTATTTTTGCATATCTGCTTTAGATCACAGTGCCACTTTATATTATGCAATGAAACATGGAGGAACATATAGAAAGACAGAGCGGAAAGCCCCTGGGAAAAAGCAACCTGTGTGAAGGATGCTGTAATTGTCCTGCGAAGAAGATGGAAGAAGCAGCTTAAGCCTCCAGAGTATATGCCTCATGCAGACAATTCCTGGTCTTTATATGTTGTGGAATGAGGTAGAACTAACAGACTATTCTATTTGAGAGTACAACTTTTTAATGTGTCTGTACCAACAGCATCTCTTTGCATGGAAATAACTAGCACAGGATATGGGGCTGGGCTAGCACCACTCCGCTGCAATGCGAATTTTCTTCTGGCAAGGAGGTTTTCCATGAGAGAGCGATAAACATTCATCTTCTGGGCTTGTGAGTTGCTGTGCCGCAGCTCACTGCCACCTCACAGTTTCATCACTGCACTTGCTTCTCATATTGTTAGAAGATCATTTGCTGACCCAGGTTCCGTTAAAACACAAGAGCAACTCTGAGCATGTGTAGTTTTGCATTTTAAGCTCATTTAAATCGTTTGTATTGTAAGCCACCTAGGAAGGTCTCAGCAGTTATAGGCAGCCTATAAATGCTATATAAACAAACAAACAAAGTGTAGCACTGCCATGACTACAGAAATAAAATGGGATTTGTTTCAGCAGCCCATTCTTTCGACTACATGCCTCAAACAATGCAGAAACGAGGGATGGAGCCCCCAGGTTGCCTTCCTGCTGGCTCGGATGTTTGGATTCCCCTTCATTCCGGTGACACGTGACATTGCAGATACTAAGCAAGCCTGGGCTGCAAAGCAGTCCAGGTGGAGAGGCTTTGCAGGAGGGCGGTAGTATATCGTCAGTCTGAACTCCCTGTGCTCCACAGGCAGCCTCGCCGGAGATTCATGGGAATCTTTTGTGCGGGCTGCTTCTCCCACTTCTTCCTAATTATGATGTTTTCATCGTGAAATATGTTCTGGGCTTTGGAGCTGAAGTGCTGTGTAATCTATGAACACTAGGCTAAAGAACTCACAGAGTGCAGAGCAGCGCATCACGTAGCGCGTCGGGGGGTGAGAGTCGGTGCTCTTCCACTTGATCCTTTTGGATAAACTGTTGCACCAGCTGCTTAACATTTGCAAGTGTTTGTCTAATGTTCCTGTGCAGGTGCAAACACATGTTAAACATTTAAATTTGTCTTAGATTTTAGTACTTTCTAGGCCGATGCCAGTTATTACTGCTGGTGTTTATTGATTGTATGAAATGTGCTAGTTTGTTGGGATGGGATTTTACCATGTAAGCCTGCTTGGGAGGGGGCTTTGCCCTTAAAGGGGCTCTATAAATATTTTAAATAAACATATAACTAAATGATTCATAAGCCAGTTATGAATCTCTGTCTTCAGTCCTGCATCTCTTCTGTCTTGCGAAATATGCATGGATGAGTACATCAGAGGTAGGAAACTGCTTAGAATGTAATAAACCACAGTTTACTGGCACAAGTATGAGCTGGAATCTGCTTCTGCCTTAGACCCAGCCTTGAGGAGATCAGCAACCCCCCCCCCCCCGGCTTTCCACTGCAGGTTAAGCAGAGCTTGCCATGGCATTCAAACCCAGATAAATGGTCGTTCAGCGCTCTTCACTGCAAGGCTACTAGCTGCTCCCCAACATTTCAGGAGGACTCTCCTCTCCCACCACCATTCCGTCTTTTTGTAGGTGTTCCTGATATTCCGCAGGAGTTGGTTAGCTTTGTTGCATGGGCGGCTGTGATCACCAGAGGAAGCTTTGAGGCTCATCCACTGTGAAGTGATGACAGGGAAAGAAGAACACCAGGAAAATCAGCCACTTTGCTGTTGTGGGATCACCATGTTGCGGAGCTGCAGTGGGGGAATTCAGTGTGTAAGAGGGAAGGGGCACAATGTGGATCTGCACCAAGAGCTTTCCCATCACTGAGTAGGCTGCTGAGAGAAAGAGCCCTCCCAATGCAAGGCCCACGTGAACCTGGTGGAATTTGCCTGCCTCCTGTTGATTTGGCAACTGCTTGGATGAGGTCTCGCTTGGATGATGTGGAGAGGGCTGGGGAGAAAAGAACTGAAAAGGCCTCCAGCTAACTCTGGTGCCCATAATCTGACTCAGGCGGTCTGGAAATATAGTGAAGATGATTGCTGAGGCTGGTCTTAACTGTGTTTTGCTGAACAAGCCAATTTCCAGCCATTCTTTTAAAAGGAAACTTGTTTTAACCGACTTCATTAAGGGTAACTGCATTTTAAGATTCAGATGACTGGTCATTGGGATCCAGAGGGTGGACTCAGCGGAGCAAGGGCCTGATTTCATCCCCAGGCTTGAGAAGATGCATCCCTGCCCTATTGCATGCTGCAGAACCCTCTGGAACATGCTAGGGTTCTTGGGAACTTGTGCAAAGCTTCCACATCAAGCACATTGATGTGAAATGGTCCCCTGAGTAAAGGAATTTGTGTGTGTGTGTTGGGGGGGGGGCACTGGCATAGATGTTGGACAGCTATTCTTCAATCACCATTAGTTTAGCTGAGCTGCTATAAGCACATAATATAGACCTGTAAGAGCAAGAGGTGTTTTTCCCTTTCTGAAAATAGTCTGTGCTGAGACAATTGAGTGAGGAGCTCACCCAAGTGCAGGAGAGCTGAGCTGCTGGGGTCTCGAGGCTGCTTACGTGAGAGTGCAGAAATGAAGGGAGAAATGACCATGAATGGAAAGAACTGTATGAAACGGCTATGAATGTGATGTACGTTTCTTAGTTGGCAGGAACTGTGGTTGCATTACAAGAAGGCCGCAAGTTTCCGGTGATACATTCACAAGGAAGGGGTTTGAAGGAGGTGCACAGGATCACCATAACCATGTAAAGTGCCTTTGCTGCAGAATTAACTGCGTTTGAAAAATGGCTGTAGCGGTTTACTGTTCACATAACTTGTTCCGTTGGGGTTTTGGAGGAAACAGGAAGAGTGTGGGTGTCTGCAAAGATAAAGAGATGGGGGAGAATTCTTAAACAGGTGGTCAGACTGAACACTCCATACATTTAATCCAAATCTCTGCTCTTACTAATCAACTTCTGCATAAAAGTACCCAGGCACCCCCTTCCCAATTTACTGACACCCCCTCCCCACTTTATTGAGAGACTGTCGGGTTTGGACTGTAGGCAGCTTGTCAGACAGCAGGCTGAAACTGGGAACCGGGAGTCAGGAAAAGTGCCATACTTGTGACAGTAGGCAGAGCCTAAAAATTACACGAAAACACACAGGAGGTGGGAAGAACTGGCTGTTAGGCAAGGCATCAACGCAATTGGGGAGTTCTTTATAGCCTTCATGTCTAAGAGGGCTTGGCTTGGCTAGGCAGGACCTGGCCAGAGCCAGAGGGTGCTTCTTCACCCTAGAAGATGCTCCCAGCTGTAGCTTTGGCAGAGAGCTTTTCTTCAAGAGGCTGTTCAATTGACTGGGTTCAGTGCAGAACTGAATTCAGAATCCCCCTTTCTGTTTTTCACTGCATAACTGCTAGAATTGCCCAAATACACAAGAGGAAATTGTGTTTTCTTTTGTTTTCTGAATTAAATGCTTCATTTCTCCTGGTCTAAGAAAACCTCACCTTAAGTGCTGGTTATAGGCATGGGTGGCGCTAGAGGCCATGGCAGCATCTAAAAAGCCATAAACAAGTGTGAGCAGGGAAGGACAAACATATGACAAATGTCTTGTGCAGAAAAACTGAGAATCAGAGACTCCTAGTGCTTGGTCTTGGACTTATAGAGGCTGAGGTAGGCTAGGCAGTTGAGAAGTGCAAAAGTAGTGGATATGCATCACTAAAATGGAGAGAAAAAGAGGGCATGCATTTTCATGGGAAGATAATTATTATAAGGTGAATGGAAAGCAGTCTCACCATAGTGTGGAAAACTCTGGTCAGTGGCCCCTGCACCCTGCTCAGTCAAGCTACTGCTGGTTGGCAATGTCAAGGCCCAGTTCTTGGATTGGACAACCCTTCCAATAAAGCATGCTTCAAAAATAAAAGCAGGTGACTGTCCTCTCTCAACCCTTTGAAGGGGGATACATGGTCAGCCCCTCACAATACCATTGTTACAGGAAAAGTACTAATATTGTACAGAAATAGATACAGCGTGGCTGTCATGCAGTCATCTACTTGCAGCTCTTTCTGCCAGGGTTTCCACACTCATGTGTGTAAGTGTGTGCTAAAGTTAGAGGTCTGCATATGTGACTGCTATATCTACATGTTTGTGCGTGATGCGGGAAGCACTGTTGTGACTAGTATTCCCAACAGCAAACAGAAAGTGTGATATTCTCCTAAAGTCTAAATTGCTTTGTTAAGTATTTGATGCTTCCAAGTGAGGTGGATGGGCAAACTCTGTTATAATGCCTTAAGCCAATTGTACTGTTTGGGCCATGGACAAAACATCCTTCTGTTCACTTCTAGATGTTTATACTCAGAGGACATTGATTAGTTTTCTCTGCTCTTCAGATTCAGTTTAGCATCACGGAGGACACTTGAGTCTTACTAGAATTGGAAGCATCCAAGAAAAACCTCATCTTTCATATGGAAAAGCTACTCCCCAGACATTGACCTTTATAAGCTGCACTATTTCTAACTGTCCAGTGAAATTATAGGTTTTCTTTCCCCTGGCCTCTGCCACACGCAGGAAATCAACCTACCAATGGGCCATTACAAACTCAATAGCGGCAGAAAAGCTTGAGAGTGAATTCGTGTTCAGCAGATTTGGAAGAATGGCTTGGAGGAAATACGGTGTGGGCTCTCACGACCCTGCACCTCAGCACCAACTGGTGAACTGCTGTCATTTTGTGGTAGAGGTGACCATGGATCTCAGTCATGGAAAGACTCTAACACGCTTGGCAAGCTATTGGTGGAACCTTGGCTCGCCCATCCTGCCAACATATGGCGCCACTTGAGGGGCCGTCTGTAAGATGGAGCAGGTAGAGTCTTGTCAATGGGCATCTTTTCAATAGACTCTTCTTATTGCACCATCAGTGCAGACAAAGCTCTTATGATCTTAAACATGTTTTGATTAGGTACGGAAGAAAATGCTACTGCACCCATCCGAAATGTGATATGCTGATTATTCTCTGGCATTAGCCTGAGAGAGAGAGAAAGAAGGGCAGGGGGAGAAGAATGAAATCATGTTGCTAAACCTCTTGCATTCAGCTTTAGAGAAGATTCATTCACAACCATCACCATTTTGTACTGTAAATCATATACATTCAAGAATGAACAAAAATTGTGAATTTTGCAGATATATTTGGATTAATTGTACCTGTACTCCTGATTGATTTGTGAATGTAAGTCAAAGGTAAATCTATATTTTAACTTAGTAGTTAGAAGTTTAGATTCAAGTTGATAGGATGTTTTTGAATTTCTCTTTCCCTGCTGCATTATTAACAGGGTGAAGAGTTACCTCCACACTTGGGAGCAGAACTTAATCTGGAAACAGCTTTCTAGAACCTGCCCATTTCTTGATTCTTTCCACTTCTAGCTGTCTGTTGTGATTAATTCACATCACTCCTGTTACAGACACATCTCGCTTTCCATAACATGATGCATATGTGCACAAAAACTCACTGCTGCTGTGGATGTTATCAGGCGCACTACAAGTTTACAGGCTTTTGTCTCCCTCTTGTGGTTCATCTAAAATCTTCATTTGTTGGTTAGTCGAGTTGATTCATGCACAAGCTGAAGGCTATGGCATTTTAAAAGAAAATGGGTACAAAGCAGCACAGTGCACAAAGCATATGCACGTCATATGAATTCTATAACATGGAACCAAAATGCAATAAAACAACCAGCAGGAATACACTGGCCGCAGCTGAACTTAAAAGTCCACGCACTGAAGCTTATTGATTTCGGCAGGCTTCTGTCCATGGGTGTGTTGCATGGTGCCCAATAAATCCACTGGATCATAGCTCTAAAGACAATATATTTCGCTGTGGATTTGCTTTTGGCAAAAGAGCCTATACATTCAGTAAAACTCATTACTTAACAAGAGTGTAATGATTACTAGTTCTTCCTTTTACATATGTCACTGGGTTACAAGAATCCTAGGATGTGTAAGATTTGGATTCAGATGTGACTGGAAGTCCAAGTGATGATGTTTGGCATTAGAGAGTGGTGTTACAATGAAGAAATATCTGCTCCGGCAAACTCAACTATTTATCAGGCCATGTCCTTGCTGGGAAGACCTGACTACTTAGAAATGAATCCCACTGCATCCAAAGCGGCTAGCTGTTCGGTCAGCATGTTTAAAACAGCAGCCAGTGGAGACTGGCAGCTGTACCAGCCGTGGTCTGTGTATCTGCTCTGGATTTTATTCTGAACTTCTCCGGAGTGATCTATGCAGCTGAATCTATTTTAGTGCAGAGTTCAGCACCATGGATAGATCCTTAAAACTGTGCCACATGGGCTGCTGGCATTGGCTCTTCCTGCCTCCTCTGACTGCAGCCTTAGTTATCTTAGAGTAGCACTGGGAAAGCTCCTGCCAGGATCCACAATTTAGCATGGGGCACGGCCGAAGCCTAGTGTGATGTGACTCTTAAAGGTATGGGGGTTTGGCAGGGGGGCATTGAGGAAAAACCAGGAAAGTTCAGTAAAAAACCTTCTTCCTACCAGATTTTCCTGAAGTCTCTTGGAAATGGCTAAATTTCTCCCCATGTTTTTCTAGTTTTTCCTCAGGTCTTCACATCATTATACAATGAAAAACGCACAGGCATTTGCATCTGCACATTTGCTTGCTCAGGTTGTACAGCTTCCCTCCATCTGGTTTGCATTTGGGAAGCAGAGCAGGACAGAGAGAAAAATATTCACCCATGTTCTTGGTTAGAACAAAAGCCCAGATACATAATTCAGAAGTTTCAGAAATGTTTTGGCAATGGGGCAGGGGAGGTGACTTGATTATGGTTGCCACAGCCATGTCTTCTCTGACCACCCACCACCCTGCCACCGCTGCCCTGCGGCCACCACATCCACACACCTGGACGCTTTGGAGAGAAAAGCACATTTCTATTTAATGTAGTGAAGTCACTTCTAGAGCAGCTTCCATGCTCTTCCAATGTTCTGCTGGTTGTCACATTCAGTTGACTTGGCTTGCTAAGACCTAACCTTGCTTCTGAAGGTTGTGGATGGCAAGGGAACTGACATTTCTCCATCTGAAAAGCAGATGGCTATTTTTCTGGCAGAAAAACTGCTCTACCAGGCTGCCATATTGCCTCTGCTTTGCAAATATAACCATGGTAGAAATGTGAAAAATAGGACAGGTTTAACTCCAGATGAGTTTGTCCTGTTTATTGGCTGTCGTTGCATAGCTCAGATTTACATGGTCATAAAAGGAGGCTGCAGCGTTTGCAATGGACACAGGCACAACCCTTGGGCTCACCAGCTGCAATTTGGAAGTAATTGCTTTTCTCTTCATTTTGGTTGAATGTTCTTTCACAAAATCTTGCCTTTTGAATTCATAAGCAGGCTAGACTGCATGAGTATTTCTGCACAGGGAAGTTCATTCCCCAGCCAGCAATGCTTTCCGAACTGACCCCAATTTTTTCATTTGCCTTATTTAAGATGAGCGCTTTAGGATTAAGTTGCATTAGAAATTCTAAGACAGCTGTTTGTGAATATCCAGTTGGATAACTTTGTGCAGGACAGTGTAATTTAAAAATTAATAGGTAAAATCTGCTATCTCTTGAAATTAATAGCAGTATAATTCCCATTGTGATCTGTGGAGAGTGTGTATGTCAGGATTGCAATAATCAAGCATGTATCAGTTGGTAGAAAAACTGGCACAGTGTATTCTAAAAAATTGCTTTGGATGTAGGAAATAATTAAAAGGATAACAAAACATATTGGTACTACAGATGGGCATTAAGGTAATTTAGATAACCCCCATAAATATCCCATTGATGTCAGTGGATACTTTATTATTTTGATGAAAAGAGCTGTGCTAGGACCAGGGCCCAGCCCTAGAGAATGATGATGAGTACCTTTGAGTATGTGCAAAGTGTCTTTCCGTTATCGATTAATAACGGCATCCAACTTCATCTTAAGGGATCAGGGAGTACATATCAGAAGAGACCAAGCATCTTTGTGCCAGGGCCTCGAGTTGCCTTTGGGCCATGGTTCCTGCCATGGTATCCCTAATATTGCTCCAGTTCCTCCCCCCACTCTGTGCAATTGACGACAGGGCCTTGTTCTGTGGCACAGCTTGTGCTTTACATGTTGCAGATCCCAGGTCCATCTGCAACAGCTCCAGTGAAAAGGATCAGAAATCGGGGGGCTGTGTAACACCTCTGCCGAGATCCCATAGAGCTGCTGTTGGTGTGGTGTGGTGGACAGACTGTTAAACTGGGACTTGGAAGCTCTGGCTTCCAGCCATGGATCATGAATCCCACTGGGGGTGACTTTGGTGGAGTCACTCACCCTCAGCTTAGCCTGCCTCACAGGATTGTTGTTCTGAGAAGAAGAAACCCTGCTAAGTTCCTCACAAGAGCAAGACATGTGGGGCATAAATGAGATGCAATATCAATAACATTTGAAAATGTTGGACTAGATGGACACATTCACAGAAGCTTCCCATGTGCCTTATATTCCCAGAGCATCCCCTCCATTGTTTCTCACATTTTGCGAAAAGTGAGGATGGGTGCAGAGCAGATCCAAAGGTGCGGCTGATTGAAAGCAGTGAAATGGGAGCTTGGGGGGCAGGGTGAGTGAGACCTTGAACCGGGGGGGGGGGGGGGAGGCCTAGATAGAGACAAAGAAGCAGGAAGCCGTCACAGACATTCAGCCTTAGACTTTGTGCACATTTTTCTCTCCAGTGCAGTCGGCTCTGCATTTCCCTCTTTCAGGGGATACCCCAGTGGTTCCATTTAATTACGGCTGACATTTCATCTGTCATACAATGACTTTTATGAAAGGACAGAAATAAATTAGCTTGCCTCTGGAAAGAGCAAGTGTAAACTCAATAAACAAAAGCACATTATAAAATGAATACATCACAGATGTACAAGGTGGTTCCTCCCTCCTCCCTTCCTCTCTGCAACATCCTTTCAAGACTAGTTTGTACCACTGATGTTCAATGCTAATTTCAGACGTGTCTGAGCAGACAGCTTACAGAAGAGCCTGCTACAAGTTGACTTCATGGTAATGTATCATGCCAGAGCAACAACCCTGGATTTATCCACAGATGTATCCATGTATAAGCATGCCTGATCCCAGGAGGAGGCTTCCAGGGTCTTCTGCCTGCAGAAACAGAAATGGAAATGGTGGCTTCTGGTCAATGGAACTTGTGGACAGGTCTTCTCTTCCTGTCACCAAGAGAACAATGATGTCCAGGAGCAGCTGTCTCTACCTGGAGTTCCAGCATCTAACATGATGGGTGACAGGAAAGCTCTCTAAATGAGACTCTGAAGAGTCATTGCCAGTTCAAGCAGTCAGTATTGATTTGGTGGCATCAGATAGCTTCTTGTGTTCAGGAAGTACACCCTCCCCAGGATGCAGAACTAGGGACCTAAGGAGGATCGCACCATCCTTCTAAAGTTATGCTCACCCTACTCATGTACTGATTCAAAACTTTTGAGGAGTAATATCTGCAAGGTGGTTGGCCTACGGGGTGGCTTTGGTGAGTGATGATGATGATGATGATGATGATGATGATGATGATGATTAGAACATGCCGCCATGTACAGTGGCAGCAAATAACCTGTTCCCTGGGGATGCTGGTGGGGCTTTGGCAGGAGCAGCTGTAGTTCTGCAATGTGGAAGGCAATAGAAAAACTACCACAAACTATTTTTCAAGAATACTCATCATAGATAATCATATATCTGAAGATCGTCTAGACAGGATGAGGTCCAACCTCCAGTAGGAGAGGAAATAAAAATGAGAAATAAAGTTATCACCTTCATATGGATGGCACCTCATTCTAAATCTCAGTATGACCTCATTCAATGTTTTTACTTGCATGTTAAAAAGTATAGGAGACACAACTGAGCCCTGTATCACCTTCTGGAATCAACTATCCAAGTCAGCATAGAACCACCATAAGATAATACCTCCAGTTCTTGGTCCAGACAGCCTATGCAAGAGGATGCCATGGCCAAAGGCACTTAAGTACCAAAGGTACTTAAAGCTGCTAAAAGGGACAGGAGAACCAATAAGGTGGCACTTCCCTACCTCTGCCAGCATCCATCTATGTGACTAGTACAGCTTTTGTGCAAAAACCAACTTGAATGGAGAAAGATGTAGAGAATCAGCTTCATCCAATAGTGCTTGAAGTTGCCCGGCCATCACATGCTTGAGTACCTTCTTCAGGAAGATGATGCTAACAATTATTGAAATAATTGAAATATCCTGAGTCCAAGGTAGCTTTCTTCAGGAGCAGTTGTACCACTGCCCCCATAAAGCTCCCTCTTTCAAGGGGGCATTTGCCATCTCCTTGAGTCAATCAGCTAAGCTCTTCCTGCTCATTGTAATGATCCAAGAAGGGTATAAGTTGAACAGCCATGCTCTTGGTTGGCCACTGTATGAACACTGGAAACTGGACCAGATAGACCCAGCATGGCTCTTATGTTTCTATGCTCTTATGTAGCAGGCTGGCCTTGTCCAAGCACTTATTCAACATCCTTGAATACAGGGTAAGATGGACCATTTAACAGAAACCTTTTGAGGACACTCACCATAGCATCTCTCTTCATTCCCTTATTCCTATTCCTTGGAACATTTAAATATGGATAGGGGAATTTCAAGTGTTCTAAGTTAATTTCAAGTTAGCTATATAGCAGAATTTACATTTCTCAGAGTGAAGCTAATATGACTGCTTGTTTCATTTCCCATTTATACTGATCTTCTAGTTAGATTCAACCCAGAATTTATGTTTTACTTTTGTTTCTTTCTAGCTTCTTTCCAGCCATTCTATCAAGAAGCTCTTGGTGTGACGCATCACACTGGCACCTCCCAGCCCTCATCTTTTCTCTTAAACCTTTTCTGGTGGTCTCAGAATCCATGGGGTCCCAATTGGCATAGCTTGTGCCTTACACATGCAGTCATTTCCAGGGATGTTAAGGAAGGAACAAAATAGCATTGTTGCTTCCAACTCTGTATGATGATTCTGAAAGCAAAGAATATACCACCTAAGTGAGATCCTGTTCTACCACACAGCAAGCTACAGCAGGCTGCTTCAGGCAGCAGATTTAGTGGAGACAGATGAAGACAAAAGATGGGTCTGAATGGGGCAGTGAGACTTTTCAAGATGTGATGCATTTGACCACCCTGGTAGAACTCACCAATCTCAACTGGTTGCAATCTCCACTGGCTGCCATCTTTTAAGACTATCACAGTAACCATATACTGCTATATAAAAGGTTTAGAGGAAAAACAAGTACTTTTCAAGGAGATACCAGGTTCTGCTCTTCCTTTAATGAATCTAAGTGTTTGTCAGATGAATAATACTCTCCCAGAGGTATGTACCTAATGGATTTCAAGGAGCTCTGAGCTCTTAGCTGCTGATTTACAAAAAGCTCTGCTGTTCAACAACTAGAAGAACAAGGCTAGAAAATTAATAAAGGCATCTTTCCAAAAGACAACAATTAATGAATTTGTATGGTATCCTGGCTACAAGGTACATTAATTTAGATCGACAGCACTCAAGGCCTTAAGAGCTGGCGCTGCTGAAGATGGACAAGTTGAAAGTAGGAGACAGAGTAAACAGAGAGATTTCTAAGTGCTGGTGACATTTTTTCAAATACTTTATTTCAATCAGCTTAAAAGGAAAATACAAAGCTGGGGTCATTCTTCACAGAGGAAACAAAATTGAAATGTGGTGACTGCAATTAAACCAAAGCTGGAAAAACGCCTCCTGGACATGAAGGCCAGAAAACACCTGTCATTGGAGTTTGGTTTCTTCTTTGTTCCTTGGGTGATTTTTCAAATATCAAGGAATAATATTCTGATATGACAGCACAGAAGATAATGCAAGTGTTCCTGAAAGTTAAGGTGTGAGTGATATGTTTTGGAAGGTTGTTTTATTCCTGCAAGTCTTATAATTTACACTATGAATTGGGTGAGAAACAGCTAGGAATTGAACACAAGGAACACCAAACCTTCTATAAAGAAGGGAATGTCATAATATTGTGCTGAGATGTACATGGCATGCCTTTTTACAATAATTAGGCATTTGGAAGCGCAAGGAGTTGTGCACATCCAAGAATCTGTTCCAGTTGCACATTCCTGTTCTTCTGCTACTTAACCTCTAGGTGGCACTGTGCTGTTGCAGAATAGATGCACAAGAAGTGATCACACCCCCTTTCCCCAGTGGAAAGAATACCCCATTGTTTCTGCTGTAAAACCATCTTTGCAGCTGCTGTTTACAAGCAGAAGTAACACTAGAGGGTCACAGCATCAATTAACCTATAGTTTGGGGTTCACACTAAATGACAACCCCTTCAACCCTTTCAACAACAACCCATACTCAGTGTTTTTGGTTGGGATGTACAAATTGTGTTAAATCCATTTGGACAGCATAGTGTGGACCGTCAGGTATTTTTGTTCCTTTATGTGCATCACTAGATTATTTTTCGGGATGTACAAAAAATTTGTTCTGTTTGCAGAAGAACACCTAAGAACAGGGGCATTCGAGCAAGTACACAGTGGTGCAGATTCTTCCAAAAGTTTCTTTTAATCCACCGAATCTGTGTGACTCGGAAAATGTTAATTAATTGTGGAATGTGCAGGGTTAATTCATAGAAATCCAAACTCATTTGAATTAATTACAGATAGCTCTCATGTCTCTAATCTGGGGTTTTCATCACTCCACAGGTATGTATGAACGGTTAATTACACTTTTTGTCACTATGACATCTCCCCAAATACTGTATCAACTACAAAAATTAATGTGTGTATCTATACGATGCTGCATCACCTACTGCTCTCTCTGCAGTATGGACCTATTAAGAAAGTTCAAGTGACAAAAATGCCAGTGTAAAACTGCCCCGCAATTGTGTTTCAGGTCTGGACTATATGGGCCAATTCATCCCATCTCTCACCAAAGGAGAGAGAGTTGTTACACTAAAGCCCCTTTGCAATAAACCCTTTTCTTTCTTTCTTTCTTTCTTTCTTTCTTTCTTTCTTTCTTTCTTTCTTTCTACTATTTTTATCCTGCTCCCAAATGTTTCTTTCTAGCAGTTGTATTTGCAATGTTTAGCTATTATTATAATCAATGTATTGTAATGGCAGCTGGAAACTTAACAAATGCAGGAATCATTTGTATTGAGGAGGCTGAACAATTTAAAAAGCAAATTTGACATACTCATGTATTTGTAAACATGCAAATTTAACAAAGCAAGTGCTGGCTTGAAAAGAAGAGTCATGATAAATTGGAATTCAAAATAATCCCCTTTGCTGCTACACAGCTGTAAAAGGCACGAACACCCTGAAGGTACCCAACTAGATGCTGGGGTTGAGAGGCATGGATATTGCCATGTTGTCATGTAAACTTCCCCAGTGGCAGTTTTGAAAGTTAACAGAAGCCTCACCAGCAAAATACAATAGTGACTTCCTTTTTTTAACTTCTTTTTTCCATCCAGAAGGGAAGTTGCATCAGAGAAAGATGAAGGTGGAAGGAGGTATATCTTGTGCACATTCCCCATGAAGTTCCACCACGGGGCAGGCTGGGTATTCGGCTGCTGCTGGTTGCTCAGTAACAATAAACCAAAGTAGCTCGGAGATGCCTGGTTGACTCTCACTGGCGGACAGAATGCCAGCCTAGGTGGAACGCTGGCAAGGCTCAGCATGGCAATTTGTATGCTCTTCCTATGCTTGTTCACATGGAAAATACCAAGCGCTAAGCTTTGCTCTCTAAGGACTGCTTGATAACACATCTTTATCTCTACTGGCTGCGATCTACACTCAAAGAGGCGGCATTGTGATTATCCTAGAAAAAGCATGCTGTGCTGCAGAGTTAAATATTGTACCATATTGCATGGTATTATATGAGCCTCTAACGGTTGGTTGCTTGGTAACATCATGGGTCATCATAGTGTGTATCAGTTAACCATAGAATTAATGGGAATGCTGGACCCTGATAGGGGAGAGAGAGGAGATCTCTTGTTAAAATTGCTTTTTTCCCCTGCCAGAGTTCCAGACTGCTGGATTTGCTCCAAGTGGTGTGAAGTGGTGAAAGTCATTAACTTCCCGCAGTTCTAATCTGGCTGTGAATGAGAATGAGCAGCAGGACTCCGCATGTTTAACTGCATGATCTCCTTGTGTTTATTATTCACGCAGTCTTTGCAAGCAAGGGAATCCTCCTCTGGGCCTTCCAGACATCAGAGGTCTGGTGAATCTTTCTTTGCAGCAGGTGCCTCCCGGAAGAAACAGGCCAAGTACTTGAAGGGACTTGCTAGGAACCCAAAGCGCACGCACGTGTGTGTGTAACTGTGCAGCAACACACTTAGGAGGCTGGGAAATCATTTTATCCAAAGGTTGGCTCCCCGTTGCACTGGGTTCCTGCACTTTCGAGAGTTGCAACAGATGAATGAACTCAGGGAACACTTGCTGTGTTAGTTCCAGCACAAACAGCAAAGAGACACATAGAACTTTAAAATTTTAGTATAGTGTGAAGTTCCTCAAACCACTGGTCTATCTAGCTCAGTCTTATTTACACTGACTGGCAAATTCCAATATGCCTTTTGGGATTCAAGGGGAGAAAGAACAATGTAGATACACTAATGCAGCCTCTTCCAGTTCCCCACTTCTACTTTTCAATGGGTTTGCATTATTGGTGGACTGAACAATTTTATTAGAGAACAATGGGCTGTATGGCAGGGAAACAATGGATCATAGAAAAGGCCCCGCCAGAGTTTTACATCCCTGGAACTGGATGGCAAATTTTGAAGGCAAGGCAGCAGAAGTCACCAATGCACCGCAGCTGTCAGTTATTGCTGGCTGTCATTTTGCTGCCTCAGAATGCCCTGATACAAGGTTATGTCACAGTATGGCACCATTCTAAGGGATGTTCTGGGGGGAAATGCTGACATCCACCAACAGTGAGCATTTCTTTCTCAGGATGCCCTTAGGATGACGCTATGCCATGGCACAGCATTCTTCTGAAGCAACAAAATGGCAGCCAGCAGCAGCGAGGAGTCAGGAGGAATTTCATGTGAGCTGCTTCTTCTGGAAGCAGCTCCTAATTCATTTAGGACTTTTAGAAAAACAGAACTTGTACTTGCATTTAGAAGCTGGTAGGCAGCCTGTGAAAATTGAATAGGACTGGAATAAAGTGCTGCATCAAAGGCAAAGTAGAGCTTTGGAAGAAGTGAGGATTCCAAGGGCTGCTCGTCACAGAACATGTTCCAGTTGTTCCATTTAGAGGTAACGAATGCATGGATTATTACTGAGCTGAAGTCTCCAAAAAGGTGGAAGGCACTGCCACTCGTTTGTGGATCCAAAAGTAGTTCTGGATCAAGAAGATCCCCAAAGCTGCACACCTGCCTCTTAGGAGCAGGTAGAACCCATTCACATGGGTTAGAAACATATCCCAAAGGGCGTAAGGGAAGAAGCAGTCCCTGGTTTTTGCTTTCAACTTTTCTGTGAAAAGTCTGACTCTGAGTTGCCTCAACTAAATCTGCTAAAGTAAACAAATAAATAAATCAGATTTACAGGTATTCTTTCAGGGATGCCAGTTTTGAACTGGCCCCTGTTTCTGTACCTTAAATATAACTCAAGGTATAGATATTAGAGGTAATAATAATGATCCCCAAGACATGAACAACGATTAGAGTGCTGCAAATTAAGCTGTAGAAGTAGGCCAAGTCCTTCTTGCCTGGTCAGCTGCTCATTCATTCCCCCAGCTGTGGCAAAATACGGTCCACATAGAGATTGGATTGGAAAAGCACAATCTGAGGTAGATACAAACATCCTAGGTGGCAGATGCCAGGTTGTCCATATTGCAGGGAAAAGCTAGGGAATTCGGATCAGTTTTCATCACCCTGTGGACTAACAGGCTCCTCTTCAACACCTGCTCTTGGTGAAGAATGACCAGGATTATATCTCTGGCTTCACAGCATCATTCTCCCTTCTGCAGCCCAATATTTCATCATATACTTCAGGAAAATGTGTATTTTTCTTTTGAAAGCTCTCAGAGAATGTGTGTGTGTGTATATATATATATCTGACAGTGAGGCTGTTGGTTGTCATAGTTACATCCCTTTTCTGGAATGGAAGCTCTCTGGATGTTTTCACAATCTACTGTTTCTGCCACCATGTTTTCATTGCCCTCTTGGCTACACATACCATATTGTTTTTATGGGGAGATTTGCATCATTATTATATGGAACAATATATAGTGCATTGCAAAGAGATGCTGAACCCTTTCTCAGACTTGTAAGCAGCACCTGCTCTTTCTAGGTGTTTTTGAAACACACACACACCAACAATGCGACATTGTGCAGACACACCCACACAGAACACCAACATTAATACATAGATAGATAGCTAGGGAGATAAGTTGGATGTGCCGAAAGGGCCTCCTCTGTTTATCGTCTCTCTGTATATTCTACATGAAATCTCAGCCCTGAACTTCAAGACTATTGAATGAGGGTTTAATGTGAATACTAATTTGTGTGGTTTTCATAGTGTTGGTATAGAATCAGCCTGGGTGCCTTCAGTTCCATAGATTTTTCCAAACCTTAATCTGTCTTGAAGTATATACACAGTAGATGGATATATCTGCTTTTAAAATTCTTTTTAATTTCCAGACTGTGCATCTCAGCAGCTAGCTTGATGGCTATTTGTAATTTATTTATTTCTAAATTCATTAAAGAGACAAGAAAAACTTTTTTTCCAAAGTGTCAACTTTATTTGCTATTTTTCTAAAGCAGAACTCAACTGTATGTCAAAGGAAGTTGTGCTGTCTACATTGAAAAAAGGAAAGCAAGCTTTGCAGAAATCCTGAACCTGTATGGAATTTTTCAATTATATGAGTGACCAATTTATTTGTGGATTGCCAACTTTTTTCCAATGGTGCTTTTGTTCTGTCTTTAACAATTGTTTGATGAACTGAAAACCAGAACAAGAAAAAGTTAGCAACTCAACACTCATAAAAACAAACAAACAAACAAAAACAGGCTATTAAATTGTCCTAGTTCCTTCCTGCTTTAAGTGGGCACATAAGAATGACATGTTGTACTTCAACTCCTATCATCCCCAACCAGCATGGGGTCTCTCCAACACATCTGGAGGGCACCAGTTTGTGAAAAGCTGTAGGAATCCTGGGCTAGCTGGACCAGTAGTCTCACTTCATGTAAAAAGTTTAATATGTTCAGTATCCACATACCAACTGGTTCAGTGAAAGCAGATTTCTGAGAAGGATCTCCAAAAAGAAAAATATTGTTGATATCTTAGTACAAGGAAGATGGTTCTTCTGTCCTTCAGAAGCCTTAAACAGGTATATATTTGTGAAAAGAAACCAACAAGAAACTGCATTTTGGAGAATGGGAAAGGCAGAGGCCTGGTTCACACCTAATGACAAACCAGGAAATGGGCTGAGTATAAGTTGTTGTTGAATCATGGCTTGTTCTTATTTGCAAATCCTGTGCTATAGTTTTACTGTGGTTTATTAAGCACAAACAATCCAGGAAAAGAACTCATGGTTTACTGTTTGGTTTGTCAAGCTCATGCTGTTTGTAGTTAACAACCACATTTAAAACATAGTTCAGGATTTTTATAAAACATCAAGCTACAATTCAACAACAAGCCCACTATTCTACTATAGGCCCTTTCAACTATACTCTGGGTTGTTCTTACCTGGACCACAGGCCTTTGATTCTGAGAGAGAGAAGCTGAATGCCCTGGAAGCATGATGGGAGCAAAGGACCTCTCTCAAGGGATCCAATGTAGAGTCGTAGATTCGCTGGCTGCACCAATGATCAAGAAGATGAGATTTCAGCCTTCTTCATCCTTCCCTGAGGGGGCTCCTCTGGCTTTGGAACTGGTTCCTCAGCTTGCATCAGTTTTGCTGTCCTTTGGCACTCTGCTCATTTCCCCAAGGCTTTTACACTCCTTTTGTTATTATGGATTGCATCTGGTCCAGTTGGACCTGCTGCTGTAGCTTTTGTGGGAATTGCAGTTGCTCAGAGAATGCTTGCTTTGTATGTAAAAAGCTCCAGGTGCAATCAGAAAAGGTCTCAAAAAGGCCCTTTTCCAGTCCTACCCAAAAGGAAGATATTAGGTGCTTAAGAGAACACTCCTTTGGCCCCTGGACTTCATCTAGTGGGACCACAGGATATTTAGGATGCCCAAATCCAAGGCTGGAGACACTGCTCTGAACTGGGAACTGGGATCCATGATCTGGCTTGCAGCACCTTTGCATGCAGCATAGACATAATGTTGATTGATTGATTAGATTTCTAACCTGCCCTATTAGCCACACGACTCCCAGATTGTCTGTCCAAGGCTGGGAAATCTATCTCAGGCAAAGGGGGTATTCTAAAGGATGGGGATGAGAGGAGACACAGAGGACCGGTACAAGACATCCTGTGACTTCCACAGTTTCCTTCCCTCCCCCTCTAAAGTGACCCAGCTAGGAAACCAAAAATGGCTCTCCAGCAACCATGTAGAGCAAGAGGAGTGTGCGCCAGTCTCCTGTCTGGAGGCTTGCAGCACTTAGATCGCACCATGTCCTAAGGATGCAAGACAAAGCATGCTAAGACAGGACAAGTCCTACAGCTCCCAGAATTCCACTTAGCAGAATGCTGAGGGCTGCAGGGTTCTAGTCTGTCCAGACATGAACACACCCTAAATAAACACATTAGTGAGGTAGCAAGCAAGCTGTCTGAACCCTTCTTCTTTCCAGTGGTCAAAGGAGGGGCCCCCTGCCCTCTTTTGCCTCAGGACACTCTGTGCAGATTCTCACTTGGGGTTAGAAGATCATGCGGAAGATTCAGTAACCCCCATCACCATCCTTACTGTGCTTGGTTAACAAACCTGAGTTAATATTCTCATTTACCAAAGCAGAGAAAAAACCTGCACTTGGGAAACTGATAGGCAAAAGCAAATTAAGTAACAGACAAATTGAGTAGAAAGAATCACCAAGAAGGTGGGTGGAGGGGCAGGGAGACTGTCTTGTGTCTAGTCTTCACTTCTTACCACTAGACCACACTTCCATCAATCTGAAGTCCGTTTGATTCCTGTTCCAAGCGACACCTTCCCCCCTTCATTTGATTTGCCTAGCAATTTTTGCATCATCAGCAGAATGCTGCACCATCCCATCACATTCACAATATCTGTTTTAGAATCTCTTTAACAATGTCACCCCATTTAAAGCACATTTCATCAAAATGTGATTTACCTTTAATACGGGGTAGTGGGAAAGGGAGGGGGAGGAAGAGAGACGACAAAAAGCTTATTCATGATTCATTTCTTGGTCTATCCATTCAATTTCACATCACAAGCTGTTGCCATGGAAATGTCACACACGTCAGATGGGAGCTGGAAGTCTAATACAGCAGCAGATAGCGCAATGAGGAGAAGGAAAAAAGAGGAAACAAATATTTTTCATAAACAAAGAAGGGGAAAATGGAAATGGAGGCAAGTGACAGCCAAGCAGACTCTGTGTTTCTAAAACGAACTCTTATTGGAAAGTTGACAAATATACCACAGTGTGTACCATATTTTTTACCCTGGATTAGAACAACAATCCCATTCTTTGCTCACCTTTCAGTGAATTAGTGGACAGGCTAATATTCACAATGGTTGCCAATTTTTCAACTGATCCTTGCGGCTATGCCTTTCCTAACAATTTGATGAGCAGGAACTAGCAGCCAAAGGTATTCAGTGCCTGGAGATATTCAATGAATTGTATGTCCTAGTAATGGTGGAGGAGGCTATTGGTAAAGGCAAAGTCACTGCAGATGATCTTTCATTCCCTCCACCCCTTGTGCCACCACGTCCTAGGATGTTATTGTGCTGGTCTTTGGCAAACACACATGCAATGAATAACGTAGAGATAAATATCCCAGAAAGCCCATCTGGCTTGCACACAGGGGTGTCAGCTTAAATGGCAGGCTGTGTGCATGTGTGTGTGTGTGTGGGGGGGGGGTGTTACTCACAAGTCAATTTACCCACAGCTGCACACTCTGTACAATGATGGAACATAAGATGATCCCTGCTGAATCAGAGCAAACATCCTATTTCCGCAGTGGCCACCCAGCTGCTTGTGGGAAGCCCACGAATCAGTGCAGAGACCCGCTGGGCTCAGGGGCTGCATTCTATGCCAGTCTTGCCTAACGTGGTTCACCCAGGTGGGAGGTGGCCCTGTGCTCACCTGTCTCAGCACAGTAGCTCACAAAATTGGTCTGCAGAAGTCTGCTTTTCATGGTCGTTGGGCATAAATTCTAGCTTGCTAATTGGAAATTTCAGCAGCAAGGAGGGAAAGATTCATTTCAGGGAAATTGCTGCTCTCCAGATCGACGGTGATGCCTCCTATTACAGAAAGAGAGAAAGCAGGGCCTTTGCTACTCCTGATCCCATAAATTTAGAGCAAAAATTCTCTGCTTCACCCAGTGAAATGGTGCTGTTTGCCCTGATAATATCAGTTATAGTTACGCTAATCAAATGGCATCTCCTCGTCCTCAGCATGGGCAAGAGATGTGGTACCTTGGGTACCTCCGAGCACAAGTAATTCCAGATGAATATTGACTGTTTAATGACAGCTACTCCAGTACAAATATCAACTGATATTATTCAGTCAGATACAGGAGATTGAATAGGGATGACATACATGTTACTCAGCAAATGAATTATTTGATTCACCCTCCCTCATTGTTCGCTGTCTGCTAGGAAATTTTCATTTGGTCTCCCTAACTGGAGAACCAATTGTAAATGTCAGGTCTAAATGCTTAGATTTAAGTGTTAGGTTGTCTTGTTTGATTACAGAAGTAAAGGTCACAAATGACTAATGAAGAGTACAAGTGATATTGCCTGGGTAATGCTGTACTGCTGCAGTAAGCAAACAGTGTGGGACAACCTTATCAGTAATTTCATTGTCTCTTTCTTCGAGGGGCCAGCTGCAGGCGCTTTACTGCCCCCTGCTGCTCGCCACGGCGACTGCAGCTCTGTATCAGGGCTTGCTCCCCTCCCGCGCAGGGCTCCCCTTTGCCTCAGCCCTGCACGCACCCTTTGCACCATGCTGGCATTCCTACTGCCCCGCACTACCCAGGCCTTCCGGGAAAGAGAACAGAAGCCTGACTGGGGGCGAGAGACATCCCCCTTCTCCATCCCAAATATTTGGAGAGAAGTTCAGGGCTGTTGCACTTCCCTTTTGGAAAGCCAAGGGATAAATCTTATGTGAGGATGTGCTTTTCCAGGGTCTGAAGTGCTCTTTTGCATGAGCTGAACATTTCGAAAGATGACACTGATCCTGGCACTGAAAAATGGTAAAGGTACGCTGGGGCAAATTCAGCTCTCACAGTGCTTCTTCTCATTGCTGCTGCTGATGGACCATCACTCCCAGCATGGTCTCCACTGGAAGCTGCGGTATACTAGTCATTGGTTCAGCCTGACAAGGTGTGCCAGTGGTCTGACTGGCATCAGATAAGAGTAAGGCTGAACTTTGAAATGAGGCTGTTCAAGGAATTCATTCTTTACCCAACAAGCATAAAAATGGTAAAAGTTCCAGTGTCCTGCTCAGTGAAAATGGATTTGTCCATCCCTAGTTGATGGACTGTCCTTAGTATAGGGCAGACAGGAGGAAACCAAAGGATCAGTGTGGTTACTGCAGCTTCTCCCAGGCACAGGAAAAGGGAAAGGCCGTGCCACCCATTTCTACTTCCCATTGGATCAGTTTGCCTTTTCCCGAGCCTGGCGGAAAAAGGCAGAAGCCTAAGTGACGACTATGAAAGACTCAGTTAGTGCAAACTGTGTCTGTGCACTCAGAGGTGAGTATCCTCGGGGTCGATGGGTTTCACACATGCACACCATGTGTAGGATTGCAGCCACAAAAAGCAGCATGGAGGAATAATTAGATGTGTGCAGTTAGTGGAAGAAGACTAGAAGAGAAAGGATGATATCAGGTCAGATTAATAAAGCCACCTTGCAGCTGGGGATTAAAAGAAGCTTGGGTTTGCAGTTAAGTTTCTCCTAAAGCTGGCCTGTTTTTAAGTTTAAAAAAAAGGAAAACTTTTGCTATTGTTTTTAAAATGGCATGAATGTTGTACAGCCTCCACTTGGCTAAGTGTGCAGTGCTCCTATTCAGGATACGACCCATCTCTTCTCTGCCATACCCATTCCACTGGGCAGCTTGAAGGTTTTGTTTCCCCAGCTGTCAGCCAGCATTCTATGCCCAGGAAATATGTTTAGTCCCTTTGAGTGATTCCTACCCACAATTCTTCTCCTTTTGTGGGAGGGGCCATACATCCTCAAACCTTGTATCACAGGTCTCCTTTCACTGTTGTAGCAGTCTCAGGCCCATGTATTGCTTCATGTTGCAAACAAAGTTTACTCCCCAGGCCACAGAGTGGCTGAATTTTGCACGCCCTTCCTTTATGACATTTATGTTGTCTTAACCTTATACCTCAGCAGGGCACTTCTCTGCAATATGGAAAGGTCAGAAACTACTTAGAAACTTGCATAACATATCCACATTTTACTGGATGAAAAGAAGAATCTCCTGCTGGTTGAGATATCCTTATCATTTATTATGATTGTCGCTGTTTCCTCTGCAACCTGTTAGAAAACAATCCTATGGTCCTTGGAGAGCATCTCAGGCACCAGGCTTCCTCTGAGGACTTGGACATCCCTATAGTCTTGGAGGAGAGTTCAGAAGTTTCTTCATATGCAAGTATGCATTTATACATAATTACTATAATTTAAACACTACATCTCACCAGCGTGGGAAAGACTGACCAGGTGACATGTATATCTGCTTAGTCCTTTCTCCAGGTGTGCTGCTCCAGGTGGACAGTTCTCCAATAAAAGCATAGTGTGCAACTTTCTGTCTTTGACTCCTGGAAGCTTTTCCCCTGGGGAAGAAGGCAGATGGAGGAAATACTGGGAAGTTGAAGACATTCTCCTCTGGATTCTCTGTAGAAATCCATGAGCATGGTGCGGCAGTTGCAGAATAAAAGCCTTATCTGGAAGCATCCCAGGTTAATAGGATGCAACGTCAGAGCCCTTGCTCTGCTTTCTTACAGTTCTTTACATTTAGACCAGGCTTAAATTGGATAGTCCTCCAAGAGAACTGTCCTGTGAAGACACCTGGATGCTGTAACAGGAAGGCCACTTAGGGTGTGAGCTTAGGCATTTTTGGACAGAAAAAGCCCCACAAATTCCATGTTGGAAGCTGTAGAACTTTTTACTGTCTAAATACACATAGGATTGCACTTTTAGAAGGTAAACAGATGACAGAAACACTGTGCAGTATCATTGCATTATTAACGGCATTTTCTGAATTCAGCTCAACTGTACTCTTGCTGCAACTATACACTAGCTCTTGACAGTAAGTAAGAAAAATTATTTTACCTGATATGTGACAGCTTTTACAAATACAGCTTTGTCTGGTCTTCAAAGGGTCAGGGGAAGAATTACTGTTATGTCAGGTGCTGTATGAATTCACAGCAAAGTAAGTACCTTAGCTGATGAAAATGACTCCTCAATGGATGTATTTCTTTTAAAAGAAGCCAATTTCTTTTATGTTAGTTCCTATTTTTTCCTGTTCTTTAAAATCTAGTAAGCTAAAGTGGGGTGGGTTGCGATTTCTCCGTTTCCTAACTCATAGAATCATAGAATAGTAGAGTTGGAAGGGGTCATGAAGGCCATCCAGTCCAACCCCCTGCTGTTGCAACTCAGTGATACCCAATGTAGTTACTCTGTTGGATAACTTTTATGAGCTGCTGGTGCCTTAACTCATGAGTGGACCTAAGGCATGAGAGTGGACTTAAGGCATGAGAGGAGAATAAGTTCTGTCTTTGAGCTCCGTGTGTGGGGGGGGGGGGTGTATGTGAATGTGTGCATGCACATATTCACAAGCTGGCATTAGGTATCCCTTAAAG
Source organism: Varanus komodoensis (assembly GCF_004798865.1). Taxonomy (NCBI): domain Eukaryota; kingdom Metazoa; phylum Chordata; class Lepidosauria; order Squamata; family Varanidae; genus Varanus; species Varanus komodoensis. The sequence goes on along the minus strand of NW_025336114.1, from coordinate 2,112,958 downwards.
TACGGCATTCCAAAACAGCATTCCCTCTCCGATCTTTGCAATGGTAACAGATTCTGCTACTCTGTAATGCACAAAATTACTTTTATCTGAAAGCAATTAAGAATGTTGTATTCCTCTAGTGAGCACTACCCAATATTCTCTGGAGAAAACAAGGAAGTGATGAATAGGCTAAACTACCAACTGTGAAATTTCTTGTAAAATCTTTTCACAGTTTTGGGAGCCAGGCTTTAGGATTCATAGGGTCTGAGTTCCAGTAGACTCACTTGTGCGTTGCATTATACATAGATCTGTGAAGCTGCCTTAGGCTGAATGAGATCATTGCACTATCTAGTCCAGTACTCTCTCTGCTACTGGGAACTTCCCAAGTCTCCAAAGAGGTATTTCCCAGCCCTGCAGCCTGAGATCCTTTAGAACACAAATTCCAGGAATCAAACCTAAGACATATGTGCAGGCTCTAAGATTAAACTTGGAACCTCAGAAGTTTCTGTTATCTCAAATTGCTCTTTACTTGGCCTTAAGGTGCTTGAGGCATGTACTCTACCTTCCTTCCTTCCTTCCTTCCTTCCTTCCTTCCTTCCTTCCTTCCTTTCTGATCAGAAAAATGTTGGAATATGTGCTGCATATTTTTTGCAGACACCTGGTCATGGCATGCAGATTACCCTTTACCTTCATTTCTGATCTCTTTCCCTGTTTGAAATTCATTTTTTCTTTTTAAATTTTCCTTTGACACATTATCTGCTGCCTTATAGGATTCTGTTTATTCCCTTGGCTAGGTTTATGTTTTGCTAATTTTGAAAACGATTACACTGTGTCAACATGACCTTCAAATATTTATGATTGAACTTAAGCCATTCTGGTTTCCATAAAACTGTACTGTTTTCCTGCAGCTGCTCTGCAGAACTTTGGGGCTGAACACAGGCTGCCTCCCCTTCCTGATCCATTCGAGTGCAGGAGATTTGCTTATTTTTCTACTACATTTTCACACTCCCAAGAGCCAAAGCTCTTTGGGCAGTTCATCAAATACAAGACAGTAAAGCCGATTATAAAAATTTAAAAGTTTAAAATTACAATATAAAAAAAATTAAAATAGCTAAATAGAACCTTGCTGCAGGTCAAAGATTTAAAATACAATTCCAGTATTAAACAGAAATGGATAAGCTAAAATAGCTGGGAAGATTTTTTTTAAAAAACCTTCACCTTGCACTGGAATGAGCACAAAGATCTTCACCCGGCAGGCACCAAGTGAGCTTTCCTGAGAAATTTATTCCACAGCCATGGAGCCACAGCAGAAAAGTCATGCACTAACAGTACCTGTGAACCATCTGGATTTAGTTTCAGTTGAGTGGCTCTCATCTGGTCCATTAGCATACCCAGGCATTAGTCTGAGTACCTGCTGCCTCACTGGGTTTGAGGAAAAGGAGAGGATGAGAGCTGGCTTTCATCTGCATATTGGTGTCATATCTACAGATAGTCTCCCTTAGAAGTTTCGTGTAGCAGCATGGGGGAGAAAACAACCCTGTGGCATTCAATGGCCCGACTGGCAAGAGACAGAGCAATAATTCACCACATTGTCTTCTTGAATCAGCCATTGAAACAGGAGTGGAACCACTCCAGTGCTTCAAAAGCCACTGAGAGATCCAAGAGAATCAATAAAGTTGCACTTCCTTGTCTTTTTCACAGCAAATTCATCTTACAGGACAACTAAGACAGCTTCCATTGCAAAATTGGGCCTGAACTGTCTCTACATAACTTATTTCATTTAGAGTGCCTGGATTGGCTGGCAGCCACCTACTCAAGCTCCTTACCCAGAAAGGAGATATGCAAACTGGCTATGCTTGTTACCATCTTCTGGGTCCAAGGTAGGCTTTTTCAGGCATGGTCTGATAACTGCTTAGAGACATTTCCTTTCTCAGGGAAGAACTGAGAAGTCTCTTGAGCCCAGCAGGACACCCCATCCCTATTCAATGGGCATGGGGTCAACTGGATCTAGCTAAGCACCTTGTCTGCATGCTTAGGCCTCAACAACGAAACTTATCCAATAAAACTAATAGGATAGTGCCCTGGACCTTAATGGAACTAATGTGGTACCCAACTTCTAAGTGTTGTGCAGGGTCATCTCAGCATGCTACTGAGGTTTCCACTCTCTCTCTCCCTGGACTGGGTTCAAAAACGCCATGAGCACTTGGAAAAACTCCAGTCCTGCTTTGCCACCCTCACTACTGCAGAGTACACTCAGTATTGAGTTCTGATCTGTGTTTGGCCAGTTTTGGTAAGAATCTTCCTCCACCAACATTTTGACCATTTCCTCCTCCTTCCATTGTTCTCAGCTCAGTACACAAAGGAGTGCTCATATCAATGGCCTTAGTTATTTCAGCATTCCACAGAATGCTGGGCTTCAGCAAAGCAGCCATACTAGCAGGAAAACCTACCATAGGCCTCTGGAATTCATGAAAATCACTTAAACAACCTTAATAGACCCCCACTAGGGAAGATTGGGAACTCCTACATCAGTGGAACACCTATTTTGAGCTTTACAGGAGCTATCTGCAGGTCTGAACTCAGCCTCCAAAATACATTCACCACCATGGAGCAGCTAGCGGAGGAGATAAGCTGCTGAGAATCTCAATCTCAATAGGAAGTGATCCAACAAGGAGAAGGGGATAGATGTTATTACCCCACCTTTAGATTGTTGCCAATTGCAGCACACCAAAACACCCCAAAAGTAGTTGGCCAGAGGAAGGCCCCAAAAATAGTTGGCCAGAGGGAGGCCAGATAGGAAAAAAACCCACAGCCATATTGAATTTTCTGTCTCAGAAGGGAGGGGGGATAAGAACAAAATGAACTTCATGTAACCCACAGCTAACAAGCTAGCCTGACCTTGAATACAGTCATCAAAGGGACAGTGGAAACTGGTTATAGCCGCCATGAAAGTTGCAAATGTGCAGGGAGTAAGAACTTGTGTGAATCTTGAGCAGATAAGAAATGGACATGGGGAATGTCTGGTTCTTGACAGAAGAAAGGACTCTTTCAAGCTTACAGCAGTGGGAGTGTGCATACTTTGATGTATTGATGCATTAGATGTGTATTAGGTGACCTAACTGCTTATAAAATAAAACGCATGTACTGGAGTGCAACTTTCAAGACACTGCTTTGGGCTCAGTATCCCCTTTTGTCTCCCTTTATTCTATAGTGTACTAGAATAAAGCTGTTTGACTCTAAGTCTCATCTGAGGTTCCTTTTGACTTGGGATCTGGGCTCCACCTGGGCTCGCCTAAGCTGTTTTTTTATTTTTTATTTATTTTTCAATTTATAGCCTGCCTTTTTCCTACAAAGGGCTCAAGGCAGCTTACATCATTCCTCCTCCTCCATCTTTTCCCCACAACAACAACCCTGTGAGGTAGGTTGGGCTGAGAGTCTGTGACTGGCCCAAAGTCACCCAGTTGGCTCCATGACTGAGCGGGGACTCGAACCCAGATCGTCTGAGCCCCAGTCGCATGCTCTTAACCACTACGCCACACTGGCTCTCACTGTTGACCAACTGAGTTCAGTAACAAGATTACCATCCTCCTGCCCAGTCAAGAAAACCAGATCAAGTGTGTGTCCTTCTACATGAGTTTTGTCATCAACATGTTCCATGGTTGTCATGGCAGCCGTGAAGTCCTGAGCCACCCTGGATCTGATTGTCTGAGCATGAAGGCTGAGATCTTCCAGAAGCATCACCACTTCCAATGGTTCAGAATAGCTGAAGAATGGGCAATACACCAGCAGAATATGTTCTAAATGTTCAATATGAGAGGCAATGCTCAAGATCAGACCCTGTTTTTACAGTAATATATCTAACACTTCAAAAATGAGACTACACAGTGTGGATGCCATTTGGACCATTTTGGTTTTGGTGTTGTTACATAAGGGTAAATTTTGGATGTGTAATACAAGTGATTAAGGAAAAAAATTCTCCTGAAGATTGCAGTAAGCTTGATCTTTCCCATGGATCATTTCCAGAAGAAGATGTCACTATATTTTGTTATGAGACACTATCTGCATTTCCAATGCCCAGTCCTAAAATAGTTTCTTCTGCAGGAGAAGTTGTTTGTGGGCAGGACTGAATGTTTGCTTGCTTTCTTCTGTAGCATCACAGTCTGACTCAACACCACATTGAACAAAGGAGTAAGAAAATGTATCTGAATTGTAACACAAATGGATCTTAAAATTACAACCACAATATCCAATAAGTAGTAAAGGCTGCTTTTACATTGGTTCCAATGTTTTTTATTCTATCACATTTTGTTGCTGCCAGAACATGGCCAAAATCAACACATTACAAGCAGAAGTTGTATTGTTCTGGGTTGCACCCGTATTTTCTCACACTTACAGGGGTGGCCAAGCTCAGGCTGGGAGCCCAAAATGGGCCCTCTTGGGGTCCCCATCCAGATTTCTGGGATTTGCCAGATGACTGTACCCCTTTCCCTTGACAATGCCTCCTTTCTGTAACCGCTGGTTATTTGGTGGCTATCTGGTTTGGTGTAGTTTTTTCTCCATTCTGAAAGGTTGAAAGACTACCCCTAAGACTTATCCCCATGGCCACAGTCCAGTTGCACACAGCAAAGATTATGTGTAACTAGTGGCTTCAGATGAAGATTGGCATCTCCTCCACTCCTGTACCAACAGAAAGATCCATCAAGTTCACTGGGTCAAGTGGGCATCCAAAGGGCAATTTGTATTTGCTGCACATGCATCTTCTTATCTGGCAAGGAAGGTTGCTGCTATGTATTCTTCACTTCTGCTGAGCTTCATGAATAGTGAACAACTTGTTCTAGACGGCCTCCTTCCCTGCATTTCTCTGCAGTGGAACTGACACCCTTCAAAGTAATATGAAATTTGCTAGGTATTGGAAGCAATTCCATCTCTTATTAAAAAGATCATGGCAGCAGAGTAGTAACAAGAAGTTCAATTACGATAATATTTTTCCAAAGGCAGACTTGCTTTTGATCAGAGGAAAATACACCATCTGTTTCCAAACTACTTGTTGTATTGATTTAACAGTTAGCAACTTTTTGTTGTTGCAAATCCCTTCCGGAAATATGGCATTTACGTGTGATAAAATGTTAATCACAAAAGAAGGTTGCTGCTGTGACGGATTATATGCATGTACCAAGCAAGCCCACTGTTCCTTCTGAAGCATCATCTGTCCTCTCCCCACCAGTTTTATTTTATTTTATTTGGAGAGTCATTCTGGTAGACAGCTGAAAATGCACTTTATTTTGATGGCCAGTGCTGATCTGCAAGTGGAATCTCTGTGATTTTCCAATTGCTGCACAACATCCAATCAGCTGCCCTTCCTCTGTAGCCTTTCCTCACCGTGGAGCTCCAGATATTTTGACTGGCAGCTTCCTTCACCCCAACAGTTGGTCATCTGAGGATGCAAGAATTGGGAATTGCTCTAGACAATGGGGTTGGAACCAGGATCTTCCTTGCATGAGCAGAAGGGCTCTGCCCACAGAAGGTATCTGGGCCTGGTTTTTGTAGATTTGCTTTTGCCCCCCACCACCGACAAACTCCTTCAACAGGCTCTTCCAGCCCTCTGTGTAGCATTTCCAGGGGGCAACAGGAGCTGCCACGGGGGCAGAAAAGCCCAGTTCTGCCAGCCTAGATTGGGCTCATTCATTATTATTATTATTACTTCTACATTATTATTACATTTGAATTCTACTTATCTCATGATGGGCAGGTCAAGGCAATGTGCACAGGGTTTCCAGGCTCGAGTCCCCCATCCAGATGGTGATGCGACCGAGACCTCCTTAGCTTCAGCACAGCTAACCCCAAACTCTTGCTTTGAATGTATAGTCTATGCTACAAATAGCAGCAATGTTAAAGCACTCGATTCCTAGTTGGGATAGTTCACAAGAAGTAACAATGAGAAAGAAATTTAATATTTAGGGAGAGGACAAAATGCAAGAACACATCATTTCTTAGAAAAAACAGCAGCAAAACCCAGAAAGTTAAAATTATGGAACAGTAAAAACCTGCCCAGTAAAATGAATAGCAACTAAAGAATCTCCTTAAAAAGTAAATTAAAAGGGCCGCATACTGCAGTGGAAGATCATTAGGGAACTCTTCAGGCAATTAGGGAATGTTAACAACTGTGTGCAGAGTGGAGTGTCATGTCCTGCTTGTGGGTTTCCTGTTGGCAGCCGGCTGACCTCCATGGGAAAAGAATGCTGGACGGAGCAGAGGAACCCTTGCTCTGAACTCTGCTTACCTGGTTGGGTGCCTGAGGCAGGATGGGGAGCCGCTGCAGGTGGCCACTCCTGTGCATTCCACCCAGCACTGAACAGTCTGCTTTATATGCAGCCTGTTCAATTTTTTACACAGCTAATACACTGTTGCAGAAGAAAAGCCAACAAATGTTCTTCACTGTGGTGGTTGCAGTTATTACTATTATATTGTTTTCTGGAAGGCTCGCATGCCATCTAATAGTTTTTCAGAACACAGAAACAGCATTACCATGACAACTACAAACCAGCAGTGGCATCAGTCAAGGGAAAAAAAAGAACCCTTTGCTGCAGAATCAATTTATTACCAGTGCTGAGGAGTGCTGCTCCTTATATATTTAGATTACCTGGTACTTCAGATGAGATGGTATCTGAGCTAACGGTTTGCATACATGAAAAGAACATTTCTTCCTTGATCATGGGAACTCTTTTCTTGGTAATGAGTCATGACTCTCTCCCCAAACCACCAAACACTGATTGAGAGGATGCATACAGATAAACGAAGGCTGCTCATGTAATGCTGCTCACAACTTGATGGCATTACTTTTCTATTTATAGATGATCACAAAGTATTAAGTATGATTAAACCTGCTGAAATCAGTAGGGTTAAGTGTACTTAGCTCTGAGTAAGATTATAGCCCTAAGGTAGGATCAAACAAATGGTTTGTTTGACTGTGTTCTCTTTTGTGGAGACTCTAATCAGAGCTGAGCTGAACCAGGGTGACAGAAAGGATTCAGTATATGGACGAGGAAATAACATTTATTTATTTCATAAATTTACAGATAGTTCTACTGTATCTAAAAAAAAATCAAGCAGTTCCCACATTCAAGCCACATCTTGCAGTGCTCAGTGAGTCCAGGAATTGTTCAGTTTCGCATCAACTTGCTTTTGGACATACATGTGCATTGCCCTACCTTGTATGTCTTAATTTCAAAGTACACTGAGATTTTGAAGGGAGTTTGTACAGTGTAAGAACTGGAGATCTTCCACTGAATTCAGCTTAAATGCAGAGAAGGTAGCATGACTTCCAGGTGCTGATGTTTCTGTAAATCAAAAACAAACAGCAATGCAATTTCATCTCTGTGTGTGTGTGTGTGTCTGTTGGGTGGTAGTTTGTTTTATTCTGGTGTAATTTTGCGTTGAATGTATTACCATCAAATCATGTTAGGTTGAGCTCTGAATGAGATGAACAGAGAATTGTCCTGAGTGTATGTAGTAGTAGGAGGAGGAGGAGGAGGAAACTCAAATTTTTACACCCAAGGTGAATTCTTTAACCTATATAAAAGAACAGAAACATTGGTCTAATTTATTCTATTTCTGCTAATTATGGCTAACAAAGTTCTAAACAGGGCACTGACCAACTTCCACTACTCCAGTTTTGCCTTAATGCCATTTCCTCAATGGTAAGTAGGCACTAAGCCTAACTCCTTTTCTCGCCTCTAGGATTATTTGGAGAGGGCTTCTTGCTGTTGGGTGGGTGAGACCATGACTTCTCCAAACACTTGAGAAGCAAGAAGTACAGGTCAGAATTAAGAGGTCTCACTAGCCAGCTCATGGTCCACTGCACTGAGTATCAAATAAAGCACTGCCATTCCAGGAAGGAGTCAGCACTGGAAGTTGCCGTGTTTTCTCTGGCAGGATTCTAAAGTTTCCTTGTGACAGATATCCAGGATCAGATGTGGAAACAGCTGGATCACTTATGCCAACCAAGAGAGAGATTAAGGCAATGACTGTGATTTTGAAGGATCTCAGTATGTCTGCTCTTAATGCTGCACACTTCACTGATATCTAGACTTTCCTAGCAGTGGGAATACTCTGATCCAAATGTCTTTTCCAAAATATATATTTTTTGGCTCGCCCACCTATTGTTACACACAGAGACACAAACACACACATACACGCAGGCATATGGTGCAAATCTCCACAAGCCATCACTTTTATCCTGTCAGTTAAGCTGTTGTCATAGCTGCACTATGATAGTATCTCTCTGAACCATGTTTATTTAGCCACAATAATCCATTTGTTGCAGTGTTATTTTGGGTTCTGGTGAATATTGATGTGATGCAGAAAGTTTCAGAGCTGGGAATCTGTGCATGCAAATTGCCTCGGTACAGAGCACATGTCTTGCATACAGAAGGCTCCAGAGTCAATCCCCATCATCAGCCAATGCCACTGCTTTTACCAGAAAGTTCAGCACACAGGACATAATCTAGATCAGGAATCTAGCATGGGGTTAGTAGGCCTTTTGTGTGTGTTTCCCCCTGAAGATCAGCAGAAGGGGACAAAGTTTTTGTGCCTCCTTCCCTCCAATCTGGATCCAGTTTCCTGTGCTCACTTTTGAATAGCAAAGCTGTAACTGATATGTTTGGCTTTAAAGTAATATGTAGTTTAACTGTCTGGTAGAAAAGCTGGGAAAGATATGGTCTGAGGGCCAAATTAGACTAGGCAGAGATCCATCTACCAGTCTCCTTTTAATTGTAAAAGAAGCCATTGGTACAACGGCTGCATTGTTTGTGTTTTAAACCTTTCCTGCATAGTGCTTCTCATCTAAACATCTCCCTCCCCACCCCACACTCAGCTGCCATTTACTGTTACAGAAAATTAGTGTACTTGTAGATATGTGCCAATGAGGAATATGCAGCTCATTGCCCCACTTAGAGCAGGGAAGTGGTGTGGCTGGGAAAATAATCTCCTCACTGCCCTCCTGATCAGATGCCTACTAATTCTTCAGCGGCATTTCTTTTTATTCAAAAGAAGGGAATATTCATCACAGGTTTGTAAAATCTCTGCTGGTGTGGCCCCAAGACCCTGATGGGTCCCTGCCACTCAGAAGAAAAGACTGAGCTAGGCAGACCATTGACTGGACATGGTATAATGCAGCTTCACAGAGCAGGAGCTTCACTTATAGGATCCCCATTCTGAGTGTTCTAGCTCACCTGATTACACTTACATCGAGTGGGAGAGCAGAGCCCTAAGTGCTGACATTGCCTGAGCACAGCTAGTGTTCCAAATGATAGGAAGAATCTGCTTAGAATGTATACCAATTCACTTCCCCCTATAAATGGTGTTTGACTAATAACGTAATTAGAGCAAATTAGAACAGTTCCAAATAAAAGTTAAGTGGGCAGTTTTATCAAAGTTAACATTACTGAACAACAGGACTCTGATTAGTTTGATAATAGTCATGTATATAGTAGGCAGCCAGAAAACTGTTTCAATTAAAATTAAATTGCAATGAGAAAGCTGTTGTTGTGGGAAAAACTGGTAAATTTCAGGCTTAGTGAGCAACTCCAAATGTTGTTTTCAAGACAAATTGGATAACAAGCTTTGCTTTAGTCATATTTAGTAATCTATATTTATTTTCACCAAAAGGAAAACAAAATAAAGGTAATTTCATGCATGACTTTTAACTCATAAAACTAATTGTTTCCCCTGGTCAAGAGCACTGCCAGTTATAACATATATTGAAAAAGAAAATTAAAGAAGCAAAAGAAAAAAAATCATTAGCCTTATCTTTTCAAATTAAATATGGCTTCTGTAACTATTTCCAAAAATTTGAATAATTCAGCAAATCCATTCTACTCACTTTCAGCCTATTGTTGAATGTAAGAAAAATGGCTGAGTTCTCCAGATCTTAGGAACTATGGAAAATTGGGAGATCTGGCTTAATTTTTTATCATGTTTCAGATCTATGCGGTGCACGTTTACTCAGAAGCGTATCCCATTCTATTCAGTGGGCCTTACTCCCAGGTAGATTGTGCACAGGATTGGAGTCTCTTTCTAAAATGATGTGAAAAATGCAGAGCAAAATGCCACCAAGCCAGCATTGCTTTCAGGTTCATAAATTGAGCTATATAAATATAAAACCTTGATACAAACAGATTTTTTAATATATATATTACATATATATCTTCAAGGCACTAATGTGACGGCAGAACTGGGTTGGTACATCTTCAGCAATCCAGTTTTCCAAGCTGTGATGTTCTTTAGGGACGCCATGTGCTGATGGGCAAGTTTATAGGGAAACATTATTGCATGGACTGTATCTTCCTCGGGCTGGAGAGCCTAGATGGTTGCCCATCCATTCGTTTCCATCACTTGTCCTGGAGGTCTAATGGTTTCCTTTGGCTGTTGATTCTTAACACCAGTAGTCCTTGCTCCGGTCTGCAGTGGCATCTTAAAATCTTGCTTTTGCGATGAAGCATAGTGCATAGATCACATGAAGTCTTGGTTTTCTCCAGATTTTGCTCCATGTCCCTATGCCAGCAACCCCAGCCGGGTCACTTTGGCAGAGAGGAATGAGTGGATGATGAAGACAATGGTTTTAGGGCAGGAATGAAGATCTAGTTGCTGTAATGAAGGGAGACATTGACAAATGATGAGCGGTTTGTGCACAACATCTCACTTCCCCACAAAACTGGTCCTTTGCTACAGGTATTTGTGTAATAAATACTTAATGGCTACAGAAAATGGAAGAGGGAGGCAGATTCTTTAACTGGGAAGAAGTGGCTGCACACAGTGTGGCAGAGAATGGGGATGATGTAATTTCTTCTCTAGTTTAGGGAAAGAAACTCTGAGATAAACTGGGAAATTTAGTAGACGCAGCAAACATTTAAGAAGGACACAGCACTGGGAGTAAAAGTTCAGGACAGGTGGTCATAATTAGAGAACAAGGAGATCACACGACACCCACGTGGATTCTGTTTCTGTTCTTACAGAAAAAGACCCCAAACATTAACTCTTGTACTTGAAATATCTGATGCAAATTCAGGTTATTGCATACATTACTCTGAATAACTTAGTCATGTACCATAGTTTCTCTTTGTTCTGCAAAAACTAAAATGGTGGTGGAGCAGAGAGGAAGGAAGGGAAAAGCTTGACTGATTTGGGGATGGGGCAAGGACAGCAGGGGTGAACACCCAAGAACGTGGTTCACGGTTGTCCAAGCCTGAAGACTTGATTCCTCACCCATCCATTGAAAGCCCTTGTCCAAAGTTCCATTTGGTTGCTGAGCCTTTGTCTGAGACTATCACAAGTTTTAGCACACTCATCTGGAAAAGAGTTTTCCTTCTCACTTCTTTAAAACTGTACAAACCTGAGCCTTACAATTATCTGTTAAGTACAAATTGTACACTTCCAAAACACATGTATACTCACAGTGCACGGAGCACTGGCTGTCACTCTTACCCTCCACAGGCCTTTGAAAAGCCTCTGTTTCCCATGGATGAGTGCCTTGCCTACCTAAATTCAAAATTATACGCTTGGGCTCCAGGGCAGCAATATTCCCTACAGGTTACTTGCAACAGAGCTCCATTTGCTCACGTGAGATGGCATGCCCTGTAGACCACCGCAGAGCTGGTGTTCAGAGCAGATGTTACCTGGCTTGGGGAAAGGGGCCGAGTTCAAACTCCTTCACAGAACCATTTTCCATGCTGCACATGTAAAGGATTGTGGAGAGCAAATCCCCCTATTTGCAGTGCACCTTTCCTCCACTCCTTTTGTGGCTGTCTGTCAGTGTTGCAGCCACAGAGGTGACAAGGCTGTAGCTCAGCACAGGAGGTTAGCAAGTGTCACCCACGTCCCCAGGCAAAGTGCCCTTGCTTCCAGCTGGGTGCACTGGCTCAAGGGTCCTCCAGGGCTAGGCTAACAGCTGCAACTCTAAGACCTCATCCAGTAAAGAAGAAATGCTCGACTTATGGCTCTCCACAGGTGCCCTGCTCCCCCACTGCTGATCTCCCTGCTCTTGTACTCTACTCTCACTGCTGGCAGCAAGGAAAGAGGAGTCTGTGTCAGGGTCAGTGGTGTGTGTGGGTGTGCATGCGCATGTGCACAGGGATGCATCTGCTGGCCCCAGAGATAGTATCAATGTGTCACTCTGGGAGAAAAATGTTTGCACTTCTGCTGTGAAGTTGAAGGATTAAACACACCCTTTTCCTCTGATCTGGGCTGCTTCATCGTATCACCCCAGTTTCAAACTGGAGTGCAGACCCTTGTGCCTGGGGGTCAAATTCTACCCACCTGGGGCTCCAGTCTGGCCATCTGGTGTTCCCAGCATATCCCTTTCCCTGCCTCATCACATTTTCCACAGCCACCAATCATTTGCTGGTTTTCCAGCTTTTCTGCAGGTTGTTTCCTATTCAGAAAGGTCAAAGTGCCTGATGCCTCTCCTAAGGTTTCGTGCAGGCAGTAAGAGCTTCAAGCCCATTGGGTGTTGGGCAGTACAGAAAATCACTCAATTGATACTGAATGCTGTATCGATTCAAACTGAATGCTGGCAGTTTTGGGAATTTTGGCTATGCCTCTTTTGCTATGCCCCTGCACTGCAATGTAGTTCCCTGAAAATTCCTCTGCAATGGAATTTGTCCTTAGGTAGAAAGAGATTCAGGGGTCTTGATTTAAAGTTTGGGGGCTTCACGTCCTGCTACTTTCTTTCCTGCATTCCATACACTCATTCCCCAAGTTGCATGCCTCCCCCTCCACCCTGAATGACTTTGTCCTCTGCCAGTAATGACAGTTAGTAATAAGTGGAGCTTCCTATCACTTGCAATCGCTTTCCGTCTTCATGACCTCTGAACTACCCCAAGCCTTCAGTACACAGATTCCATCCTTCAGCACTCCCCTGGGAACCTACTGGAAGAGCATAAAACAGAAGTTAAACAGGAAAGGGGACCCACAATCTCTCCTTCTGAGCTGCCAAAGTCCAAGTAAAGCATCTTGGCCCCGTCGTCCGAGGACATCTGCAGCCTCTCAAAAGGCTGCTGCAGCAGGATGACTTTGGTGTGGCCTGGCTCCAGGGTGGAGATGGTGAAGCCCTTCTCAATGTGGATGGACAAGGTGCAGTCCCGCCCGTTCCATGTGCATGCTGCAGGAGGGGGGGAGAGGAACAAGGGGCAAAAGGTCATTTGCAGATTGCTTGGCACCAAGCGCTGCTTTCAAGAGGACGGGTCACGACTCAGTCACAAAAGTTCACTGCAGGGCCACTGGTTATGGTCATTTGAGAGAGGTATCTACAGAGCTGGGAAAGCCAGGAAAACTTTCTAATCTAGGCATAGATAATTAATGGAAACTACTATTACCTGTTACTCAAAGGTAATAAATAATCCAGCAGGTGTGGCTAGACCCTTGTAAGCCACACGAGGAAGAAGGGCGAAGCACAGATGTAACATAATAATTTATGGTGGGATTAGTACTGGTGGCAATTGATCCTTATTTTATTGCAATTTACCCACCATGCATGAACGTGTGGGGTGGGGTTGGGGGTTGAGTAGGTGCTGAAATAAGGTGCAGTGGGTGACCAAAGAATCCCTTTTGCTATGCCCAAGTTACAATGCCAAAATGCCAAAGGAGAAACTCTCCTGAGTACATGGGCCATGCAGTCACTCCAACCCCAGTGAAAGCCTCAGCAGCCAGTCCCAAATTCAAATCCCCCCTCTGCTTCCTGACCTGTTGACACCTCCTGGACACACTCGGCTGCATTGTGGCAACCATCCACCAGCATCCTCGTCCACGTGGCCAGGTCCCGGTGCGTCTCCACGCTGAACAGGTGGGTCTCCACACCCTTCTTGGTTCCAGTCCGCAAAGCAAAGGAGAGCTCTGAATCATACAGAAGGGAGCCCTTGGAGGGGCCGGAGTGCACCAGCCTGCATGGATTGGGGAAGAAAAGGCCCTTTCAGTGTGAAGTCCATCAGTCCTGTTCCCATAATCATAGTTAATCATTGCTCAGATCACCTCACCAAGTCAGTCTGAGGACATGGCATTCACACCTTGCTAGTTGAGGCTTGGACTGAGACCATGTGAGAAGCAAAGGCTGGTCTGTGTATTTTGACAGAACAGCCAGGCTCTAGTGTTCCCAAAGTATGCAGCCTAGGATGGACAAGCTGCTAGAGTCAGTGCAGAACAAACACGGTGTGCAGCTTAGAAAATGAACTGGGCTGTAAATAAGCTCAGTTTTCATTATCCATCTTCCTCCTCTCCAACCCTGTTGTTAGAAACAGTTCTGTTTATTTTCTGAGCCAATTCGAGGTTCATAAATCACCCAACCCCTCCTCTCCTCCCTCCGTGATTCTTAAAAATGTCTCTGGTTGCTTTTTAATTTATCTGGACTGCAGGATGATGGGGCACTTATTTTTCCAAGGTAGGGGTGTTCCAGAATCAGAATCAAGAAGAGTGAGATCTGTTCTCCTGAGCAGACGCCTTAACATGCTCGCCAGTGGAGAAAACTTTGGTAATCTGGAGGAATGCAGTTTTTTCCAGGGCTAATACAACAGCAGCAGCTCCTAGTATGACTGGACTACTACTTCTGGCTTGATCAGTATGTTACACTGAAACAGAGGATAATTTAAGAATTGAGAGGAACCAGGAATTCTCCTTCAGATCAGATGTTAATCCAAGTTAGGGAAGAATGTCAACACTTACAAAGTCCACCTCTTCTTTTTAGGTGAGCATTATAAGCATTTCATGGCTTCATTGCTGAATCTGGAGAACTTTGCCTGCAGCTCTGCCCTTTAAAAGGTGTCCCAAAGCGAGAGATCTGCTGCTGCAGTTTCTTCTGCCACTGTGCTTTGCTGTAGCTATTAAAACTACAGGAGTCTTATCCTACTAAATCGGGACACTCAAGTCTAGATCTTTCAACAGGATTTTCCTTATGGACCCCCTTTTTGAAACCACACATCACCCGAGGCACACATGACAGGCTGAAACAGTGTAGTTGGCAATTTAAGTACATAAACAAAAGGCTGGAAGTTTTAAAAGGCTTTTAAAATTTCAAAAATATGAACAAATTTGAATATAAACTCTTTGCTCATATTAAAAGCAAATAACAAGCAGTTGGAAATAGTGAGCACAAGGGTAGGGTTAGGGTTGGGAAAAAGAGGACTCCGGGTAAGATTTTAATGGTTGGAATGTGTTCTGAATGGGCAGAAATGCAGAGCTGTGCAGAAAAAGTTACTCCAGGAAGGCTTTTTCAGAATTGCCCTTCCTTCAGTGGAACTTTAGGGATACCTTAGGGTTAAGGGTGTGCACCAGGTTAGGGTTAGGGCTCGGAAAAACAGGTATCCGGATAAGATTTTAATGGTTGGAATGTGTTTAGAACGGGCAGAAATGATGAGTTATGCAGAAAAAGCTACTCCAGGAAGGCTTTTTAAAAATCACCCTCTTTTCAATGGAAGTTTAGCACTATATTAGGGTTAAGAGTATGAAGCAGGGTAGGGTTAGGGTGGGAAAATAAGGTCTCCGGGTATGATTTTAATGCTTGGAATGTGTTTAGAATGGGCAGAAATGATGAGATGTGCAGAAAAAGTTACTCCAGGAAGGCTTTTTCACAATATCCCTACTGTAAATGGAACTGTAGCCTTATATTAGGGTTAGGGGTGTGAACAAGGGTAGAGTTAGGGAAACCAGGTGTCCGGATGAGATTTTAATGGTTGAAATGTGTTTAGAATGGGCACAAATGAGGAGCTGTACAGAAAAAGCTACTCCATGAGGGGTTTTTCAAAATCGCAACATTTTAAAAAATAGGATTAGGGGTGTGAACCAGGGTAGGGTTAGGGTTCAAAAACGACGTGCCCTGGCATGGTTTTGATAGTTGGAATATGTTCAGAATGGGAAGAAATGAGGAGCTGTGCAGAAAAAGCTACTCAACGAAGGCTTTTCAAAATCGCATTACCTTCAAATGAAAGTTAGCAATATATTCTGGTTATGGGTGAACGCCAGGGTAGGGTTAGGGTTAGAAAAACGAGGTGTCCAGGCATGATTTTGAGGGGTGGAATATGTTTATAGTGAGCAGAAATGATGGGCAGTGTAGAAAAAGCTACAGAAAGAAGGCTTTCTCAAAATTGCCAACTCTTATGTGGAACTTAAGCCCCCTGTTAGGGTTAGGGGTGTGCACCAGGGTAGGGTTAGGGTAGGAAAAATGAGGTGTTCTGGCATGATCTCTATGCTTGGAATGTGTTTAGAATGGGCAGAAATGATGAGCAGTGCATGAAAGGTACTGAAAGAAGGCTTTCTCAAAATTATCCCGTTTCATTGGAACCATAGCCCTATGTTAGGGGAAGGGGTGTGCACCAGGGTAGGGTTACGGGTAGAAAAACGAGGTGTCCTGGCATGAGTTTAATGCATGGAATATGTTTATAGTGTGCAGAAATGATTAGCCGTGCAGAAAAAGCTACCGAAAGAAGGCATTTTCAAAATTGCCACCTGTTCAGTGGAACTTAAACCAATATTAGGGTTAGGGGTAGTGTTACGGTTGGAAAAAAGAGGTGTCCTGGCACGGGTTTGATGGTTGGAATGTGTTCAGAATGGGAAGAAATGATGAGCAGCACAGAAAAAGCTACTGAAGGAAGGCATTTTCAGAATCACACACTTTTACATGGAAAATTAGCCCTCTATTAGGGTTAGGGATGTCCACGAGGGTAGGGTTAGGGTTAGAAAAATGAGGTGTCCTGGCTTGATTTTGATGGTTGGAATGTGTTCAGAATGGGCAGAAATGATGAGGAGTGCAGAAAACGGTATAGAAGGAAGGCTTTTCAATATTACTCTCTTTTCAATGGAAACTTAGACCTATATTAGGGTAAGGTGTTTGCACCAGGGTAGGGTTCGGGATAGAAAAACGAGGTGTCCTGGCATGATTTTGATTGTTGGAATGTGTTTAGAATGGGAAGAAATGATGAGTAGTGCAGAAAAAGCTACTGAAGTAAGTTTTTTCACTATTACCCCCTTTTCAATGGAAACGTAGGCCTATATTATGGTGGGGGGTGGGGTACACCAGGGTAGGGTTAGGGTTGGAAAAACAAGGTGTCCAGGCATGAGTTTGATGGTTCGAATGTGTTTAGAATGGGCAGAAATCATAAGCAGTGCAGAAAAAGCCACTGAAATATGTCTCTTTCAAAATTGCCCTCTCTTCAGTGGAACTGAAGCCCCATATTTGGATTTGGGGTATGCACCAGGGTAGGTTTAGTGTTGGAAAATCAAGGTGTCCTGGGATGATATTAATTGTTGGAATGAGTTTAGAATGGGCAGAAATGATGGGTAGTGCAGAAAATGCTAATGAAGGAATGTTTTTTCAATATTACCCTCTTTTCAATGGAAACTTCAGCCTATATTAGGGTAGCAAGAGGTGGAAATGCAGCAGAAGGGGTCAGTAGATGACAGCGAGGAATGTCTGAGAGAAAATGGGGAAGCTAGACAAGTGGCATCACTAGATGACCTGAGCGAACCAACACAAGTTAAGAGGTCATGCTTAACAAGCCTTCAGGGCTCTTTGACGCACGCATTGCTTCCTGTTGCGGGAACAAACCCCCCTCTCCTTTCACCATCTTCTGTTCCCACACCTGAATTTCAGATCACCCCTGTGCCAGATCTTGAATTACTTCGCCCTCCCCCTCCCCCTTCAGAATCACAATCTGAAGAGTCTACACCTCGGGGTACATTAGAGGGGGCAGAAAAAGAACTGTACATTGTACTGGACAGTCCAGAGAGAGAGAGTGATGAAACTGTGCCATGATGACAGAAATAGCAAATGATGTATACAGATTATGCCTTTTGCTCAAATTGTTAAATTTATTCAAGGTGGTTTATGCATGGCCTATCCATGATAAAAAGCTTGAGGAAAAATACATACATAAATAGACCATTTGTTTTTCCTTAATTTTGTTTTTCAATATTTCAAGTTTTCAATTTTTCAAAATTTACTATGGGCACTTTATAAATTTTAACTTGGAACGTGAATGGCATGAGGCATGTCGCACGCCGCGAAGAAATACTGACTAGCCTGAAAGGATTGGATCTGGATATATACGTTCTACAGGAGACCCATTTGTGCACTGAAAAAGATCGCAGCTCAGCACAAAGGTTATGGACACAAGGCCCTTCCATATGGTCATACGGTGAAGAATATCAAGCCGGCGTCGGGATATTATTAAGAGCTACCAAAAGTTTAATGGTGGACTTCGTGCTAGAAGCGATCCCTGGGAGGCTGGTCATAGTGCACTTTACGATTCATGCTTTGAAAGAGAATGGTGGCAAAAACAAACTCCTTTTCCGGTTGTGTGGACTGTATGCTCCGATCAAAGCCAATAAACGGAGAGACTTGTGGGAGCACTTGAAAGCCTATTGCAATACTCGCAGGCACGTCATCGTAGCTGGAGACTTTAACAACAGAGTTGTCGTGTCGGACAGGGTAACCTATGTCGATGAAGATCAAACGACGGCACGATCTGCGGCACAACCTTTAACAGTGGAGGAGAGAGAGCTGGAGCGCTTCTTCATCGAGAACAAATTATCTGATAAAGTGACAGAAGCCATCAACGTTTTGAATTTCTTTCCGGTTACTTGTAGGCGTGCCTTCACTTACAGGTATTCTCCCATGGATGGTGCCAGATACACCTTTTACCACATAAGGGGAGCCAGCAGGCTGGATAGAATACGAGCCTCAAAAGAGCTCAAGACAGACTGCTGCAGATTGATCGTGACACCTTGGTCAGACCATCTTATGTTGAGCTGCAATTTCAGCACGGGACAAGTTTATCCTAGAGGAAAACCGTTGTGGAGGCTCACGACAAAACAACTGAATAATATCTCTTGCAAGGAAATGTTAGCCTCCACCTTGGCTAACATGCTCACCCTTTGCGACTTGTATGAAAATGATCTGGCGGCCTGGTGGGAGAGATGCAAACGGATCGTCAGGAAGAGGTGCTGGAGCCTAGACGTCCGGATCAACAGTAAAGAGGTGAAAACGTACCAAGAGGCAGTTTACCAGTTCATCAAGTGTCACAGCAGGGTTAATCGTGGGCTCCCGCATGACAAACATCTGCTACAGCGTGCCAGGGAGGTGATCGCAGCCTTCCAGATGAAGCAGAGGCAAAAGAAGAGGAATGCCAAACTTTATAGGACTAAAGGGGCCCTGGTGGACAAGGACGAGTGGGTGAGAGCTAGAACCCAAGCACCCTTTGAAAGCATGAAGGGCCTGAGGCTCTCTGAGGATGACGCAGCTTCCCTCCGTCCCAGTGAGATGTTGGACATCGTGGAACGTTACTTTACTCAGATCTATCAACAGAAAGCCATCCGGGGGGAGGAGATACAGAATTTTTTCGACAGCCTTCCCCAAAAGGACTTAAATGTGATACACCAAGGACTGGCAGACGAAGACCTGAGAGAATTAGAGAAACCCGAGGAAGAGGTTGAGATGGCCATCACGCAAGGAAAGAGCGGATCGGCACCTGGTCTGGACGGCCTAGGCTGGAATTTTTACAAGCTTTTTAAGACATGGATAGGTCCTGCCATAACTAAAGTCTTTAATTTTTTGTTGCAGCAACCCAAACTCTCTCACTCTTTTTATCAAAGTATTCTCATTTTTTTCGCAAAACAAGGGGATCTCACTTTGGTAAAGAATTGGAAGCCGATTGCCTTAACCAATGTAGACTATCGCATTTTAGCAAAAATCTTGAATGGAAGACTAGCTCTCCTAGCTCCGAAAATTGTGGTACCCGGTCAAACCAGTGCGGTACCGGGTCGTAGCATGTTAGATTCTTTATGTTTGTTCAGAGAGCTGTTTGAGCTGGCCAGGGAGAAAAAGTGGAAAGGGAAAATTATGCAGCTGGACCAAACCAAGGCCTTCGATTGTGTTCATCATGAATTTTTGTGGGCTACTCTGGAGTGGAAAGGGCTGCCCCACAGATTCGTGCAGTATGTAAAGCTGCTGTATAAGGAGGCCTCGGTGACCCCGCAAGTCAATGGCCACAGAGGAAAAAGAATTGCATTAAAATCGGAGGTCAGGCAGGGTTGCCTCCTCAGCCCGCTTTTGTACGTCCTGGTTATAGATACGGTCTTATACAAATTGCTATTAGAAGAGGGACTCTCGGGACTGGGTCGAGGGATTCCCCAGTCCACACGAGCTGTGGTCAAGTTTGTAGTGCACACCGATGACGTTTCCCTCTTGGTGAACGATGAAGAGGAAATGAAACGGGCCAAACTCATATATGGGAAAGCATCTGGAGCATGGATAAATTATCAGAAAAGCTGTGTTATCGACTTGGGTGGGAAAGAAGATCATCTCATTGTATCAATGGTAGGGTCCTCTGAAGGGATCGGAGGGGAAGGCACAGAAAGGGTACAACGAGTTAAGCTATTAGGTCTCTGGTTTACTAAAGAGAGTGGGGCAGGAAAAACTAACTGGTCCCATTGGTGACAAAGGTGACAGGACCAGACTTCTGTTGGGACTTGTACGCCCAGATTAAACGGTACAAAGTCCAAGCCGAATGGCTCCAGGACATCATCAGGCCTATCAAATGCTTAAAGAGAAACGTGTACAGGCAGCTTTTGGACATCAATTGCTATAGACTGCAGAGGGAAAAAAACCTGACAAAGGTAGCCCTCTCGAAGTACCTGAAAAAGCAGGAGTTTCCGATAACATATTTCACAGACAGGAGGATTCCCTATAGCCTGTGGGACATCCAGTTGGCGTTTTTATCACCAAATTTACAAGTTGAAGGTATCGTTGCCTTGGGTGCCCATAGAAAGACAGCTATATCCAAGGGCACACTGTGAAAAGCAGATGCTGGCAGGAGAGGCCCCTCAAAGAGAGACTTATGAACACTTTCTAAAGCTGTGTCCGGGAGCCAGAGACACTTGGGCCGAACTGGCGAGAAAAATGGACTGACCGGAGCTGAAGGAGCAGCAGTGGCAGAGCATCGTTTCAGGCATTGAACCAGAAGGAGGCATCAGAGGACCAGGAAAACCGGTGCGAAGGAAAAGGAATAGGGAAGGGACTTTTGTTAATGAAAGGCAGCATTGGTTGACACCCTGGAGTACCATCAGATTGATAAATTCGACTGTAATTCTGTCCCTGATCATTCAGAGGCAGGAGGAAATCAAGCCGCAATCACCTTATAACTTGCAGAAGGCAATCAAGTTCATCCTGGACAGGATAAAGACTAAGTGAGGTGGAAAAAGGAAGGCTTCCGACAGCAAAGTGGAAGAAATTCTGGTCGTGGATGGCTGGTGGCACTCCAGCTATTGCATAATAATAATATTTGAGGTAAAAAAAATGCAACTAGATACAAATACAAGGACTGTTAAAATTGTACCTAAGGAAGGATATTGAACTTTAGCGATAGGTGTATATATGTATTAGAGTTAAGTTAGTTAGGAGACAAATTGTATTAGTAAGATAAGAGATTGAAGTTGACGTTTGTTATGGACTTTTGCGTTCGGTAGTAGTAATTTTGAAGTAGAAAGATTTTAATAAAAAATACATAAAACCTATATTAGAGTTGGGGTGTGCACGAGGGTAGGGTTAGGGTTGGAAAAACAAGGTGTCCAGGCATGAGTTAGATGGTTGGAATGTGTTTAGAATGGGCAGAAATCATGAGCAGCGCAGAAAAAGCTACTGAAATATATCGTTTTCCAAATTGCCCTCTCTTCAGTGGAACTAAAGCCCCATATTTGGATTTGGGGTATGCACCAGGGTAGGTTTAGGGTTGGAAAATCAATGTGTCCTGGGATGATTTTCATTGTTGGTATGAGTTTAAAATGGGCAGAAAGGATGAGTAGTGCAGAAAAAGCAAATGAAGGAAGATTTTTTCAAAAGCACAATCTTTTCCATGGAAAATTAGCCCTCTATTAGGGTTAGGGATGTCCACGAGGGTAGGGTTAGGGTTAGAAAAACGAGGTGTCCTGGCATGATTTTGATGGTTGGAATGTGTTCAGAATGGGCAGAAATGATTAGGAGTGCAGAAAAAGGTACTGAAGGAAGGCTTTTCAATATTACCCTCTTTTCAATGGAAACTTAGGCCTATATTAGGGTTAGGGGTGTGCACCAGGGTAGGCTTAGGGTTGGAAAAATGAGGTGTTCAGGCATGAGTTTGATGGTTGGAATGTATTCAGAATGAGGAGAAATGGTGAGCAGTGCAGAAAAAACTAACGAATGAAAACTTTTTCAAAATTGCCCTCTCTTCAGTGGAACTTAAACCCATATTAGGGTTAGGGGTGTGCACCAGGGTAGGGTTAGGGTTGGGAAAATGAGGTGTCCAGGCATAAGTTTTATGGTTGGAATGTGTTTAATATGGGCAGAAGTCATGAGCAGTGCAGAAAAAGCTACTGAAAGGAGTCTTCTTCAAAATTGCCCTCTTTTCAATGGAACTTTAGCCCTCTATTAGGGTTAGGGGTGTGCACGAGGGTAGGGTTAGGGTTAGAAAAACGAGGCGTCCTGGCATGATTTTGATGGTTGGAATGTGTTCAGAATGGGCGGAAATGAGTAGCTGTGCAGAAAAAGCTACTCAAGGAGGGGTTTTTCAAAATCACATTATCTTCAAGTGAAAGTTAGCCGTATATTAGGGTTAGTGTTTGCACCAGGGTAGGGTTAGGGTTAGAAAAACCAGTTGTCCTGGCATGATTTTGATGGTTGGAATGTGTTTAGAAAGGGCAGAAATGATGAGCTGGGTAGAAAAAGCTACTGCAGGAATGCTTTTTCAAAATCGCCCTCTTTTCAATGGAACTTTATCCCTACATTAGGGTTAGGGGTTTTGCACCAGGGGAGTGTTAGGCCAGTGGGGTGAAGCTACGGCACACGTGCCACAGTGGGCACAGAGACCCACTCTGCACGTGAGCCAAGTCTCACCACCCTCGCCTCAGCAGCCAAGTATTGGGCATCAACACACATGGGGGCCATGCACATGCTCGGACAGGAGGAGTGCCACCAGATGATCATATCGCTTGCCCCGACTCATTAGTCACGACTCGTCCGAGCTTTCACATGCCCTGTTAGTGCACTCAAAGTGTATATATATATTTGTTTGCACTGGCTGTTAGTTGTTTTTGCTAAAGTAAATCCTCAGGTTTCAGTTTTACTGCAGTGTTGGCACTTTGCAATAAATATATGGGTTTTGGGTTGCTTTTTGTGCACTCAGTCTCTAAAAGGTTTACCATCACTGCTCTTTGCAGAAGCCTAATTTTTATTTTGGATCAGTCATGTGGGATAATGGCCACTAGAGGTCACACTAATGTCATTTATAACGCAACCATAACTGTATTAATTTTTCTGCCTCTCAACTATGATCCTAACTGTAGTATTAAGTACCCTTTTCTTCATTATATTTCCTTTATCACACACCTTTGCATATGTCCTTATACAATGTCTAACAATTAACAACAAAATAAGCTAAATACAGTCTGGGTGCTGGAACTAAAACTTGAACTTCACCTCAATCTCTTCCTAGCATTCGCAAATCACTTGCTCAGGTTGTAGTCCAATAAACACTTACCTGGAGCAAGACCCATTGAATATCTAAGTAGACATCATAGGACTGTATTATAAAAATTATTCTAACCAATTCAAAAAAGAAACCCCTTTAGAAAGGGAGAAATTTGATCACATTTAGAAATGTGCTTACTCAGTTGGAAACAGCCATCAATGCATTTGGATCTGGCTGTGCAACTGTATTTATGGAGCAAAATTCATTCTAATGGAGGGACAAGTTATGAGAAAATAGTAATGGAGTGACACATTATGGGCATAGGAGACTCCTGTCTCAGGGTGGTTGATGCCAACAAGAGGTGATTAAGTAGTGCAATTAAACAGATTCATGGGGGATAGCTCTATCAGCAATCATTAGCTGCAAATGCTAAATGGAAGCATCATGTTCAGAGGCAATGCATCTCCAATTACCATAAGCTGGCAGGCAAGGAGAGTGCTTGTTTCTATTAAAGCACTTGCGGTGGACTTTGGATATAAGCTGTTCGCCGGAGTGAGAAACTGGATGCTGGAGAAAATGGATTTATGGTCTTTTCTAACAGGGATCTTCTTAAGTTTTGGGGCCAGGGAAGAAAAAGTTACCTATTTCCCTTGACTGACGATTATCATCTTCTAGTCTTTTTCTGACCTTTGACACAAGAGGGCAGCAGAACCTTAGAAAAGTCTCTGTAAGGAGTGATTCCCTCCCCCGTCAAATATGAATAATATTTCCTAGTTTCTTCTGCTTCATTTTAAGAATTAAACCATTTCCCAAACAAACAGCAACTCCTCATGCAGAAGCGTGCGGCTGAACCAAGTTAGTTCCCTTAAAGCCAAGATGATGGGCTTTCAGAAAAGAGGCAGATGGTTTGGTGGATGGGATGTTTGGGGACACAACAGTTCCTAATCCCTGGGTGATGGCTGTTCTGCTGTCATGAAGATTGGGAGTCTTGGGAAGGAGGGAAATGATCCCATCCCTTAGAAGGCTCACAAATATGCCCTTGTGCCAAAGAAGTGCTTCAGAAAGCATGTGGCTGTTGATAGAAGAGATCCGATCTTCAGATGCATAAACAACAGGACTTGTTCAGACTACATTGCCTGCCTGGTATAAAGGTTGTGGATATCATATGCCATCTATGTCACTTTGTGGATAGTACTGGGCTGGAGTCAGTGATCGTAGTCCATGTTGGTAGTAATAACATGGGGTGATGTAGGTATAAAGCCCTGCCAGCCCAATTTAAGATACTAGGTAGGTTGCAATTCAAGGCCACCAAGGTGGCTTTCTCTGAAAGGATATTTGTTTCACACACAGGGCCAGCTAGACAGGAAAAGATGAGAAGCCTCAATGTGTGGATGAGAGAGTGATGCAGGACAAAGGGTTTCAACCTTTTTAAGCACTGATGAACACTTCAGAAAATGCTGGACCTGCACAAGTTACACAAGCTTCACTTGAACCAGAATGGAAGTGGACTGCTGGGCACTGAACATAAAGGTGACAAAGGAGTTTTTAACTTGAACCTTGGAGGAAAGCTGGAAGAGGATGGAAAGAATGGCTTAAAATATCCCCTGGGGATAAAAATGAGAATGTTTCCAATTACCCAAATGTGAAAGAAGAGGAAACAGGCCATTAGCATGTGCTGAAACATGATAGCTAGTCAAAGAGGCCTAAGTGCCTTAACAGAAGACCCACATGCTAGAAATATTTTTTGGGGGGGAGGGCTTCTGCACATAGGTGTTTCTAGGCAGATGCTAGAAGCTTCACGGCCAACATGGGGAAGTTAGAAAGCCTGGTTTGAAAGTATAGAGCTAGCATCATGAAACCTGCTGGAATGGAGAGAACCAATGGGATGCAGTCATATTTGGATATAAACTCTGTAGGAAGGACAAGGAAGGCTGATGCTGTGTAGATCAAAGGGAGCCTACTGTTGAGCAGATTAGGAAACTTAAAGGGGGCGAACTCTTCAGAAGAAGCACTGTGGGTTATAATAATGGGCTCCAAAGCTAATTCAGTTCTAGCAGCATGCTGCTGTCTCCCAGACCAGAATGCTCAGGGTGAGCTTGAGGTGGAAAATGGAATCCAGGAGACTGTCAGATGATGAGGTGCTGCAGTAATGAATGACTTCCACTATCACCTCCCCACCCCCACATGACAGAATGCATGCATGCTCCGGTCATTACAAAGAGATTACATTTGAGAGCCAGTGTGGTGTAGTGGTTAGGAGCATGGGACTGGGACTCAGACGACCTGGGTTCTAGTCCCCGCTCAGCCATGGAGCCAACTGGGTGACTTTGGGCCAGTCACAGACTTTCAGCCCAACCTACCTCACAGGGTTGTTGTTGTGAGGATAAGATGGAGGAGGAGATGTAAGCTGCCTTGAGCCCTTTGTAGGAAAAAGGCAGGATATAAATCCAAAAATAAATAAATAAAATAAATAAATTTGTGAATGTCCTAAATGACTGTCCCCTAGAAAAGTAGGTCATGGACCTGACCAGGGGTGGTAGGTCATCCTGGATTTCATTCAAAATGCTGTTGCACAAGACCTAGTGCAGTTTGTAAAGGCTGTTGATCTGATGGGAAACAGTAAACCACAGTGCCATCAGATTCAATATGTAAGTAGAAAATTTTCCAGAAAGTTCAACACAGTCATATATGACTTCAAAGTGGGAAAATTCTAGAAAAAAGCATTTGAAAAAAGAAAGCTGAAAAGCAGTGTCAAGAGGCTTAAATCTTCAAAATGCTTGGTGGTTACGCAAAACTATTGTAACAGCAGTTCAGCTAGGATGCATACTTCAGGTTAA
The DNA here is from genome assembly GCF_004798865.1 of Varanus komodoensis. Taxonomy (NCBI): domain Eukaryota; kingdom Metazoa; phylum Chordata; class Lepidosauria; order Squamata; family Varanidae; genus Varanus; species Varanus komodoensis. Next base: position 2,086,662 of record NW_025336114.1, on the reverse strand, counting down.
GAACGGTAGCACCAAATCCAAGAAGTTAATGAGCGCTGTCAAGGAAGCCATTACGGAAAAGAAACCTTCCTTCAGAAAATACAAGTCTTGCCCAAATAAGGAAAAGAAAGGGGAGCACAAGCTTGTACAAAGGAGATGTGAGTAGACAGTAAGAGAAGCAGAAAAACCATTTCGAGGAACATGTCACTAATAGCATCATGCCAACAATAAATATTTAAATCCATCAGAAGCAGGAAACTAGCTAGGGAGGCAGTTGGACCACTGGATAAAATGGAATGAAACTAATACTAAATGAGGATAAAGAAATCACAGAGAAACACAGTTTTTGTTTGTTTTTCACTTGTTTTCACTGGAGAATATATGGAACAGATGCTTATGGCCGAACTGATGTTTTTAGGAAGGAAGTATGAGGAACTGAGTCAAATAGGGGTGACAAATAATGACATTCTCAGCTTTACTGACAAACTGAAAGTTAAAACCACTGGGCCCAGATGGTATCCACACTAGACTTCTTCAGGATTTCCCCTGATCTCCCCTGAACTTGCTGATCTTCTAACAAAAATATGTAACATGTTCATAAGATCAGCCTTCAGAGGACTGGAGAATAGCTAATGTAGCACCAATTTTTAAAAAGCACTTCAGGGAGGGTGTAGGAAGTTACAGCCTTTGCCCCAGGTAAAATGGTTGGGAGCATTGCTAAAGATAAAAGTAGCAACCACATAGAAGGACAAGCCCTGTTGAAAAAGAATTGACATCATTTCTGCAAAGGTAAGCTCTCTCTCGTTGACCTTCTAGAGTACTTTGATAATGTGAAGAAGCATGTGATCAGAATGCTCTGGTAGACATTGTATATTGGACTTCCAAGGGGCTTTTGACAAAGACCCTCATTAAAGATTCCAGAACAAACTTAGCAGTCATGGGGAAAAAGGAGAGGCCCTCTTATGAATTAAAAGAGCAGGGAGAAGGAAATAGGAATAAATGATATATTCTCTTGATGGAGGGTTTTTAACAATAGTGTCCTGCAGGGTTCCGTACTGGGGCCAGTGCTCTTCAACTTATTAATAAATCTGACACTAGGAGTTAGCAGTTAATTAGCCAAGTTTGCTGATGACACCAAATTATTTAAGGTGGTTGAAACAAAAATGATTGTGAAGAGCTCCAAAAGGGTCTATTCAAACAGGAAGAATGGGCAACAAAATGGCACATGTATTTCATTGTAAGCAAGTATACTGGGATGTATGTTGGGGCAAAAAATCCCAGCTTCAGGTTTAAGATGATGGACCTGGGCTAGTGTGACTGACCATAGACATCTTGGGGTTGTGGTGGACATTTCAATGAAAATATCAACACAGTGTCAGCTGCAGTGAAAATGGCAGACCCCACAGTAGGCATAATTAGGAAAGGAACTGAAAAGAAAACTGCCAAGACCAGGCAACCCTTGTACAAATATGTGGCACGACCACACTTAGAAGACTGTGTACAGACCTCGCCACCACACCTAAAAAGGGCACTGCAGCTTTGGGAAAAAGGTGTAGAAAGGGCAACTAAAAAGATCACGGGGCTGGAGCAACTGCCCTGTGAGAGAAGTTACAGCAGCTGGGATCGTTTAGCTTAGAAGAAAGGTGCATAAAGGGAGACCTGATAGACGTGTACAAAAGGATGCATAGTGGTGAGAAAGTGTGTGGAAATATATTTTTCTCCCTCTTTCATAAAGAGGATGTCTTTACAAGAGCACTAGAAAAATTCATGGATGAGTGAGCGCTCATGATGGCTCTCTGCTTCCTCCAGTATCAATGGCAGTAAGCCTACGTACATCAGTTCCTGCAGAACACAGGTGGGAAGCAGCATTGCCCTTGTGTCCTGCTTGCAGTTTCCCCAAGGAAAAGTGATTCATCACTGGGCAGACAGGACACTGCACTAAACTGACTAGGCGGAACCTGACCCAGGATGTCATTTCTTACGTTCTTGTGACCAAACCCAAGACCTGTGCCCTTTCCCCAAGCAGGATACTCTGTACTTTCCAAGGAAAAAAGATTGGCACAATAAAGAGTTGGGAAACTGCCTGGAAAAGAAAGAGGGCACAGATAGAGAATGACAATCTACACACTCCAGGGGAAGAAAAATCTCTAATGTATTGCTATCAAATTGCTCTCAAATCAGACAATAACATACTGAATACATTTAGGTGCAGTATTTCTAAAATATCTGAAGTATTTGCCTGCTGTTTTGTTTGCTTGTTCTTTAGCAAGGTTGGGAAAATTCTCCTGAGCCAGGCTCAGAAATAACATCAGGGGTTCTAAAGTATATCTCAAAGTGATAAGCTGACTTTAAAAGCTAAAACATCCTTCTCCAGTTGAAACTTGAGCCAAAGGAAGATGCTGGAACTAGTAAAGCTTCTCATTTTCCGATGGGCTTTGCTCAAAGCTGAGCCACAGAGGAGTTATTGCCTCCCCATCTTTGGTTCACAGTGCAATCAGCGGGGGTGCAGAAGCCCTTGAACGAACTACTGCAATTTTTTGTAATCCCCTGCATCGCAGATGCTGCATCTGTTAGCCAGCATAATGGAAGAGGAAGAAAATATATACCTTTTGTATTCTACCCATAATCCCCTGCTGCTGAATTATGAGAAGGAAAAGGGAGTGTTTGTTTGATCAGAGTGGCCTTGAGGAACAAAGGGAAGTTGAACATGGGCAGGTAATTTTTCAGACTCCTTGCAGACAAAAATTATTGGAGATCTTCTGATAGAAACACACTCACTCACACGATCTGGAATAATTTCTGAATTAATCCATGAGCTTTAGCAAGTTTTCCCACCACTATTTCTTGCCTTTTTGTCTAGAGCTGCTTTTGTTAGCTACAACTGATTTTAGTCTTTTCTGTTATTTTATATTTTATTGTATATACTGTTCAATAAAACTTTTGTAACTGTTTATGGGTGTGTTTTTTTTAAAATAGTGGTATAAATATTTTTAAATAAAACATCTGTTGTACCATCAAAAAATTAAGTATGAATGTGAGGGATAAATGTCATGAATCCCACATGTACATTTAATAGGAAGTTGTGAGTGGTAATAGCTTCCTATTCAGTGCAGACTTGGTGACAAAGTGAATTTGCTTCTTTGCTGAGTGTTAAATGGCCCTATGACAGATCCTGACCCCAGAATGAACCCTTCCTGTGCATCTTTCGAAGAAGTGATTAGTTGCATTTTAAAAATCCGGATCTTAGTGTGGATGAGTAAATTTTTTTTTTATAATCACTCTATTGTTCACATACTGAAGTGGGTCAAAATCTACACATTTTCAATGCCTTTCGACAAAGCAATTACCCAAGTCCTGAGTTAATCAGTGTCTTTTATTGAAGGATAATTAACAAGGCATATTTAGTAATTCACATGGTCTAGAGTCTGCCACTTCACTCTGGGAATGAATGCAACTGGCCAAGTGGCTGCAGTATCACATGAAAACTGTATGCATCCTTTTATGTCTGTTGGGAACCTCCCATTCCAACAGAATGAATGATTTGCAACACGCTGGGAAGGAAAGAAAGTTCTGTATTAAAAACCAGCGCACAAGAATAGCAACTTATATGGAGTGGTCTCCAAAAAGTTGATTTAAAGCAGTAGTTATGTAACCACTTGCCGCCTGAGTCCAACCATAAAAAGAAGGCAGCTTCCACTTTTTTAGCCATTCCATTTGCATTAACAGAAGACTGCTGCTCTTTGCTGGTGCCTGTGAACTCCATCTAAGGCAGTACAGTGTAAATAGTACAGTGAGAGGATTAGAGAGGCTATGCAGGGGGAAGGAGGTATCAAGTTAAGGAGGACATCATTCCCTGCGGCCAAGATTTTGTAACCCAACTATTCAGAAAGTGGCTCTCTAGCCACAAAGGGTCCAATGCAGGACAGAGAAAAGCATGCATGCTTCCAACTGCAGTTTGCATTACCTGGTGGCTATGAGAGGGAAGCTGTGCATTGGCTTATTCAGGGCATCTCTGCTTTGTGGGAAACTGCTATAGAAAAGAAGCTCCTTCTCTGTAAGGATGGCAAGGATGTTCTTTGTCCCATCACCAGGAAGCTGCAGAGAAAAGGTAGCTGTCACAGAAGCACAGTGTGGAGGGCAATGCCCAATTTGCTATATCTAACAGGAAAAAAATACGACAAGCAGGATGGAGTTTTTGTTCTTGACTGCCATCTCATGAGAGATGCATTTGAGCAAAGCGCCTTCCTCAGCCTGGTACCCTCCAGGTGTGTTGGACTGCATCCTTCCATGTGCACGAAGAACGCGTGAACAACAGGTTGAGAAAGGCCGGAACACAGGGGTGTCTGTGTACATCAGGTTTCTTTGGTGTAAATTGGTGTCCTGCAACAGCATGGGATAGGACCCAATGGCCTTCTTGGCCTCTTCCAACTCTACTGTTCCATGATTCTATGATTCTAAGAGACTAAATGTCATCAGAATGAATCCATTGATTAAAAATATGTACATTGCACTATCCTCAAAAGGAAGTCCTATGTGGTTTCTGTTGTAAATACTCCAAAAATGGTATAAACATAAGTAATACCATCCAATAAAAACAGAAAACTGTGGGTTTGCTTGCTTACTGTCTTAAGCAACATATAAAAACAAGTTCAGACTATCCTGTAGTTCTGGATAACTACTCTTTTACGGTATTTGTATTTTTATTGTATCTGTTTTTACTGTTGCACTTATGCTTATGTACACCCAGAATGCCTTGGCTACTGGGAAGCATAGAAACGAAAGCAACAGTAATAGTAACAGTTAACAGTAACAGTACTAATGAAGGTTCAGCCGTCTTTTACCTGGAGTGTGCAAGATCTGTCCTCACCATTAGAGGATTGCAGATGAATGACATGCTGTACTAGCCTTAATCTTTAAAATCATGGAATTGTCAGAGCATTCCTGATAATTTTTGCCGGCTGCTTGTGGAACAACTGCCTTGAAAAGTGATGGCTCTTCTTCATTAGAAGTTTTTAAGCAGAAGCTGGATGGCCACCTGTTGGGGTGCTATAATAATGTACTTCCTGCATCAGCAGTGGGGCGACTAGATAGAGTTGGAGATCCCTTCTAATCCCATGGTTTCATGAGACAGAAGTCTCCTCCCAAATGCAAATCAGTGGTGGCTTGGGTTTGCCAGATAGCCTCCTGGAGTTCAAGTAAAAAGCAATGTTACAATTTCAGTGATGGCTGCAGCAAAAAGCAATCTGGATTTAGGTGTAGTTGAGATCCTGCTCTGCTATGAAGCCTTGAGTGGATAATGAGGTTAATGTAGTTGCTAAATTGGTCATATAAAGCTTTTATCACATAATGCTTTATTCATCAGACAATAGCCATAGCCATAAATGGAAGCCATTTGAATGTATTCAGTCACTCATCCGATTTGATGAAATGACACTGAAAAAGGATAGCAGTAATCAGCATTGCAGTATAAACATGCTTGATATTAAAAACACAATTATTTAATTTTCCCTCTATGTGCTTCATAGAGTCATGACTGCAAGTGAGGTCACATGCTCTGGAGCATGGAGGGGGATTTTCTTCAGAAATGAAGACAAAATTGGAACTAACACTGAGACAGCAGCCCACAATGGATGTGCATATTGCTTTACAAACAGGGCAGGAGGCAGGTACAGCCAGGGGGCAGGCTCAGATTCTTAGGGTGCATTCTTCTTCAAAGCATGCTGCCTTCAGCTGAACTAAGGTTGGGGTGGGCATGGAGAGACCTTTGAATATGTGGAATTGGGCATGATGAAAGCTAGAATTATTGTGAATCTCATTATTTTTTTCCTTGTCTTATGTGCCCAAATTCTTCTACTTTTAAAAGCTTGGTAACATGGAATGATGTTCCTAGGAATATAGGATCTGGCTTTATTCTGACTGATCCACAAGATTGCTATTGTCTATACCAACTGACCACAGATCTCCAGGTTTTCAGGCAGGGGCCCTTTCCAACCCTACCTGAAGATGTCGTGAAATGGATCTTGGCCCTTCTGTATGCAAAGCATGAGCTCTTCCATGGACCACTGGCTGCTGCTCAGCTTTATCACTAATGCTAGTTTTGTGTAATATCATGTCATGATGTTAAGCATTAAAGTCAGAGCCCTTTAATTTTTATAAAACACAAATAAAGAAACAAACATGAAAAACTAAATGCTTTGCATGTAGAAACTCTCTGGTTTCATCCTCCAAATCTTTACTTCTGGGAGTCAGTAAGAGACCTGCTGCCGGTCAAAACAGATAGTCTTGGGCTAGACAGGTCAGTGGTCTAGTTCAGTAGAAGGAAATATCATAAATTCATGTGACTAAATACCCAGACATCTGCAGAATTCCTGCTTAGCCTTGACCATTAATTCACTAGACGGTGCTTGTCTGCCAACATTTTCATCAGCCACTCACCTGCATTAGTCATTTGTGGTATAAAAAGAAAGAAAAAGAAACCATTTCTGCAAAGCGTTCCTGCCCAGAATTTTTTTTTTTTACTTACCACAGACAACCAGGTGATCAGCTCTTTAGATGCCTCCTCCAAGCATTATGCATATTTTATACATATGCATCTGCAAATTAAGAAAATACACATGCAGCAGCATAATCCACCTTTGTGCAAGAGGGCTTCCTCTTGCTCACCTCATCCTTGCAGTCCCCTGCTTCCAAAGCCGTTCCAGAACAGATATGCGGGGCACATGAGGGACTGTAGTTGAGGAGCAGAAAGTGTTCCACCAGCAGTTTCCATTTTACTGGCGGAAGGTCAGGATTGGATCCAAACTTTTCACTGCACACTTGTTGGCAAACCACTATCTAGTAATGGGTTTTATCTATTTATTGCATATTTTATCTGCCCAATAGCCAGTGCTGCCTTCTGCAAGTTGTGAATGCTCGCTATATGGGGATCAGTGCAGTTCCAACATTACCTGTTCAGTGAGCCAGCCAATGTGCTTGATGTCTCTGCTTCCTGCAATGGTAATTCCAGACTGCAAGGTCCGCAGCTCCTCTTTGACTCTTGGCAACAGGGCGCTGATGTTGCTATGAATGGCACTGAACCATGCTTGGGCAGATGCTTCATCCTTCGCTCGAAGAAACAAGGGAATCTGTCCATCTGCTGAGCACACTTCTAGGTATCTGCATGAAGAATTTCCCTTAACATGAGACTGAAATATTTCCTGTAGCCAAAACACAAGCTGTCACCACGGCAAGTGACCATCACCCTGCCTGCATTTCAAGCTGCAATGCCTTAGGGGGATGGAATACCATGTCCTCATCTGGACTGGGTGCTTTCACTACTTATTGGGGATGCAGAGGGGTTAAAGAACCCTAACATGGCCCATCATGGCTTCTGAGTCGTTGCTTTGGAGAGAAGCACCTACAGGTGGTCCCACTAAACAACAGCTCCTTCTTTCAAATCTGCCCAGGAGCAATGCATTTGCCATTCAGTGTCAACCCCTCAGCATTCTACTAACGCAGCCCAGTGTTTGAAGCAACTAGTGATATTTGGGATTCACACAACTCAATCTGTCTGTTCAAAGGACTTGCCTATACATTAGTCAGTGACCAACAGCAAACAGCTCTGTGCAGCTGGAGCAGGCCCGTTGTTGTTATTAGTATTATCCCCACTCTGCTGATGGAAAACTCACTGCTCCCCAGTGGCTGGTGAGTTCATAGCAGAACTCATGGTCACATTAGAATAATGCATTGTTGGGTTCACAGCTTGAGTTCGGGTTTAGATGTATAAGCTGAGAAATTGTTGCTCAGGTGTCTTTGTATTATGACAATCATGCAGTTGTGACTTCCAGCTGAGGACAGTGTTGCAAATGTATTGACTGCATTCTGGAATATAGGTGTCTTCATCTACATTTATATACATACAGGAGTTGATTGGCACCAAACTAAGGAATGGATGGAGGTACAAATTTAAGTATATAAAACAGCTATGGAGCAAAAGTTTGCATAAGTCCTAGATAAAGAGGGTTGAATTCAGAAAGGCGGTTGATCAATTTTGCTCCATGGACCTGCAAAACCTTGACTGGATGCAACTTTAATGTTCAGTTTAAGCCCACAATCTTGCCTTCTCTTGCCTCCTGGGTGCATTAATCTTGCAATGTATGGGTGTTGAGCTACAACAACAACAACAACAATAATAATAATTATAGCAGCAGCAGCAGCAGCAGCACTTCTTTAAGCATTTATAGACTGTCATAATAGCCTCATGGCTCTCTGGATGGTTTACAACAATTAAAAGACAACAAAACAAAATGTTAAAATCCATAAAAATAAATAAAAGCATCCATAAAAGCAGGGACATCAACTGTGTTGACCTCATACAATGACCAGATTGGACACATCAAATATTTAAATGCCAATTTCATAAATTAAAATACCAACCTAAAATAAGAATTAAAACTTGAATTAAAACTGTCCAACATTAAAATATTTATTTATTTATTTAAACCATTTTTATGTCGCCTCATTTGCAAAAAGCCTCGGGGCGGCTTACAAAGGTATTCTAAATTTTTTTTTTTTTTTTTAAGTCTTTGCATGGCACCAAAATGTATACAAACAAGGCACTTGATGCGCATCTCTGGGCAGCCAATTCCACAGATGGGGTGCCATGACTGAAAAGGCCCTACACCAGGTAGCCACCTTATCCCTAATGATGAACTACACTGGCTGGGGCTAATGGAAATTTGAATCCAACATCTGGAAGACCACAGGTGCCCCCTGCCCAATTCACTGTGCATATATTACAGCAGTCTATTCCAATATGGTGCTCTCCATATCTGTTGGATTACGGCTCCTTTCATCCCAGCCAGCATTTGTGTACATAAACCACTTGCACACTGCAAACAAGTTGGGAGAACTGTGGACAAGAATGACGTGACTGGTTACCTGTTTTCTGGATCATTAGGGAGACATTTCCTTGATATGTAGCACATTTTTAATGGGACATTCTTCCCTTCTTTGAGATCTCGGAAGGAAAGGGCAGGAGAAGCTTGCTTCTGAAAGGCTGGTGAGGAGTCCCAACTTACAGTTGCTCCAGTTGAGGAATTTTTAAAATAGGGAGAGATTTCCTTCATATATTTGACTGGAAGAGAGAAAGAAATACAAAAGCATTCAGTGTGCAATTAAATTCAAGATTCCCCCTTCTAAGTCCAAATCTGCTTTAAAGATAAAAAGACCTAAAGAGGGGCCTTGAAGAAGCCATCAACATTTAACATCTGGGAAGGACACTGAGCCTGCACACACAGCCCCTCGGTCTTCCCCACCAAGGTGAGCTGCATCGTGTCCTAAACCTGCAGGACACTATAGGCTCCTAACACCATTAGCCTGTAGCACAATTGAGAACGGACAGCAAATGTGCCTGTTATAAAAATAATACCATGAAAATAAAATATTTTTATCCCCCCACCCATTCTACTTTCTGATGAACAATGGAAAAGAGGCTCTGGTCTAACACTGAGGGGCACCTAAGGGAGAAATCCTATACATGTTGAGACAGAAAAAAAGTCCTAGTTACATCTATATTCTGCCTTTTTGCACTTCTAAGGAATCCAAGGCAGTTTACATAGTCCCCATAATTTCCATTTTATTTGCACTGCAGTCCTGTGAGGTGGCTTAGGCTGAGAGTCAGGAACTGGTCCAAAGTCACCCAATGAGCTTCATGGCCAAGTGGAAAGGAGCATCCAGATCTCCCAAGTCCAGCCCAATTCTCTCAACCACTACATCACACTGGTGCTCTTGCTTGGGAGATGCAGGACTTTTTGTCTCTAAACATCTGTGGAGTTGCGCCCTTAACAACAGAAATTTTCATGTGGGAGTAGGCAATCCATTTGGGCTTTAAAATTTCACTTGACGTGTATGTATTTTATAGATTCATTATGTTTATACCTTGTGGGGTTTTTTCCCTTCCAAGGAACTCAAGGCAGCTTACATCTTCCTCCTCTCCATTTTATCTTTACAACAACCCTGTGAGGTAGGTCAGACTGAGATGCTCTCTTTGGCCAAATGAGGACCAGAATCTCTCAAGTCCCAGTCAAAAGCTTTCATCACTAGACCACAGTGGCTCTGAATTGTTCCAAGAAATACACTGAGAGTCGGAGAAGATCTTTAAGCAGCATGAATTTTTCTTCTCCATGGTGAGGCCTAGTTAACCTGGCAGTCATAGTCTGGACTATGAGTTTAAATGCTTTTCAAAGGCATCCTCATTTATACAATAAAGCGTCTGAAGTGTCTGTGTGATTACCGCTATTTGAGCACAATCTACTTGAGTAAGCAGTCCTGTCATTGCTCCAGTCCTAAGCATTTGCAAGGAAACTTGTACTGATGAAGCAAACTTTTTGCAGTCTCGTTGTGGCACAGTAAATACAGACCTGCATTTCTAGTCTGTATGGTGAATCAATTACAGTGACTTTACCACACACCCTGCATGGATCTATTCAACCCACATTCTCCAAATGCCAATATGATCATGCAAATACACCAGATGGTAACTAACCCGAAACTCTTTCTTTTGCTTTATGCCAAAATCAATATTGACAGAAAAGTGGTTGTGTCCCAAGTTGCAGCCTTAATAAGTCTACTGGAACCATTTTTCATTAATACAATTTGTCCCAGATTGCTCCTCTTCCTACTGGTGGCACCCCTATTCGAACGCATGACCTTGCTGCTTGGTGCAGCTCAGGATTCAAAAGATTTTGCCTGCCTCAGAGGGGCTGTTTCCTTGGGCAGCAATAAGGTGCATGCCCTGCGTTAGCCATCGGCCATGTGTCTTCAGCGGGCGTTGTGGTTGGCTCGCGGCTGTATGTACTGACTGCTCCGGCGGTGTGTGGCATGCCTCCCAGGTGCTGTTTCTGAGGCAGGAAGGAGACTGCACAAATGGAAACAGGATACAATTTCAGTGGAAACTATTTCAGATAGATGTTACTGTTCCAGTCCGTCTGTAAGTTTAGACCTCAGAACGAAGCCCACAATTCTCCACATACCACTTTGTGATCGGTGCAGTTCCCAGCAACTATTTAAAGCAACGAAGGGTGTTGGGAAGAAACCGGCAAAGCTGGGCAGATATTTGACAGTGTGCTAACTAGATTACTTTTTACACTTGTTCCCAATACGTCGGATAAATGTTCCCGCCTGTGCAAGCTGTTCTCTGACCACCAGCCAGCAGGCATTTCAAAGGCACTGGGATGCCAGCCAAGATAGCTCCAAGTGCAGTCTAGTGGGAGCCTCTGTCACTGCAATGGATCCATGGATATAAAGGAAAGAAAAAATAGCTTGTGTATGCAATGCTGCACACTTCTGTTCATATTAACTGGAAGGGGGACATCGCACAGTGGAAACGAGATATTCGGGGGAACTGCACGTCTAGCACCTGTGCGGGAGGGTTTGTAGCTTTCTGACTAAGCGGCTGAGCAACAACTCAGCAACAACAGCAACTCCTCTGTTGACAGCTTGCTCCAGCTGGAGCTCAGAAGTGGCCTTCGAAGCCTCCCCTCCCAGCCCTCGAAGCATCCCCACTCACACGCACCAGGGAGCAATAAATATCCATGGTACCAGGCTGCTGTAGAAAGGTCGAGGTAATACATGCAAAGCGCTCTGAATACTCAAAAAGTGCTATATGAAAGCTATTGCCATCATTATTGCTACTTGATGAGAGTGCCACTTAAAGACCACTGGGATTCCCACATGTCTGCAGGATCCACAGGAGCTAACAAATATCACATGGAATGCTCAAAACACTCAGTGCATGAGGCTGACATTAAATGACAGCACTCCAACGAATTCATTCATTTGAAAGTGTTGCCTCCTATCCCTTCCATCACTCCCAAAACACCGTTCTTCTCCGTAGCTGTTCCAAAGGCTGCAGTGGTCATATGTGCTTTAAACAGAGCTTTGGCTCGCCTCTTCAGCAACCAGAGTCGTCACAGGAGCAACAAAGTTCTGGGAAAGCCTTGGTAGTGCCTGTATTTTGCTGCACACATCTTCTCTGACTGACAGCCAAGCATATCACAGGCTAAAGTGCTGAAGGATGCAGACAACAAAATTGTGACTCAACAAGGCAAATTAGGTGTCGAGACTATCTACAGGAATGGAAAGTATTCAATTATGGTAGCCACAGAATAATAAAGACGAAAGCCTGCACTGAACTTTGAGCTTTCCATTCAGTAATTTTCGAGAGTACAACATGCCCTCCATAGCCCATGCACTAGTCTACATAACATTAAGATATTTAGTCCATAACCTTATGGAAGGCAGAAATCTGAAAATCTTGCACTGTAACATTTTAATAACGTACAGGTGGCATATGCTTCATTTATGGCTGTGGAGACCCCTGTCCCTTTGAATACAGCAAGCAGTGCTGCACAGGCTATGATTACCATGTTGGCCACTCAGACTAGGACTCATGCAATTTTGAAGCACCCCGTCTTTGCATCTATCTATTTCCCAAACCACATGTCTGTGTGTTCCACGTTTAATGGAGCCTTTTTGTCACTGGTTAAAATATTTAAAATATGCAAACTAAAGTACTCAGATAAGCAAGCCTGAAATGGAAACAATTGTATGTTACTAAAATGTTATTTTAAATAAAACATATAGCCAGCCAGCCAGCCTGGAGCCTTGTACTTTGTAGTGGCAAACAAACAATTTTAGAGCATCTTTTTGAAGGAGAAGAAAACGAGCCTGCTTTAACCAAATAATAATGTTGTTTTTGAAGTGGTAGGGATCTGGCCAATGACTCAAGCTTTCCTCATATTAACCCGAATGTTTCCATCTGTTGCTATTTCCTTTGGAGTTGCAACAACTTCGATTATCCACACCATCCTCATCTAATATGTTTGTAGTGTAAGTCCCAGGCCATAGAATAGCAACAATGTGGGCTGCTGGAAAAGGGAAGGAACTGTGCATTTCCCCCTTGAAAATACTTATTGCTAGTACGAAGTCTGTATACAGGATGCCATGTAATCTCCATTTATCTACCCCCGCCTTAGAAACCATACCCTTTACATCTAGAACCTGCTGCAGCTTGAAGATCTCACATGTGTTGTAACCCCACCCCCCCCCATAATCGAAACATGCAGCCAGGGCACGGCTCGTCACGGGTAAAAAGCATGATCAGGGTGTCCTGTGCACGTAAGAACAAGAACCCCCAATGAATGGGCACGCTACGTAAGGATGAAAACAAAGCAGGCTACGCTCAAGCATAACCGCAAACGTCACGCCCTTGCACCCTCGCTTGCTTGCTTTAGCATGGGAAATGTGCAAAATGTGCAAATGTAGCTCAGTGGGGTTCCCCTATTGTTCGCTGTTATTCAAGCACCTGCATAGTTGTAAAAGAGTATAAAAATGGTGCCCTCCTTCTGCTTGGGACCGCACTCCAACCAGTGTGGTCCCTGCAGGTAAATAAACTTCTTCTCTCGAAAATTCCAACTGGTCTCTGGTCTCATCCGTAAAACCGCGGCACACAACAACATGCCTCCTTCTTCCATAGAAACAAAGGAAATTGCCTTGTACTGAACCACATCACTGGCCCATTTAAGCTGGTCTTGTTTGACGCTGGACACTGACAGCAGTTCTCCAGTCCTGCCACTGCACTGATGCCCCTCCTATGGAAGAGACATGAGTGTGGAACCCCCAGCCTTTTATACCATTGGTGATCATATGTATTTTATTCTGTTGCATTTTAGGGTTTTCACTGTTGTGAACTCATGCGAGAACAATGGAAATGCGACAATTAATTGACATCTTCTATAATATTTGTCTTGGTGTGATGCCTTTAGCCTAGGTCTAGGACTTCAACACAGCTGCCATCCTCGCATGCACATGGAATGATGCTATCACTCAGTAACCTTCCTCCTTGTGAAAAACCATCTTAAAACATGATGTGCAAATCATGTCACCAATATATGAGGATACATTCCTCAGCCCTTTGACAACAAAGCACTGTGGCCAAATCTGTCTTCTCAGACCAGAGAAGCATTTGGGCAGGGCATAGCAGACTGGAGAGCAAAGCAACCCTCTGAGGAGCAGCTGCTTCAGGTATAATAGAGGATTTGTTTCCCTTGGCCTATACGTTACAAAGTCAATTTAATGTCACTTGTAAGTGTACAAGTCTCAGAGTAAAGCACACATACACCACCAGGACTATGCTCCTAGCAGAACACTCTGCTTTAGAATGTTGTTCTTATGGTCAAAAGCACCTTGCCAATAGTTGTAGCTTCTTTCTCCTCGAGCTGCATGAGCCATACTCTCAGATACTCAAGGATCTTTCAGAGATGATCAGCAATATTTTTTAAAGCCTACTGAATGACATCTCCCTCCTGGAGTATCAATACCCCAAACCCCAAACAAAACCCACTAAAACTATTCTTTTTGTTAGACAAAATGGTCCACTGCCAGTGTGCCTTCCAAAACTCTAATTCATAATGAATTATTTCCTACAGCATAGAGATCTTTCTTCGAGGGACAGGTGAAAGTGCTGATAACCACTGCACAAGATTTATAGCATGTAGCCATGGGCTCAACACCCCCTCGTTCAACCATCCTTCTACACACTCTCCATTCTCCACTTCAAAAAAGAGGGAGAAAGAAGGAACTGCCTTCTGCCAGAGCACCCTCTGGTACTCCAGCCTCCTTCTATAGAGAAAGGGGTAAGAGGAAGGGAAGGACCAAAGCATGGGAGCTAGAAGGGGCCACAGAAACAAAGAAGAGACTGCACTGGTGGACACTTGTGAGGCCCACTTCTTGGCCACTGCCAGTTCCAGAACACCTTGGAAACAGATCTGCTCCTCTTTTCCTCACTGTTGCTGCCAGTTCATTTTTCCTGCGTGAGTGAGTGAGCGAATGAACAGCAACAGGAGTGAGAAGGAGTGGCAACCTCTGCTCCTCTCACTCTTTCCCTCTGGGGTTTCAGGTGGATTGGGTCCAGTGAACAGATGATGGGAACAGTGGTGAGGACAAAGAGGACTTACTTGAATCAACTTTTCCTATGACATTGCAAAACTAGCACTGCTGGACGGTCCACTGTCAATGTGAAGCTGCATTATGTGCTAAAGATATAGCGGACAGTACTGATATTGCAATGTATCAATAACATTGGGGAGGGATACTTATCCCTATGAAGCACAGGGCTCATGCATAGCAGCCACAGGGTGTTCCCACCATGTGGACCTTGATGTTCTGAAGGACATGTGTCTCCACTCCAACTGTTCACCAGGGGAGTTGCCCTAACAACCAGCAAACTCATTTGCTGTGCAACATGAAACTCTACAGATCACACCCCTGCATTCCTCTACTACACTGCACGTTTTGTCGTTTGGCACTCAGAGAGAGAAGCAGCAATTATTGGCTGAGTCCAGAGGCAAGAGTTAATTAAATGCCATTCATCCCAGGATGACCCTGCTGGCCCTACTTTCACCTCTGCCTTAACTGCGTTTGATTTATATTACTGCTGTCCACCTTCAACCTCTCTTTGGAAGCTCCTTGGAGGAGTTATGCCATCCATGTGTGGTTTCTTTTAAAATGTGCTCTGCACAAGTTACTGCTGCAACTATGGGCTGCACATTTTAGCAGACCCTTCTTCTATTCTTTCAACATGAAGTTGATCTGCTGACTGCTTTGAACACATTTCTCTATCCCCCACCCCCACAAAGCTCCACCTGCTGATTTTTGTAGATCAAGTTGTTCCTAAAGGGTACAACAGCAGGCCAGACCTGTTCCTGGGATCCCTAACCATAAATTCTGGCTGGATCTCTTGTCCACTACAGCTGCCTTAAATTTCATAATTCGTCTGAGAGTCCACAGGCAACCAGGAATTCCATGTGGGTGGCCAGGCTTGGAGAAGGAGGACCAAGTCTGTTTGGTTTAGGTAGGAATCTGTCTCTTTCCTCCACCAGGGCATCCGATAGAAGGCTTTTTCTTCTGCATTCTTTTTTTCTTTCCTTTCTTTTCCCTAGGAGGCTAGCAGCCTGTGTTTTGGTTCTAGTCAGCAAAGCACATGAACAACTTCTGTGGGCTCAGTGACAGAAAAGCCCTGGGGATATGGGAGCCTTACCAAGTGGGCCATGAAGTGTTGATGTCCTTCCTCAGTGGTTTTTATTCCTACTTTCAGGTACACTCTCTCGTGAGGGCTCCAGACTTTCTTTTGAGCTGTGAATACCAACGGGCAAGTCACCTTTAGGAATGACAAGCACAAACTGACCACTCACACTTAACCAGAGAATGTGCCCTTCTATAAAAGGGTAACACCGCCATTTGCAAAAAGCTGCTGCTGCTGGATTGAGTTTCACAACGGAAGCCTGAAGTCCCCGAACTTGGGCTAGACTGGAATGGATGGGGGATGGTGGGGAAGGACAGCAGGGCGATGGGGAGGGATCCTTGTGTTTGCTATAAATAGCAGCCTCATTCTTTCAGACATTTGATCTTTCCTCAGATTTCTTCCCAAGTCATTAATCCAGGCAGCCAGAAACTTGCCAATGATGATTAAAGCACTTAGAAACAAATTGGATTTTAAAAAAAACCTCATTCATGATTTAAAAAATCACAGAATGGAGTTAGAAGCATGTGGTAAAATTTTAAGCCTTTTGTATCACATTGTTTAATGGCTACAGAGTGACCTACAGTTCCATTCCACTTGTACACCTCATAAATCAAGAGGCCAACAGAAATATATCAGCATAAAACAAGCACATGGGATGACAAGATGCAGCTCTCCCTAGACAAAGGCTTATTTGGGTAGAAAGAGGAGAAGTGAGAAGCAGACTGGGGTGCTTATCACGTGCACATCAAAGTTCCTGCAAAATTGTACTGGTAGGCTGATAAATGCAAATGTCACAGTGACCAGGTCTGCACACCCACCTCACTCTTGCTGATTGTGCATAACTGAAGTAGCACAGTAACCCTTCCCAGGTGCAGTTTGCTGTGCTGGCAGAAGGTGGGAGGGTGCAGGTGACCAAAGGTAGGGGGCAGTTTACAAACTAGCCTGCAGCCCCAGAACAGGTCCCAGAGTAAACCCACCTGTCCTCCCTTCTTGATTGGTCTGGACAGTACAACATCCCATAGCTGTGAGAGTAGTGATTACAAGAAACTTGACCAGGGGCTTATTTGAATTTCTGTCCACACAAGGTAGTATGGCATGCAAAACAGGTGAAAATCAAAAGGAATCTGTGAAAACAGTCAAGCTAGAATCAAAGCAGGCTGAATTCTGTTTCCATCAAGAGGAAGGAATGGAGACAGTGACCACCTCCCATTACTTAGAGGTAGTGAACCTCTGAACACAAGGTCTCCATTTAATCAACATGGCTAAAAGTCATTTTGTCCAGGAAGCCTGAGCACTACTACCAAATTCACCCCAAGGTTCACTTAACACCAGCCTCCTGCAACCTGGTGGCCTTCAGAGGCATTTGAACTGCAACTCCCAGCATTCCCATCCAGCAGGGCCATTGACTGGGAATGCTGGGTGTTGCAGTCCGACCATGTTTGGACAGTGCAAGGTTGGGGAAGGCTGCTATACACCATAATAGCTGCAACAAGAACAAATAATAATTACAAACATATGAAGGGGGCACCAAGTTCAAATCCTGCAAAGTGTCATCGGGATACTACACTCATGGTTATCATGAGCAGGAAATGAAGTCCATTCTCAGATTTGATTTACAGGGAAAATGACACCAAAGGCATCCAGGACGAGGTCACTATGATTATCCATGGTCACCACTGAAAAATGTGCAGGACACTTTCACCACTGAAACCAACAGTGTTGCCTGATGCTGTGATACACTCACTGAATCACAATCTAAGTAGGAATTTGCCCCACCCCTTATTTAATATTTTATCAGGCAGCTCACAGCTTCTCTCCTCAGCTTCTTGCTAAGCAGTTTAGAATCCAACTGACTGATCCTTAAAATCGATTATTCTGCAACAAGTCTGTAGAGAGCAATATCCCAAGTGCAAGCCTTAAGGTATCTGACAATACGATTAATTAAGAATGTGAGTTTCCTAATCACAGAATGCCAGATTTAAAGCAGAGTATAAGTGTTGCACTTTAATAAACAATCAACTGTTCCTGGATGAAAAAGTGGTAATTAAGTTTCTGATTCTCTTTGCAAATGCTCACAGAGAAATCTGCTGCATGGACTGTGATGATAGTACACTGATGTTCAGGATGTATCTTTTGAGTCATCACAGTTATTGAAGTCAGTTGGGCTGGTTCCATTGAGCTCAGGCTTCCCCTCCACAGCCACGACTGCCTCTACCTGTTCTTCTCATCATGGAAAGATATGCTAAGCATGCAGCAGGAGATTTCACAAGGGGAAGTAAAATAGTAATGAAAAGAAACATCACTCAGTTCCTCTTTCATAAAAAGGTGATTGCTTGTTGAAGGTATGTCAGGAACTCCAGGTGTTAGCAGCCTAGGGGTTGGAACTAAATCACTGCCGAGCTTAATGAACCATCTCTAGGCTGGGCTCTCCTGTGGTTCTTGGAGAATGATTACGGGCAGTGCCGGTGATGGGGATTCCCTTGTTTGGCTAAAGTGTTTGGCTCCCCCTATTCCGTCAGTGCTGTAAAACCCTTAGTAGCTAGCCAATCTGCTTCTAGGCTCACTTCAAGTTCCTCACTTCAGTCTTTAAATGAGAAAAAGCCACGGACCTAGATGCTGAAAGGACAGCTTTTTCTTGCAAGAGTCAGCCTACTAAGTAAGATTCTCTTCTGATGCCCCTCACTGGGTGGCCTTGTAGACTATGGTTTGTAGGGAAAAGAGCCTTTTTGTATTATCTGACTGTGGCACTCCCAAGTTATGTTTGTCAAGCCCCTTAATTGTTGCCTTCAAGGCACCTGGAAGGCTACTTCCTTGAAGCATTCAAAAGCAGCTGGTTAATATATGGGGGGAATCCCATCAAATGCTTTGACTTTGCCTTTTGTCTCTTTTTTACTACTTTGTAATATCACGGTGTGGCAACTGCTTTTACAAATGTTATTGTTAGCTATGTGGAAGTTATATTTAACTATCGTGGTTGGACACCTTGAGTTGTGGTGGGATATCCAGTGGGATAGAAAAGATCTTGTTCAATGAAAATCTTAGCCCAGTGCTCAGCTGCTGTTAAGAAGGCAAACTCCATGCTAGGCATCATGAGGGCTGGAACAGAAAATGAAGCTGCCAAAATCTTACTTTCCTTCTACAGATCTTTGATGTGCCTGCACTTGGAATACTGTATTTCAGTTCTTGCTGCCTTACCTGAAAAGGACATTATTGAGTTGGAAAAGGTACAGAGAATGGCAACAAAAATGATCAGGGGGCTGGAGCAGCTCGCCTAGGAAGAGTTGCTACAACTGGGACTGTTCAGCTTAGAAATAAAGTTAGACATTCCCCCGCCCCCCCATAGCAATCAGATGCCAAGTCATCCCATGAAACTGATTGGTGGGAGATTTAGGACAGATAAAAGGAAGTACTTCTTCACACAAAGTATAGTTAACCTAAGGAATTCGGCTGCCATGAGAGGTGATGATGTCTGCCAATCTGGATGGCTTTAAAAGGGGCTTGGAGATTCAAGAGGGAGGAGGCTAACAATGGCTACTAGCCTCGATGGGCGAGCGCTGCCTCCTTTACCAGAGGTGGCATGCCCACATCCACCAGTTGCTGAGGAGTTTGGGCAGGAGGACGACTTGCACCCAAGCTGCAGGGAGGATCCTGTGGACAGCTGGTTTGCCACCATGTGTATGGAGTACTGGGCTGGTGCTGTGCTCCTTTCTCCAGAGCTCTAAGCATGGCTAAGTCTGGATTCAACACTGGAACTCCAATATCCACCAACAAGAGCCAGGTGCAAAGGCTAGGCTTAGGGTTAAAAAAACAGGTGCTGCTGAGTACATTTTGAGCCTAACAATTTGCTTCCAGTAGCACCACTGAGCTGAGTTCACAGTCCTCTCACAAGCAAGTCTACTCCTGAGCAGCCAAAACTTTCATTTCAGCAGGATAGGATAGAAAAGTTGTTTAAGTGGTAGTCAGAAATTCTTGTCAATCTATTGAAAAGTACCAAAGGCTGACCAGAAAATCCTGAACTACTTTATCCCAATGCTTGCTCTATGCTCTCATCATTTGCAGCATTAAGGTGTACTTTCAACACCTTTCCAATTCAGACCTGTCTTTCTTTTGACACTTTCCCAGTGTAATACTTCATTCTTTTCACATCCTACATTGCTTAGTATGTATGAAAAAGAACTGTGCACACCAGCCTGTTGGTGGCACAGGGGGCAGGGGTGTCATAATGTTGAGATACATAAATGCACGGCTGTTCTGCACATGCATTGTGATGTATCAGTGGGGATGACGTACCTATTGCAATTCCATGCTGAGGAAGAGAATGGACACTGTGTTACCATGCGGTTTGCGGAGGCCTGGTGCACAGCAGTGAAGGCAGAAGTGGATGTTTCTTTTGGGTTGCCACTGCAGATGAGCCTCAAGCAGTGAGCATCCTGAAACTCAATCCACAGACTTACTGATGCGAACCAAATCCCTGGGAAGGATTTTGCTTAAAAATGATAATCACAGTATTGAAGAGGGAGACAAGCAGAGTTAGTTAGCATTCCTTTCTTTTCGATTTCACAGTTCTCCTTCAGGCAAAAGATCCCTTGCTCTGGAGGACTGGCTTTCCCTCTGAATGACAAAAATATGGATGCTGTGCATTTTTGGCCTGGGTATTGGAACCCAGCCCTGAGGTGAACCTCAAAAGCAAGTGGATTCAGCAGGGCCTCCCTGCCACATTCTGCTCTGCCACCAAGCCCTGCAAGAATGCCCTACCGAGCCTGGGAGCCTGGCTCTCTTGGCTGAGATATGCCATTTGCAAAACAACTCCCACCCAGTGAAAGCTATGGTGCTCTCTAGTCAGTGCGCAACAACTGCACAGCCTTGCCTATCTTACGTACCTACAATCAATGCCCAGTGCCGTGTGTTGTCTGCCCTTAAGCAAACAAACACACTGTCTTGGAGGATGGCTGACCCAAAGTATGTGTATGTTTCATCAGCAAAATTCTGCTTTTTTCCTTTGGCAGGGAAGTGGGGCTGGAGGATAGGGGGAAGTGAGGTCAGAGTTCGGGGGACTGCAACAGGGGCTGGTAAGCAAAGGCTTCCCCAGGGCACCAGACACAAGCTTTCCTCCTTCCTCTTGCCCTGCAGAGCCCTAGTCAATGCAATCCATGTTCCCTCTGAGCATCCTGCTGCTTTTGGTTAAACCCTTTCCTTTAAGCACTGGCTTATGAGAGTGAGTGGGCTTTGCACACAGCTGGATTCTGAAACAACTGGGAATCAGCACACGGAGTTGCTCTACGGCTGCTCCTAGCCATACATTTCTGATGGATTTAAAAGATTAATGGACAAAAGGATGGCAGTGGACTGCAGCGTAATTGGATTTCGGCAAAGCATTTGATACGATGTCTCATGAAATCTTAATTGAAAAACTAATTGAGATTGGCTTGGATAAGGAAACTGTCATGTGAGCTGAAGACAGTAAACACAGTCTCTATAGGCAACAAACTATTCAGATGCACAGGTGCCCAGACTGTATGGCTCTGGAATGGTTATTAGCAAGAAGGTTGCTTTATTTATTTATTAGATTTATATCCCACTTTTTCACATAGTGAACTCAAACCAACTTACATCATTCTCCCCCTCCTGCTCTCAATCTTATCCCCACAACAAGAACAAACCTGTGAGAGTCTATGACTGGCCCAAAGTCACACTTTCGGCTCCATGGCCAAGTGGGGACTAGAGCCCAGATCACCTGGGTCCCAGTCCTGCACTCTTGGCCACTACACTACACTGGTATCCAAGAAGGCAGGGGCACAAACACTAGATATACATATTACCATATATATTGCCTTATAAGTGACTCATGTATATGACAAGGTAAATATTTTGGGCTGTTTATATATGTCAGGCATATACAATGACCCCTGATTTTTACTTTGCTATTTTTGGTTTCTTATGTGCTACAAGAAGTGCCCATCAGTTGCTGAACAAAGAATTAGTGCTTCCAAAGCAACCAAAAATGAGTGAAAATGTTCATCTCTGGAGCAGGCAGGTGAGCAGAGCTCACATGAGAATCCCACTGGGATTGCCCCACTGCCTGTCAATCCCAGTTAATTTACACTATGCTCCCTGTTACATCCAAATGGGGAGTCTGACTTACTATCCCTGTTTGTAACTTAAAACACAGAGTCTAGTTAAACCATGTAATGGAAAACTGTGGTTTTAAGTTAACCAGGCACAGTGACAGAGAGGAGAGGTATGTGTGGGTGGGGTGCTGTAATCCTAAGGGTCCTTTTCGTTTGCCTACAGAAACCCAGAGGAAATGCCTGGCAAGGAGAAATAGTCCCGCTGATAAGGAAAGCCATCCAAATCCAGAATGGAAGCAGGTTTCTGAACACACGTCCTTGCTAGATGCCTTCATAGTTCAGGGATATTATACATGCTCATATGGACATACACAGATTCAGAGACAGCATCCTATGCAGCCTTTCCCTGGAGGTCCATTCTCATCCATGACTGGCTGGATGCAAACCATCAAGTTGTTCAGTCAAAGTCTTACCACTTTAGTTTGCTTCAGAATCATTGACATGGAAGCCAGAAATGCATTTTGCAGAAGCAAAGCAGCACTTTTGTTTTAGCTTTGTCAACTATATTTGCAGGGAAATTGCATGCTGTTTGAGTGGACTGATTATTTACATTCATATTAAAATACTCCAGTACCCTGCATACCTGTATTGCTGCTGATCAGCATAATTTTAGAAGTGGATTTTTATTAATTAGCATTTAAAGAGAGGGCAGGCTATGAATAGTCAAGAACAATAATAATTATGTGTGCAGTATTCACTATTTAGGTCACAGCTATGACAAAGCTAGAAGTGTTGCTCCAAAGCTCTGTGGATGTTTGAGGCACAATTGTCTAACCTCTACTGGATTTCTTAAAGGGATGCTTTTACATGGGTGTGCAGATATCACAAAGATGGCACCTTAGTGGCCTAAATGGTTTTCTTTTCCAGATATGGTGCAAAATCATCTGCACCATATTAATAAGCGAAACTGGTTTGTATGCCTTTGTAGGAAGATAATTATCAAGGTTTTCCCTGTGGCAATGAGAGAAGGGAAAGGAAGAATCAACTTACTTCCAATGTACATTTCCTCTCTCATTTTCTTAAACTTGAAACAAGTACTTCATAATCTAGAGCTGGAAAAAAGTTAAATAAAAAGAATCTGTTTAATAGAATCCTTCCACCTATCTTGCTTCATCTTTTCTAGTTCAGCCAGCAACTTCCTGCAAGTAAGAATATACCAAATATGCAGATCCACATACACAATAGAACGAAGTGCATTTGCTGTATATAACTATACTGTTTGCAATCTGTCCCTTGGACACCCTAAGAAACAGTCCAATGATTCACATCCAGATAACAGCTGGAAGCTCATGCAGGCTACAGTTGTAACTGTCATCCAAGATCAGGGATTTAAGTTTTGCGAAGTGTCATTTTATGCTGCATTCCAAACTATGAAACCAGATCATTTTAAAATTCATGATCCCTGATGCTTAAACTGCACTTTAATTTTTCACTAAAGATTTTGCTACACATTTTATGAATGCTTACGTTCTGCCTTGCACACAGAAAACAAAATGGAACAGTATTAAGATATTGGTGCAGGTTTTGCACTGCTCCAGCATTTTGCTTTCCTGCTGAAGCATAGAATGCTAGGGGCAGACATCTTGCGTATCCCACGTGTCGCTCCATTACATCCAAAGAGGCTGGTGTGCCCTTCAGCTGCAAATAAACCTTCAGAACTTAGAACATAAAACAGTATCAACGCTTTGCTGATTATAGGGATGTCTTCCCTCCAGCCAAGCATGTAACTGAAATCCTTAACTTTTGGGGCAGCAAAGGCTCTACAGGCATTGCTGCGAGGTCAGTTCTCTCTGAGATCTAGAAACTATGATTGCCTGAAGAAATTTAAACATACACCAGAACTTGCCCCCTCACCCCCATTCTCACACTTTCATTCACCCAGATGTGCATGGCTACCAGACCATTACATGGAAAGTCAAAGATGGCTAACAATATACACTTAGGATTCAGAGAAGAGTCTTCATGGTCCAAATGAGTCCTAGGGACGTTTGTTCTTAAGCGCATAAGAGAAAGGCTATCAATTTCGGTGTTCCCTTTCTCACAATGCTCACCAGAATAGGAAGCCCAAAAGCAGAACATTAATGCAACAGTACCCTCTTACTCATGTTTCCCAGCAACTGGCATACAAAGGCATACGGACTCTGCTGGCTACAGTACTGGAGATAATATAAATGGGTAGCCCTTGAGGGCCTTGTTTTTCTTGTTGCTACTGCAATTCTCAGTCCTGCTCAGCTATTGTAAACTCAAGGCTGTGGCTCATAGTTCTTCTGCTTCTGCTTCTGACTTTTCCTACCCTCGCATGATTGTCTTCTTTAGTGAGTCTTGCCTTCTCACACTGTGCCCACAGTACGGCAGCTTCAGTCTTAGCATCTTAGCTTCAAGGGAAAATGGGCTTACTTTAATGAAGGACCACTTGTTTGTCTTTCTGTAGGGCCAGCCTATTCACGAAGCTCTCCTGCGGCACCATGTTTCCAATATATCAATTTTCTTCACTGTACAGCTTTTACACACACACATACATAGTGATTAGGGATACAATAGTGTGGATGACCCTAGCCTTGCTCTCTGGTAAAATGTCATTACACCTGATCTTTGCTAGTTCTTTAATTCTTGCCCTTCCACATCTCAGTCTTCTTCTAATTCCTTGGCTACAGTCTCCATCTAAATTGGTGACTGTGCCAGGAGGCCAACTTCTCTCACTGGGCTAGTCTCTTGGCAGGGCCACCCAAGATGAAATGGTCAGAGCTGAGGGACCAGATGTAGATGCATATACCCCCTTCAGAAGGAACTATCACGTCAGTAGAAGAAAAGGTGTCTAATGGTGATGGGGACACTGAAACTCCTGAATGACAGCTATTGTGCAGCAGCAGCAATTAAAGGAGAACTGGTGGAGAATCCTTCACAGACAATGGCAGTGACACTCAAGCTAACTCTGGTTAGTACTGTGCAGAAGGAGGAGAAGGTTAAACCACTCCTCAGAATTCTTACCTTGTAAACCCTATGATGAAACTATCCAAAATAAACTAAGGGAAAGAGTCAGTTGGTGAGACTCCCAGGTTGGAAGGCACACAACTAGCTGCTGAAGAAGACCAAAGGACAAGTACAAACAGTGCTTTTGCTAATGAGGCAACTAGATCAAAGCTGAAAGGAAGTCTATTGTCCAACATGCTCAGAAGTGAAAGAAAAGTTTGATGCTCCACAACACATACAACTGGAACATGAAACCAGAAGTATGAATCCAGACAAACTGGAAACTGTAGAGTCAATGGAATAATTAAACATTACAGTGCTTGGTGTGAACAAACTAAAAAGGACTAGAAGGAGATATTTTCAGTCAAACAACTCTGGAAATGACGCACTCAGAAAAATTGCAGTGGCTCTAATTATGAGGCCTCATTCCTTGTAAACCATATAATAAAACAATTCCATATGTTAAGACTCTGAAAAGGGTAGTAGTCAAATTAGCTGGTTTCTATTGCTTTTGATTTAATTAAAAGCCACATGCTAGTCTAACATTTGAAGAAGCAATTCAGCCTTTAGGCTGCTGCTTGCAATACACTGCACCATTCACACTCAAGGGCATTCCAGACAAAATCGGGACCACACAAACTTTTGCATGTGGACACTACAACAAGCTGGTCTGCAATGAACCATGAAAACAAGGCTGAGAGTTGATTGTTATGTTGCTCCTTCTGGCTTTCCCCCTCCATGGTTGGGTTTACTTATGATGAGGCAAATCCCCCATTGCAAATAGAGTGGGCAACCCCAGATTCATTTAGGTTAAGGACGGAGAGATTGGTCTATTTCTGGACTGTCAGTTTTTCATGGGTTCACCTATACATCTATTGCAGAAACAGAACAGAACACCACACAGATAAGTGCATGAAAATGTGTTTAAATACTATTTAGATACACATTTGAATCATATTCTCTCACTATTCCTCTAAATTCCCTAGGTGATGTCTCACTGAGCTACTCTTCTCACTGCCCTTGACTGTTGCAGATTACATAAAATGACTAGAGATATAAGCCAGAAAAACAAAAACATACACAGGAAAGAAGATGGTCGAGCGCTATCTTACTCCAAAGCAGCTTTGCCTCCCTACCTCTTGCAGGGCAAGTGGATGGATTACAGCTTGAACTTTTTTCCTTCTGTTTCTGCAAGGAAAAGTGCTAGAGACCTGCTTTAAAAGTAAAGCAGACAAGACAGTCAGAGTAGGGTGCTAGGGTACCTTGATCTTATATTTCTGTATGCACAGAATGCCAAAGTGCTACATGTCACAATTCTCTTTGCTACTGTGACTTCCTTTTAACAGCCTGGAGCATAGAAGAATGGCAACTGTACAATACAGCAACGGTTCAACCTACAGTAGCTAGCCATGGTGAACTACCATGCTGTCCCAATGCAGCTCACTTCCCACAAGTTGACATATTCTTTTGGGAACAGGCCACCCAGAAAACCCATGGCTTGTTAAGGCCATGAAGAGCAGCCAAGTCATGTGGAACTGACTTCATCTTGTCTTGTGAGGATTTACCATCCACCTTGTAGAGTCCTAGAAAATTGTGCATCTGTGTACTTTGCTCTGATTATTTGTCTCTTATTTTATTTTTGCCAGGCTTTCCATACTGCACACTTATGGCTGTCCAATATATGTAGTCTTGCCCTGCCAAAGCCTTTGTAAGTTTCAGCTGCTGTTTGAACATGTCCTGGAGTCCCCAGCTACTCAAGAAAGGGAAAATAGTCATTCCCCCATGTTCTGGAACACTCAGTGCTGCATTCACTTGATTCCCTGACTGTTCTAAAACAGCTGGAGGAGCAAGGGGGAGAACAAGCCACAGTGAATCCAAATGCATCATGTAGGTCACCTGCATCACGGTTTGTTTGCAGAACAACCCAGACTGAATAGGGGGATTTTTTGCAGGCTGCCTTGGTGTTTTGTGTAAATGTGCCCCCTGAATTCTGTACATTTTAATGCATGCTATTGGAGTGTGCTAATCTGTAAGAAGATAAACCTCTTCTGCTACAATGTGATAGACAATCAGACCTCCTTTTACTCAAACTGTAGACAGCTTGAAGCACTTTGATCTATTTTTCCCATGGCTGCTGCTTCTTAATTTAATTTATGAGAGAACTAAAGTTCAGCAAAGAAGTCAGAACCTCTTCAGATGGGCATTATGCCAAGTAAACACCTTCACAGTTCAGCTAATTTAAAACCTTGCAGTGACCTCTAAACCCTCTGAAGGCCAACTTTCAAACAGACCACAGGCCAGGAGATAGGAGCTTGGATGGAATCACACAACCCTCTTTCCATGCACAGCAAATTTGTGTGTGGTCGGGGGGAGAGGGGTGGATATGGTGGAAAAGTGAGAGTATGTCCACCTGTATTGGAAAAGTAGCACTCTCACATTTTTACTGACTAAATGCTATAGAGTAAATGCCAACTGGTTGACTTTGGGAAGTCACAGACTTTCAGCTCAACCTATCTAACAGGGCTGTTGTTGTGAGGGCAAGACTGATAGCAGCAGAAAAAAAATGATGTAAGCTGCTTTGAGTTTTTTGTAATAAAAAATGGTGGGATATAAATCTAACAAATATATAAGTTAATAAAATAGATACACATATATTCCAATGTGCACACATCTACTGACATATTCTTATCTCTTAAAAATCAGTTGACATAAGCTTTCAGTTTTAGTTTGTGGCACTGTAATAGGCCTCAAGTAATCCTTTTTATAAGATAGAGCTGTTTGCTTTTATTACTTTATTTCTTCATCTCTACTTATGCAATTGTCAAAGTGTCCCCAGCTTTAAATCCTGGCAAATAGTGAATAGTAACCTATCATATTGGTTTAACAAGATTTAACATTAGTTCTCATATGCAAGTTCCTGAAAGAAGGACTGTGTTGCCCTGGAAGGTTAACTTTCTGTGGTTTATTTGCCCAGAAATTGACCTCTATCAATGTTAATTGCAGTTAGCAGTTAAATCTGGTGGGTTTCAGAGATAGAGTGAATGTTTGTCTGCTCAGTTTTTTGTTTAAAAAAATTAGCACAATCTGGTGTGGGGAGACTGGAGACAGAAATATGATGAGGTTTTACTCTTAATGATCTGGAAGTGGTTTAAAATAAATCAGTAATTTCCAGGGGAAAAATATATTTTAAATTGTGCCATTGTTTATCTTTTCAGTCTCATTTGCTCTTTTATCCAATATGTTTCCGCAACTTGCCACCCCACTTTTAGTCACTGTGTTCTTCTTCCATAGGCAATCTGAGCCATTTAAGACTCTCCAGGTGAAAAGGAGAGTTATCTTGTACAGAACAGGAGAACCAGTCAGATTTGTCTGTGTGATGCGTCACACAGGGGAAGGCAGCTGAGTGGAAGAAATCGCATGATTCCTCCAGCCAAATCATGGATCCCACAGTGAACAGATGGCCTCATGTCACTGCAAAGCCACTCAGGTCTAGTTACGTGCTGATATTACTGATGGTAAACAACGTCACCTGAACAGGTTGTGCTTTTAAAAAATCAGCAGAAAGAACAAAATTAATGTGGCTATCTGTTTATTTAGCAGCGTTGTATCTTGCCTTTCCTCCATTATGGAACTCAAGGAAACACAAGTGGGATGTTCCAGGTGGTCTCCTCTCCTGGCATTGAACAGACCCGGATTGGCTACATCAAATGTTTCAAGCCATGGTTTTCAGCACAGCTAGAAACTTTCATCATAAGCGAGAGGTGCTTTCAAAGCAGCCTTAATGGCTTGCTAGAGAACACGTGGGCCACCAGATGATGTGGGACTGCAGTTCCCATTGCCTATGCCAGCATTGGCAACAATGAGGGATGTCTGGGCTTGCAGCCCAACAACATCTGGAGGGCCACAGCTTCCCTACTTAATGTTTTCATCCTAGCCTATAGTTGCAAATAAGGTTCAGGCACAAAATTCAAGCCCCAAAATCCTGGTTATTAGTCACTGCTGGCAACTCTTGGTGTTCATATAAGGAAGGGGAAGAGGAATTCAGTTTCAGGAGGAGAGGGGCTAAAAGAGAAGTGTACCAAGCTGTGTAGTTCCCAACTGTTTTGCAAAATCAACCAAGGTTATATCTGTACCAGGCCTGAATAAAATGTACTGAGGAGGAGGAGCAGCAGCAGCAGCAGCAGTAAGCGTTTCTCAGGGATACCCAGTACAATTATAGAATGAAAGAATGCGACTACAGGACTCACCCATTCTATTTCATTCCATTCCATTCCCACCTGTAGCCAACATTGTTGGGGTGGTTTTCAACAAATTATAAAAACAATAAAACGTAATAGATAAAAACATTATCAAGAATTAAAATTAATTTAAAATAGCACAAAACATTAAAAAATTAAAAAATTAAAAGACCTGGCCAAGAATTAAAAAGGTACCTGGCTAATTTTATTAGGCCCCTGAATGACCAGGGAGGTCTTTAAAGGCCTGTGCAAACAAGGCTGTCTTAACCTGGTGCCGAAAAGATGGCAAATTTGATGCAAGGCAGGCTACAAAAGGGAGGTTATTCCAAAGGTGGGCAGGGGGCAACACAGAAAAGACTTTCCCTCTAGTGCCACCCTCCAAGCCTCTCAAGGGGTTGGCATCCAGAGAAAGGACTCAGCAGTTGAGTGTAGTGTCTTGGTAGATTGGGATTTGGAGAGGTACTCTGACAGGTTTTGCATTCCTAAACTGTGTAGGGGTTTTATAGGAACAGACCAGCACCCTAATTTGGGAGTGAATGTGTACAGGCAGCCAGTGCTATCTGAGCCTCAAAGCAGAAAGGATCCAGAAGAAGGCAACAAAAATGATCCAGGGTTTGGAAACACTTCCCTGTGAGGAAAGACAGAGAGAACTGGGCATGTGCAGCCTTGAAAAGGGAACACTGAGGGGGAACATAGTATCCCTCTATAAGTACCTCAAAGGCTGTCACAAAGAGGAAGGTCAAGATCTTTTCTTGCTGATACCAGAGTGCAGGACATGGAATAATCAAGTTAAGCTGCAACAACCCAGTTTTGGGCTAGACATCAGGAAAAGCTTCCTCCCTGTCAAAGCAATATGACAGTGAACCAGCTGCCTAGAGAGGTGGTGGGCACTCCCACACTGGAGACATTCAGAAAGAAAGTGACCAGCCATCTGAGTGGGATGGTGTACCTTGGTGTCCTGCAACAGCAGTGGTTAGACCGCATGGCCTTCATGGTCCCTTCCAACTCTATTATTCTATGAAAGTTTCTGCTCCTCATAGATGATTTGGGTGCTGCCTTTGTACTTGTAAATCTGAAGGGCTAGAAGCAGCATTCTGCCACCCACGCATGACTCCCTCCTCCTCCTTGAAAATTATACTCAATACAGAAAAATGGTTGGGGGCATGGGAACCCTTGCCAAGCTTCAATTTCAGCTTCCAGAGATGAGCTAAAACTTTATAAAGGTGAGTGCAGAATTCTAGCTCACAAAACATGAAAGTTCACAATTTAAAGCCAAGCTAATTTTCATTGCAATTTTAAGAATGTCACAGCTTTGAGCAGAAAATTCAAATTTGAATCTGCGGTATTATTTTTCTTGACAGACCAATTTCAGGCAGATCTGGAAGAGGTCTGTACAGTATGGCACTTTTTCAGAGGAATGTACCACTAGCAAGACTAAAATAGTCTTAAGGGCCGGGGCTGGGGCAGGGCTCTTGGCTTTACCAATGGCTTTCTTGTTCTATTTTAGGGTAAGTTCTTTTGCTGTTAAAGCCTGATCCCAGAGTATCCCATTTCCAAATGGTATACTTTGCCAAGGGTTCATATGTTCCTTGGAAGCCAGTTTCCAGAGCTAGCTAAAACAGATTGGATGAATCTACACCTGATCTAACAAAGCAACGGCATTCTTGTGCATACACTTTTGGCACAGTCTCATGATAGGAAGACACACTTCAGCTGAGCAGCCCCAAGACAGAATGCAACCCCTGGCTCTTTCTCTGCCACTTTCCAACAAAAATAGTCCCTTGGGATCTGCTATTTGCATTTCAGGAATGCCTCCATTGCTGCCAATGGGAGCTTCCCTGAAAAACAAAAAACAGCTCCAGGGAACAATGTTTGTGCAGCAACAAGCATATCATCATCACGGAAGAGGTGTGTGCGTGTGTACATGCACATGCATGCACACAGTCACTTGCACACTCAATTAGGAGAAAATGAATGAGAGAAGAATAGTTAGAGTCAAAAGCATTTAAAGAAGATGTAAAATTTAGCACTTAAAAAAAGATGCAAAACTGCCTCAAAACTAAATTTCAGGTCAATGCCCTGGAAATCATTTTAAAACTAATGTGATCTTCCTGAGCACCAGATGATGTCCACAAGACATCAAAGTCTATTTTGATATAACTGGTTTACAGATCACAGCCATATGCATTTTATTAGCAAGTTGCACACGTGTTCAGTTAAACTGGGCTCTCTCTGGAAAAGTTTAAAAAAAGCTTTCCCTGAATAGCTATCATATAGATCAGTTTCAGTCAGATAACCAAGAAAACCAAATGTAGGAGACTGCACATCTTTGCTTTCTAATTTTTGAAAATATTGGTTTTGTTATGCGATATCCTGCAATCACAACAGCTTCCCTCAATGACAGAGTTCTACGGTTTTGCTATTTCTTGGCACAAGTAACTGTGCCAGTGGCATTGAACCAAAGCCTTACTTCGCATGGAAAAATTGAACAGATATGTGCAAATGAAGAAGAAAAAGAAAGAAAAGAAATGGAACTGGAAGAAAGTTGCAACAGCAGAACAAGAAACACTGCACAGTTTCAGTTATTTGTCAGAACATTCCTTGCCTGAATCCAAACTCATCCACATGCAGCTGTCAAGAGCTCCTCTATAGCAGTTTATTTTATAGATTTGCTTCCTGCCCTTCAATTTAAGTGTCTGAGATACAGCCACAAAAATGGGAAATTTGTCAACAACAAACCCCAAAACAAATAAAAACACCAGCACAAAAATAAAAATAGCACTTATGATTCTCAGTAAAGGGCCAGTATCACTGAGGTTTAAGAGGTCTAGGCAGGATTTATTCTAACGAGCAGCTAGACACATTTTGTCCAGTTGGGTGGGGCGGGGAAGCTATGCAGTATCAACTAAGTCTTTGTGCAGTTGGAAAAATTGACCAGTGTTTGTTTCTGAAAAGTAACAGATAAGATTTAAAAAAAACAAAGCAAAATAAACAAAACAAAATAAACAAAATAAAGGAATAGAATACCGAGGATACAACCCTATTTGCATTTAGACAGAAAAGTGCCTATAGTCTCAGCATGTCCCACCCAGCATAACCGGCTGGAGGGTCAGTATCATAAGATGATTATCACTTGCTGTCCATCTTCATAACCTTCCATTAAGTATATATTACAGGGGCCAACTGTTCGGCTAGTCAAAAGCATGTATAAATGCATGTGCATGTCAACAGTGCATGTAGGTATGCAACAGTGGCACAAAGCAACATTAGTGCAAAGAAGACTACATGATTGTGCCATATGCCATACCAGATCTCACACCATCACCACTACATCCATATTTCTTCTTTTTTTGAGATGGATGGACTGTCACCATTTGGGACTGGCTGGGATGAGTAGAGTCGCTTGGAGACTTCTGAGAAAATTCCTTTAAAACACAACTTCTCTCCTGTTTTAGCAGTGTCTTTGGTTCTGAGCTTTCATTTAATCATCCATAGGTGCTCCAAGAACACAATCAATGCTCTAAGGTCACATTCAGTGAGGTGGCATATTTCAATAGATGCAGGGGTATTCATTTTCTAACTCAACCGAGAGGCTGTATCTGCTTATGGACCAATATAACACTTGTGTCGATGAGATGTTCAGAAGAAGAATTATGAGGCTTAAGAGCTATAAGACCACGAGTGTTGTTACATTTCTATATCTTGCATTGGACAATGTCATCCAGTGAACATCGTGATACTTTTAAGTTGAAGTATCTCTCCATATTCTAGTGAGAGTTTTGCCAGGGGTTGGAACAGCATTGGGTTTGTACCTGGAAGGGCTCTTGTGAATCTTGTCCAAGTTTAGTCAAGGCTGCAAGAGGAGTGAAGTTTCATAACCAGAAGCAAGGCAGCTTCAAGCACTCAGCCAGAGTCAGCTGCTTCATACAAACTTTGCAAACATCTCTATTGTCAGAGACAGACTATCGGTGCTCTTTGTGCCTCTTACTGTGCTGAATTCCTCTCAACTTTACTGTTCCTTCTCGTTGACTAACAGCTTCAGCCTTGAAAGCCTTGACCCCTTCACCCACCAAGCAAATCGTGTTCTTTCAATGCTAGCAGCACTGTTTTGAGACATGAGCAGGTGGTGTGTGAACTAGCAAAGCCACTGCAGAACTGGATGCTACAATCCAGCATCGCAAAGAGCTTGGTTCTGTACCATCAGTCCTGTGAAAGAATAAATCCCAGTCACCACAATTATAATCAGAGGAGAGTGTTCTCTGCCTCAGTTATACCTTTTGTAGGGAGAGAATGTACATCTCAGCCACACTTTGTGTTTTCTTTTATTTTCACTTCCTTCTTTCCTTCCTCTATTTTTCTTATTTCTTCTAATCATTTTCATGTGCTCATCCTTCTCTCATATATTTATTTTTTCCATTAGAAAAATTATAGGAAATGCTCATGCACTGAAGATGAGGTGGAGGTGCACCAGTTTCTTATGCAGGGGGGAAAATGTTTAGAATAAATGCAGGGCCTTGGAAAAACTGAAAGGTCTTCACCTGGCAAGGACATGTCACATGACATCAAAGAAGGCACCATTTAAGCCTGCTGGGGAACAATGCTCCATCAACGGCGCACACAACCAAGACGACTGCCTCCTGATTCACTACCTGCCTCCTTTCAGGGGACATATGGCAGTGATAGTGCCAGGACAGGACTCTAGAGGAAAGGATCAGGACACAGTCAGCAGAATTAGTCAGAGGAACTGCAAATGCGCATACCATATTTTGAAATAAGTTATGAAGTAAACATTATGTTTAAAGGATGTGCATGTACATGTGTGTGTGTGACCGTTAAATAATCTAGGGTCCAAATTTATGAAACTGAACTTCTGCCAGGGTCCAGAGTGACTCTGAAGTGATCTCAGTATATGGGCAGGAAGGTGTGTGTGTGAGAGAGTACATGCAGTCACATAGAATCCTTCAAGCATCCAGATCCCAAGGCATGTAAGAATTGAGGTAAACACCTGCACTTTGAATTGTACTTGCAGACTGAATTGCAACTGGTGAATTGGTTTAACCCCCAGTGAGATAAATTCCCATTGACTGGGCCTGGTTTGCTGCTTAGCAATTCTATTTTGGACAAACTGTAGTTTCTGAACAGTCTTTAAAAAGTAGTCACTGTTTATAATCAATTGCAGAGGTCTAGTCTGGAGAGTGCCGAAGTAGGAACAGACGCACTCAGGTTCCCTCTGCATGTCAGGAATACAACTAGTACTTGAATGCAATTAATGAAAGGTGTTGCCTGCCACAGAAGCCACTTTGGCTTCCGGTGACAAAACTGGACCTAGGAGCACCTTTCACTATGACTCACTTCTACAATAAAACCAGAAAGGAAGACAATAAAGGCAGCAGTGATGAAGTTCAAAAATAGCATCAAGTGAGTCACTGCACATAGGTCATACTTCTGAAGATGGAATGTTTCCCAGTTTTACCTGAGAGAGTTTATTCTGAAGTATTAGGAAAACTTCTTTACAGAGCATAGAGTAGTGGCTCAAGTGTTTGACTGGGACTCAGGGGAACTACGTCCTAGTCCCCACTTGGCCATGAAGTTCACTGGGTGACTTTGGGCAGTCACTGACTCTCAGCCTAGCCTGCCTTAAAGGATTGCTGTGAGGATAAAGTGATGAGTGTAAGTGGTTTTGGGTCCTTTGCAAGAAAAAGGAAAGATATAAATATAATAAGTAAATGCAACCACACACATGCATGGTTCAATCCTATTTCAAGTCCCACTTATTTGAGTTGGAAATATTCAGTTACATATCTTGACTATTCAATTGGAATTAGAGAGTATATTTAGAAACTTATCTTTGGGGTTTTTATTTTACTTTTTTGAGCATTGAGACTCTTCTTAGTATTGCTGGTAGACATGGTTTAAAGAAATAAATTAAAGAGGCATGATCCTAGGAAACACACCACAATTCTTTTAAACAATCTAAGCTAGAGAGTAATCAGCAGTCAGAAGGTTTTCATAACAAGCAGAGATCAAATGATCCCTCTTTGCAAGAGTGGAAAAGACATTTTGGTTCAGTAAAGAAGTTGAATCAACACACAAATCAGACCCAGCCCTGGGAGAACTAAACACTTCAGTCTAATGGACTAAATTTTCATATTGGTGCTTTGTTGCTACGTGTCATCAAGCTGTCTTTGACTTGTGGCAACGCTCCAAAGTAACTGCCCTCCATAATGTCCTCCTTTTTCACCCGCTTCTTCTCTGTATCCCAATTATCTTTGTGGTACTGCAGTAACACCCCTTCATGGATCACTGCCTTGTTGTGGCGAAGGGGCTTGTGTAGCTCAATGAAGCTATGAGCTATGCCATGCAGGGCCACCCAAGACGGACAGGCCATAGCAGAGAGCTCTGACAAAACATGATCCACTGGAGAAGGAAATGGCAACCCACTCCAGTATCCTTGCCATGAAAACCCCATGGACAGTACCAAAAGGCAAAAAGATAGGACGCCAGAAGATGAGCCCCTTAGGTCGGAAGGTGTCCAATATGCTACTGGGGAAGAGCAGAGGGCTAGTACTAGTAGTGCCAGAAAGAATGAAGCGACTGGGTCAAAGCCAAAAGCACATTCAGTTGCGGATGTATCTGATGGTGAAAGGAGAGTCTGATGCTGCAAAGATCTATACTCCATAGGAACCAGGAAAGTAACATCCATGAATCAAGGCAAGCTGGACATGGTCAAACAAGAGATGACAAGACTAAACATCGACATCTTAGGAACTAAGATGGACAGGAAGGGGTGAATTAATTCAGATGACCATCAGGTATACTACTGTGGGCAAGAATCCCTCAGAAGAAATGGAGTAGCCTTCATAGACAATAAAAGAGCAGGAAAAGCAGTACTGGGATACAATCTCCAAAATGACAGAATGATCTCAGTTTGAATCCAAGGCAAACCATTCAACATCACAGAAGTCCAAGTCTGTGCCCCAACCACTGATGCTGAAGAGGCTGAAGTTGACCGGTTCTATGAAGACCTACAACACCTTCTAGAATTAACACCAAAAAATGATGTCCTTACCATCATGGGGGATTGGAATGCTAAAGCAGGAAGCCAAAAGATAACCAGAATAACAGGCAAGTTTGGCCTTGGAGTACAAAATGAAGCAGGGCACAGGTTGGTAGAATTTTGTCAGACAATACCATGGTCATAGCAAACACTCTTTTCCAACAACCCAAGAGACAACTCTACGCATGGACATCACCAGGCAATCAACACAGAAATCAGATTGACTATGTGCTCTGCAGCCAAAGATGGAGAAGCTCTATTCAGTCAGTAAAAATTACTGACTGTATAGAGCTCAGATCATGAGTTTCTTGTTGCAAAATTGCAACAAGGAACTGACTGTGGCTCAGATCATGAGCTTCTGGTTGCAAAATTTAGGCTTAAATTGAAGAAAGTAGGGGAAAGCACTAGGCCACTCAGGTATGACCTAAATCATATCCCTGATGAATATACAGCAGAGGTAGCAAATAGATTTAAGGAATTAGATCTGATAGAGTGCCTGAAGAACTATGGATGGTGATTCGCAACATTGTACAAGAGGTAGCAACTAAAACCATCCCAAAGAAAAAGAAATGCAAGAAAGCAAAATGGCTGTCTGAGGAAGCTTTACAAATAGCTGAGGAAAGAAGTGAAGCGAAAGGCAAGGGAGAAAGGGAAAGATACACCCAATTGAATGCAGAATTCCAGAGAATAGCTAGAGGAGATAAGACTGCCTTCTTAAATAAACAGTGCAAAGAAGTAGAAGAAAACAATAGAATAGGGAGGACCAGAGATCTCTTCAAGAAAATTGGAGATATGAAGGGAACGTTTCATGAAAAGATGGGCATGATAAAGGACCAAAACGGCAGGGACCTAACAGAGGCAGAAGAGATTAAGAAGAGGTGGCAAGATTACACAGAAGAACTATACAAGAAAGAGCTTAACATCCCTGATAACCACAATGGGGTGGTCACTTACCTTGAGCCAGACATCCTGGAATGTGAAGTCAAGTGGGCCTTAGGAAGTCTGAGCAACAACAAAGCTTGTGGAGACAACAGTATTCCAGCTGAGCTATTCAAAATCCTAAAAGACGATGCAGTAAAAGAGCTACACTCAATATGCCAGCAAATTTGGAAAACTCAACAGTGGCCACAGGACTGGAAAAGGTTGGTTTACATTCCAATTCCAAAAATGTTCAAACTACCGCACCATAGCACTCATTTCACATTCCAGCAAAGTTATGCTCAAAATTCTACAAGCTAGGCTCCAGCAGTATGTGGACCAAGAACTACCAGAAGTAAAGACAGGATTTGGAAGAGGGAGAAGAACTAGAGATCAAATTTCTGGATCATGGAGAAAGTTAGGGAGTTCCAGAAAAACATCTAGTTCTGCTTCATTGACTATGCTGAAGCCTTTCATTGTGTGGATCACAACAAAATGTGGTAAGTTCTTGAAGAGATGGGAGTACTAGACCATCTTATTTGCCTCTTGAGAAACCGATATGCGGGTCAAGAAACAACAGTGAGAACTGGACACGGAACCACTGATTGGTTCAAAATTGAGAAAGGAGTTCGGCAAGGCTGTATACTGTATTGCCCTGCCTATTTAACTTATATGCAGAGCACATAATGAGAAAGGCAGGGCTAGATGAATCAAAAGTTGGAATTAGGATTGCTGGGAGAAATATCAACAACTTCAGATATGCAGATGATACCACTCTAATGGCAGAAAGTGAAGAGGAACTAAAGAGCCTCTTGATGCAAGTGAAGGAGGAAAGCACACAAGTTGGCTTGAAACTCAACATTAAGAAAACTAAGATCATGGCATCCGGTCCTCTCACTTCCTGGCAAATAGATGGGGAAGAAATGGAGGTAGTGACAGATTTTATTTTTCTGGGCTCCAAGATCACCGCAGATGGGGACAGCAGCCAAGAAATTAAAAGACGCATGCTCCTGGGTAGGAAAGCTATGGCAAATCTAGACAGCATACTAAAAAGCAGAGACATCACCCTGCCAACAAAAGTGCGTATAGTCAAGGCTATGGTTTTCCCAGTTGCAATGTACAGCTGTGAAAGCTGGACGATAAGGAAGGCTGAGTGCCAAAGAACTGAGGGCTTCGAATGTGGTGCTGGAGGAGACTCCTGCGAGTCCCTTGGACTGCAAGGCGATCAAACCAGTCAGTCCTAGAGGAGATTAACCGTGACTGCTCTTTAGAAGGCCAGATACTGAAGATACTTTGGCCCCCTAATCAGAAGGAAGGACTCACTGGAGAAGAGCCTAATGTTGGGAACAACTGCCATCAAAAGAAGAAGGGGACGGCAGAGGATGAGGTGGCTAGATGGAGTCACTGAGGCAGTTGGTGTGAGCTTAAGTGGACTCTGGGGGATGTTGGAGGACAGGAAGGTCTGGAGGAATGTTGTCTATGGGGTTGCAATGGGTCGGACACGACTTTGCGACAAACAAGAAGAAGAAGAAGAAGAAGAAGAAGAAGAAGAAGAAGAAGAAGAAGACGACGAAGTAATAGCATGTATTAGATTTTTGATCACTCTTGCTTGCTCCCTCTGCAGCCAGCTGAAACCATCTACAGTCATGGGTTCCACATAATGACAATCCATCATTTAAAAAATCTGCAGTTCACAATCCAGCAATATACTAGAGGTCTTTCATGGACTGTATTTCATGAATGACTAACAATTCAGATTTAACCCATAGTTCTGGTCTGCACACAATGGCAACCTATGATTCATGGTAAATTAAAGCATAGTTTGTTGTTACGTACAAACCAGGTCTTTTTTTATTATGCTTAAAATATAGAGGCTCGTGTAATTCTTGATTGCATGCAATAATAAAAAAGAAAATTAAGTAAAACTGAATAAGAGCAAGTAGATAGTCAGTTACTAGCTAAGCTAAAAGCTCAGGAAGTTATCTAACCCTGCATCCAATGGTGTTCTTCTGCTGACAGAAAGCTCTTTCAATCCGTGGAGGATGAAATTTTAGCTATTGTGCCTCTCCCTACGCTATCTCTCATGCTGCACCAAAGGACCTTTATGTCTTTGGAACAGGGGCTACAGGGAAAGAACACATCTTATAAAATAAGATAAAAATGTGTCCAAGGAATAGGAAATCAAGGGAAAAGGAAAGCAAAACAAGAGATGACCACTGGAACCAAGGCCACTCACTGCTGGTAACTCGATCTGCCAATTCCAACATGGCTAACATAGTAGATAACATAGTTATCCCACAGCACAACAAAGCCTCGTTCAGTATGTTACGCGCAGCATTTACCGCATGCTCATATCAGGTAGTGGCTTCTAGCATGGCCACCTCCAAGAGGCGAACCCAGTAAAACAACCACTATGGCCACAACACATGATTAAAAGAAGCAGTGAAATGATAGGGTCCAACAGTTCATACAGATATTTTACAAGCTCATGTTAGAGCTGTTTTGATCATTGCGGGTGAAGTTCGTGACAGGCAAGGAGGTCGCTCTTGGAGGTCAGGCTCCGTGGTGTGTGGGCTGGCAGAATTAGCACTGAAGAAGGAAGGAGAGCTGAGTCAGCCTTATTTTTCAGCTTAGTGCATTTTATTCGGGATTCGCTGAGGTCTCTGATGCATCTGGAAAACTTCTGAGCTAATTGGAAAAACACGTGGCTGGCACAGAAGCCTGCAAAGCATGCTTGAAAAAAGTTCATGGAGAGACCTTCCATACCCAAGGTAGATAGAAATGAAACAAAACAAATGAATAGAACCAATCCATAAATAAGCTGAGCCTTTTCAAAGCAGTGCTGGGTAAACTCACATGATATAATTAGACGCAAACACACCCTGAAGCTCAAGTCAAGTAAGAGTTGTTCAGAGAAAGCTGAAGATGGTTTGGAGAGAAATCATTGTTCCTGTTGTGTATGAATGTCATCTCAGTGTGGCAAACAGTCTCTTGGACTTGGAGTACAAAATGAATAACCTGAATGGAAAACAAAACCTCTCATCCCAACATTCAATTTCCATAAAAACCATTGCATTGGTATATTTATATTGTTTTTAAATATGCTGCTGTGAACTGCCCAGAGAGCTTCGGCTATTGGACAGTATAGAAATTAATGGATTAATTAATTGTCTTTATCTGGCTTAATGCTGACTTCATGCTGTGCATGTAGTTACAAAGGAATGCACAGAGACTCTATAGCAAAGTTTGACTGTGTGAGGAAAAGTATAACATATATATTTAAAAATATTCACATGTACCTTATCACCACACCCAATTGTTATCTGGCCAGGGATCAAATCTGAGAACAAATTTACATGGCCTGAAAAGGCATTACTTTCCAGGGCAAATGAGACTTAGTGCTTGTGCAAGAGAGTCATTTCACTAGCAATTGCACAGCCATGCTTCAAAGAGCTTTTCAAAAATGGACATTTTCCAAGAAACACCAATTTTATTCATTTCTTTTCATTTATATGCTGTTAAAGAAGTGAAGGTCTCTGGGCAGATTACCACAGGCATTCTAAAGCAGACAACTTACTACTAACAATGCTAGTTTGCAACTGTTTTATATAATGGCATACAGTCTTGAGATAAGTTTTCTTTTCAATAGCCAGGTCTTCAGTCTCTTTGCATCATCTCGCTTCTTCAATATTTATGGCTGAAAATTCAAGGACAGATAAAGGCATTCCTTGCCCAGTTTACATCTGTAGCATTCTAAGGTGCCCACACAGCCTTGGAGGATGGAAGAGAAGTACGCTGTGCCCATTTCCTAAGCATGCCTACCTGGAAATAAGTCCCATTATACTCAAGGAGCTTTCCCATGAGTAACAGGCTGTTTAATTTAATGCAAATACATGCACATTTCAAAGTGTCATTTAACTAGGGCAGAGAATGGCAGGTGCAATGAGCTGTCTTTTTAAAACCTGGAGGCAAACCCAGAGTTTTACATCTGCCAGGTGGCAACTATCTTGAGCCAATTCCAGGTAGAGCCAAATCATGTAGCTATTTATGTTCCAGTTCTTTCTTTAGATCAGCAAGCAGCACTCTCATTGTAGATTTGCAGGTTGTGTGGCACAACTAAAGGCTACAAGCAGCTGCCATCCCATGGGTTTGCACTGGGAATATCCGTAGATGGCAGATCTTTGCATGGTATCAGCATTATTGCTGCTTTTCTTTAAGCCTTGGCATGAAAGCAGACCAAAGCTGCCAGGCAAGAAAGCACTGCTGATTGAAGCAGCTGTCCAAGTCAGATGTTGGTGTTTCGTTTCTGGGGGGAATCCCTCATACGTATAATAAAGGCTGGAGAAGAACTGCATGAGAGCCTATGAAGAGCAGATGGTAGGCACTCCACTGTTATAGCAATAATAGCATGCATGCAGACTTAGATGTAAGCCTGAAGAACTTGCTTTGCCCAAAGTTAGATTCATGGTGGAATTGGAGCAAGAGCTTAGCAGTCCTAACTGAACAGGAGAAAGCGTAAGAAAGATATAATAAACCTCATTCACTGAACAGTTATAGGCAGATGCTACAGGAATAACAATATTAATGGCAACCCCTATTAAGAAGCTGAAGCTAATCTAGATAAGACAGTCCATTGAGCTCAGGCTGAAGATATAACAGAAGCTTATTTCCCTGACCCTGGTTTGGAATGCAACCCCTTGCTATAGCCTTTTTGCAAGTACCCTTCCATTGTCTCCACCACCCACCCTTTGTAATCATAACAGATTTTTCCAAGGCAAACCCAAGGACCATATACAGATCATTCATGCAAAAGTTACACAGCTGGAAGTATTTGAGAAGGGGGAACACTGCTGCTGAGCATAAGTCTTCAGCCAGTAAGGCCTGCCAAGTAAAGTAAACATACTCACACAGACAAATATGTTGATTTATGCAACATTCCAAAATTCTAGAGCCTGTGATAGCTGGAGATCAGATGGTCTCTCCTCATTTTAAGCTCAGTTCAATTGTTCTGAAACTCAGATTTTAAATTTCCAAGAGGAAAAAGAGGGTGGGGTTAATGGTTTTACCACATTGCCTATCACTTTAAAATGTTCATTATGGGGCATGGCCTTTTACAAGCTATAGCTCATATTCAGTGATACAGTTCAAAACCACCAGCCACCAAGTTAATATGCAAACAAAATAACACAACTATAAAGACTGCTGTATTCATATGCATCCCCCTTTACAACCAGGGATACCACACATGAAGGAAAATCATGTGCTCACTCAAAATTCCATGTGGAACAATGTGCAATGGACATCCTGATAACATTGAGAAGGGGTTTGCTGCCGTTGTTAGATTAGCAAGGACTTGAGAACATTATGGTGTCTGGCTTGACTCACTTGCCAAGTGTGCTGCACAAAGGCACTTGTAGTCTATTTGTGACACACACATAAGAACTGCCTCACAGGATCAGACCAAGAAAGCCCCATGTTCAATCTATGGCATTTGCAGCTGAAGGAGTCAAGCAATGGCACTCCTGCTTTAGAGCTATGGCAAGTAGATAATACTGGGTTAGGAAAGCAAACTGTATGGCCTTGCATGGGGCAGCTTCCTAAGATACCCGTCGAACCTAACATTCTGTTCCCAACTTTAGACAGCTTATGGACAGAGCATGATGACAACAGCCCTCCTCTGGTATTCAGAAGCCTTCAAAAACAATGGATCCATTTCTCTGCCATGCTTTGGGGCACATGTAAATGAAATTACTTCCACTCTGTCTTCCTGTCACCTCTATTCTGTACATACCTGTGTTAATTACAACAAATGCCATGATCTGATTGGACACTGTGCTAAGCTAAGCATTGCAAGGCAGACGGGAAAAGGGTCAGACAGCAGAATGCAGCACCATGTCGCTCATCATATCATCTAGTTCCATCCTTTAATAGATTCATCCTTCACGAAGATAGACCATGGACTATCATGATCCTGCAGTCTATACTGCATAGCATTTTCTACCTGGTGTCCTCTGGGCCTTCCTGAAGAAAATGTTATAGCCGTCCAACACAAGTCAACCTTGCCACCAAGTAGCCATCCTGCTAATTTCTTCAGCTTTAGTTTTGATCGGAAACTAACTTTAAAAGTTTGGGATTCTAAGTAGCACTTTCTTTTTGCTTAGAAATAAAAGAGAAACAAAGGAAGTGCTGTACCCAGCCAGCAGCTTGAAGTAGCAACATTCAGAGGACTGAACAGAAAGGAGTTTTGTGTTTGCCTTTAGGCTTCAAGGCTGAACAAGATTGGCTGGAGAGAGCAGAACATTCCACACAAGGACATGTGGTTCTGTTGGCTCCTGGAGAAAAAGAAGGAAAAAAGAAGAAAAGGAGGAAAATGGGCAGGGTGGGGGGAGAGAAGATCAACAGAAATAGCTGAGCACAGCTAAAATCAAATTGGACTTAGAAGACTTTGGAAAAGGGAGAACAGCTGTGAACTGGAGAGAGAAGGAAATAAACAAGAGCAGCTACTAACACAATGGGCACAGCAGAACCTAAAATATTGCACAAACTGGAGACACCTTTCAGAAAGGCAACAGTTAGCTAAGATTACTGGAAGATATGCACAAATACTTCCATGACTGGCTCAAAACTGGTCAGATTTTTTTGTGAATGCTCCCTTATTACAGGGCATTTGTGAGT
Organism: Varanus komodoensis; assembly: GCF_004798865.1. Classification (NCBI taxonomy): domain Eukaryota; kingdom Metazoa; phylum Chordata; class Lepidosauria; order Squamata; family Varanidae; genus Varanus; species Varanus komodoensis. Next base: position 2,042,634 of record NW_025336114.1, on the reverse strand, counting down.
ACTCGGGGGTTTTTCCTGAGCTGTCTTCCTATCATCTCTGGATCCTTGGGAAATGCAAATCCCTTGATGTGGAGAGTCCGTTCATTCAGTTCAATTTTATTGTTCTAAAGTCTAGGTCATCACAATATAATGAAATGCTTTTGTTCCCCAGCAGCAGTTTTCCCAGGAGCAGACCTTCAAATCACCCCGCTCTGCAAACTGAGGGACATCTTCATCATCAGTTTACACAGGGAGGTGATCTGAAAGACTGCCAAGTGAAACAGGAAGTTTCTTTGGGGCATGCAGATGCTAACATGCTAGAAAAAAGTTTTAAAAGCAAATGGGACTCATCCACAGACTGGGTGTTAGGCAAAAAAAATTAGAAAAGGAAATTGCTTTTTCAGGTTTGTGTCCATCCAGCCAACATGCCTGCTGTCTTTCAATGGCATGAAGCAGGAAGTTTGCTAGAGAAAAATGACTCTTCTTTTGTTCTTCCAGCAATGCTGCTTGGATCAAATTAAAAGATGCTTCCCCTCAGCCTCTTTTTTCCTGTTCCATGTATCAAAGTATTTTCCAGCACACAGTTAGCATGGACACAATCACCACACAAGTGCATTTAATTTGGGACTAGTCTCACAGGACTTGCAACTAACTACAAGCTTCTTAATTTAAAGAGAAAGCAAAGTTCACAGTGGTTTCCCAAACAGGAAAGGGCACGGGCAATATACTACTGCCTGATGGTGTGTGAGTTGCTGAGGTCCAACACTGAACAATTAGGAGACGAGATGAGCAGAGGCTCCATGTATACATCCAGGCCATCCAACTTGATATACCCCAGATATTTTAGATACCAGCACAGTCAATGGATAAGGATTATGGAAACTTTAGTTCAAAGCATCCGGAGGGCCCCAAGTTACCTGCTCCAGCTCTTAACTGAATGTAATATTTTAAAATAATTAATTGGACAACAATACCTTTGGAACCCACACGTGGTAGGTACTGACTTGGAAGAGGCACACAGAAAGGAACAGTACCTTCAGCAAACATACCCGTACCATCTAAATTATCAAAGGTTATTATGTATTTGTCCAATTTAACTGACAGATCAGATGGATTTAAAATTGGGATACATCCTCAGAAATTAGATCTTGTCTCAGCAATGTGATGGAAAGAATAGCTGTGGGAAGGGGGCAGAGAAAGGCCAGAAAATGTATTATGTATTTGAGTTTGCAAGATGCCTTTGAGTGTTTAGGGACAACTTGAGCTATCTCATGCTGGGTAATATCCAAAATAGCACCAATAAAATAAAACATAGTAACATACTAATCAATAGTAATTAAAAACATGGTCATATGCATAAATATCTCATGCAAATCATATTAACTGCATGTAATAATGGCATGCAAACTTTCACCTGCCTTCCAGCTCATGATATATTTCTATAGTGGGGCTAAATAAATCCTCCCAGGCAGTGCAGTGCATAAGAGCTGTGACAGATGAGATGAAGGCCTGTCTTAAGTACTCTGTGGCATTCTGTTCCTACAGTGGCTATCCAGCTGTCTGTGCAAAGCTCACAAGCAGGGCCTGAGCACAATAGCACCCTCCCCAAAACGTACTCCAACAAATGGCATGCAGAGACATACTGTTCCTAATACTGCAGGTAATACAGTATATCACCATTAAGACTATCAGTAACTGATAGCCTCCTCTTCCCTTAATTTGTCTCATGCCCTTATGAGCTGGTGGCCTTCATTACATCTTGCAGAATCCGCTGTATAAAGAAGCACTTTCTGCACTCTTATTTTTCTGTAATGTTAATAGGCACTCACTTCTGCTCCCCAGCATAAAATCATCCAAAGGTAGTGCTGGATTTACAGCACAGTAAGCCTGTGCGTGTCAACTCAGAAGCCCCAGTGAGTTCAGTGGGACATACTCCCAAGTAAATGTGCATAGAACTGCAACCTTGGTCACCTTTGGATGAAAGAACATTCAAGGGTTATGTTGCCTGTATAGTACTAATTTCATCTGTATATTTTAGATGTGTATTTGTTCAGCTATGCACACAAAAATAACATAAAAGTAGAAATTTAAAAACAAGGCAACACTGAATAAGAATCCTAATTATCAATCCAAAATATGGTAAAGAAAGTGGGTGTCCACCATGGTGAGTTTTGATTTCACCAAAGCCAAGGCAGCTTTGATGACTTTCAGGATATCATTTCAACTGTTAATTAAGAACAGAAAAACCAGTTTCCTGCAATTTGCCCCTTCTGGTCTGCACATTCTCAGTTGCAGGGCAGCAAAAATCCTGGAACAAACTAATTTGACTCTTGACTGACTTCAAAGTCCTGAACTCATCCTTTGATGACATTGGATGTCATTAAAAAAGGATATTTCTTAAAGACAATGTTTTATGAACAGCTTGATGGAGGTTAGGTCTATCTACTGAACCTTTCCGGCCACTAATAGCATGCCACTGAGTGATTATTGATAGGGACATGGGAAACTGCCTTATACAGAGTTAGACCATCTAATCCAATGTTTCTACACTGGCTGGCAGCAGTTCTCTCAGGCATGGTTCTTTCTTCACCGTACCTGAAGGTGCTGGGGATTGAATCTGGGCCCTTTTGCTTGCAAAGAATGAATTCTGCCACTGAGTCTGGTCACTTCCCTTCCCTTCCCTTCGGAGCAGGAAGGAGAACAACAGAAAAGGTTACAGTCCCATAGCTCTGTACTCAGCTTCCCTAGAGCAAGCTACTGTTAGAGAATGGATGCTTCCCTAGAAACATGACAGGTCTGATCCAACAGGGCAATTCTTAAGTTGATGAAATTGTTTCCCAGTATGTCTAATCCTGTTTTCTGGCAGAACAATCTTAACTGAAGTTCTAACAGGATCAACGTTCTCTTCTTGAATGCCTCACAATTTGGTTTTTTTTTAGAAACAGTTTCAATCGTTCATATAGAATAAACCGGTGCCACCAAGTTTTACAAAACATATTCAATTAAACACTATCAGCAAGAGATCTCGGCTCCATAGAAAAAATGTACTCAGATCGTATTAATATATCAGCTGAACCAGTCTCCAATGCCTTACCAAATTTGGCCATAACTAATCAAGTGGGCTCGGAGGGGAAAGCTCATGACAACACACAGCTCTCCCAGCCACTGCGTGGACATTTGAGAGAGGAAAGCCTCTGCACACAGACTCCTCTGTGTTTAGGCTTCCCCAGTTTAGACAATTGTGGTAGCGGGTGCATGCATTATTGGAAGTGGGGGCAGAAGCACAGACCTGCAGCCCTTTTCTACATGCTTTGGCCCCTGCACATGAGTAATACAAGAGTTTGGACAACCTCACTTCTGGCAAACACATCACTGAACCGAAAGCTAAGGATCAGAATCTTCCCTTCCTCCCTTTTCAGCTTCTGTGTGGAGCTTATGGACAACTAGTTTACAGAAGAGTTCATAGGACTCGAAAGCTTGCTAACTACTTGATGAGCATTGCTTGAGCCTAGTAAAGGTAGCAATCTTACTGCCTCTGTTTGGATGAAGATTGTGCAGTTTGTCAATACTCTTACAGGCTCCCCACTACTCTGAATAGTAGTGAGATGCTTGGGGCAACAGTGAAGTGTTTGCCTTCCTCTGGATGAGCAAGCACTGTATACTTATGATTCCTCTGTAATATTTATTTTACACAGAAGCAGAGCCTTTTGGAAGTGTGTGAACTCCTATCAAAGAGCTTGAAACATCATTAGGCTCCCCAAGGGCCATTGCTTTAGCATCAGTCTTGTCTGAAGAGAATGCAGCTGGGGTGACTTGTCACACCAAGAGCTCAGTGTGGTACCACATATGCTCCCTGTGGGTCCCCTGAGGCTAATGGGACCCCTGGCAATGCTGACCTCAAGGGAAAAGATGCATCAGGTCTATAGCAATGGACTCTAACCCCAGATGGAATCCCTGAGGGATGTAACTATTATTATTATTATTATTATTATTATTATTATTATTATTATTACATTTCTATGCCGCCCCTTGCCAAAGCCTCGGGGCGGCTTACAACACAATAAAATACATTGAAATACAATAGAACATAATAAATTACCATTAAATACAAAAAATGCACTGAGTTACAAACATAATAATATAAAATTAAAATTATCAGTATAAACTAGACTGTGGTGGCAACGGAGGAAACCAGTACAGTGCATACCACAAGAGCTGTAGTAACTGGATTCTTCATGAGTTACAATCTACTCAGTTCAACCTACAGCTGAGCTTTTGGGTGGAGCTCTGACAGCTCTGTCTATATCAGTCCTTGAATATTGTTTCTACCAGCTCCCAAGTACCTTGTATCTCTGCCTTTGCTTTGTGACTGAACCTCCATGTTGGGCTGATCTTGGGCTCCTGCCTGACTCTCCTCCTTTGACTCAATTTAAATTTGCCTCCTCAGCCACATGTGGACCTTGGCTGCACTCAGCCATTTCTTTTGGAGTTTACTTGGTTGAATTCCAGGTAAGAAGCTACTTACTTCTTACTTACAATAATTACCTGTGCCTTTGACCCTTGCCTTTTTCCTGAGTATACCTACTTAGCTTCTCTTACTGGACTAATGCCTGTGGCCCTTTACATGTTTATTGACTTGGCCTTGGATTTGCCCATTGATTTGCATTTGACTCATCTTCAAACTTAAACTGAGAAGTAGCTCAAACTCTTTACTTTCTGCCTGTCTCTAAGTTCCAAGAACAGAACCGACTCCAAACTGCTCATCTGTTTCATCCCTGTCATTGGCTAATTGGGTAATCATTTTTCCAATTTCTGATGGGGATTGCATTCCAAAATCTTGGTAGAGATTCCAAACTATCAAGGAACACTACTATCCTTTTGTTCAAGTCACTGAACACCCATGAGTTACCCAACCATAATAATCAAAATGGCCAGACTTCATAACCAGAAAATGGAAGCAAGGAATCTCCTTGTGGTGGCTTATGACAGGAGAACAGCGTGATTTGGTTCCGGAGCAACATGACAGCTCCTGCTAGCAATCACCTTCGGGGAGAGACAGATGGCTTTGTCTGTTAAAGTCAGGGGTGGTGAACCTGTGCTCCTGCAAATGTTGCTGGAGACAACTCTCATCCACAACAGCCACCACGACCAATAGTCAGGGATGATATCCACCAACATCTGGAGGGTCACAGGTGCATCACCCCCAACTGAGATCCCTCCTCTTACTGTTGGTAAAAGTTCCATTGATGGAAATGGGATTAGCAGAGAGCACTTCATTTTTTATCCTGCCTTTCTTCTCTCATAAGATATGTAGCATTCCATGCCTCCATTTTATCTCATGAGATTGGACAGGCTGAGAGGTAACCTTGGGCCTGGCACTCTTTGACCTTCATGGTTGAGCAAGGATTGGAACCCGTGCCTTTTTCCTCTCACACCACCTCTCTTGGGTGCCCAAGGTTCACAGCCCAATTTAACAAGGAAATTACAGGGTATTTTTGTCCTTCCTAAAAGATGACACCCTGCAGCTCCCTGTGGGCTATTTTAACTCACAATGAGCTGTGCTGCCCACTGGCACCAGGTTATACATCCAACCCCCAGTTGGAGGTTCTTGTGTCATGAGAACCCATAAGCAGTGCTTCCTTAACACGACAACCTGAGTGGAGGTTGCATATTCAGAATGACAGCCTCACCCGCACCCGCACCCAGCACACACTGCATCCTCAGCATGCTCTGCCATGTCATGCAAAAAAACCCATTGTGTAAGCAAATGAGGTTTGCATTTTTTAAAGAAGGGGAAACTATTAAAGACAAACAAAGCAAGTCTTGTTGCCATGGCAACAATAAACTAGACACATTAAAGGAAGAACTGCCATAAAAAGGAATAGAGTGTTTTAAATTAAGAATTGTCAACTTGATGCCCAGTATTAAAGGTCTAAATCGTAATAGCTACTACGGCAAAACCAGCACCCTTTTAAACAGATCTCTCCTCCAGCTCTACAGACCTTGGTTTCTGTGCTAAAGAAAGACCTGTTGAAAAGAGATGACAGGAATCTACCACTATTTATAATCCTCAGGTACCTCACCTGTAGCATAGGAAACATAAAAGCATTTCTCATAAGAGCGCAGCATCAAGGACAAATAAATGAATGATTTTACGTCATGTCTGCAAAATGGAGAGGAACGTAAGTGCTTGTACTACTTTTGAAATAGAACTGAACCTACACAGGACAGGTAGATAGAGCAAGCAGAAGACGGAGTTGGGCCTGCTGCTAGGTATCTGGGAATTTTGCAGGAGATTGCCAGGGATTTCTGACTTCTGATTGTTTATACAACATCAAGGAAAAGACTCCCTGCAACTACATAGAAATGAAGGGTATCTAAGAGTGAGCTTTCATATGGAAGGACTATGAGTTCTGTTGCACTCTGAAACTCAAAAGAAATGCCTGAGCTCAGAATTCTTTCATGCTTGGTATATATCATTTGCACCAGCCCATGGTCTCCGGGCTATAGTGGAAAACAAGGTAGATCGCATGATCTTTCCAGTTCTGCTTTAGCAAAGCTGCTAAAGAATCAAGGGATTCTCTGCCAGCTGCAGGGTCTCTTCTGTTTCATTTTTGCCAGCAAAGCAGGATGGCTCCCACACCCCATCACAGACTGCTTTCTAAACTCAGGAAGGCAGAACGTCCCATTCCATTTAAATCCACTCCACTAGGCTTTATTTCATGCACCCAGCAGGGAACACTTATCTATGAAGGCTTAAACAAGGATGCTGCTGGGTTTGCTATTCCCTAAATGCTGGCGCAAGGCAATGCAAACCTCAGGCACCCAACACCCCTCCCCCATTACCTACTTTGGGATGGTAGAAGGAGGCAGGTGGCAGCAATGAAGGTTGCTCCATTCCTGCAGGGAAAGCACTACAAATACCCACTGGGAAAATGGTCGTATTCATGTCTATTTTCATAAGGAATGCAGGGACCTTGGGTTCCATCCACAGTGACAAGGGATGCTCTGTCAGGGAGCAGAGGCTTTTATCTGCCACAGGTAAGCTTTCCTGGCTCCTGGTGAGCATGGGAAAGCAGCAGAGAGGAGACACCCATCAAGCCTTTCCTCCATGCATGAACGAAACACCCAGGAAAGGTTCGAGCTCTTGCAAACATGCAAAGGAAGTGCTTACAAAAGTCCAACCCCTTTTGAGTAGATCTAAAAGAGAATGCTCATACATCCCTTGATCAAATACACTAAGGGAAGTGTATTCGCACAATACACAGATAGCTGACAACTAGGCCAAGTGTCTTCCAAGAGATAAGACTGATTAAGGGAAGGGCAGGAACAGCACCACTTTGCTCTGGGGAGAGAAGCAGAAATGGTTGGCAACAGACTTCAGCAAGCATTAAATTTACTTTTCAGCTATTTACAACCATTTGTGGCAGCTCACATCTCCCTTTGAATATGATCTATGGCATATTTGGGTCCTTCATGTAACAAGATGGAGTCTGGAGAAATAACAGACTTATCTAATTCCCCTGAAAAAATACAGGCATTGTTATATTTAAAACATGTTTCTCTAGAGTATCTTTCTTGTACTCAGTCACACAAACACAAATGCATGTACGTGCACATAAACACATGCACACCGATCAATAAATACAATACATTTTGGCCATAATCTCCCATCTGATTACCACCTTGGAATCTTCTGGTTGTTTGGAAGTTTGGGGCAGCAGCCAGTACACTGAGCTTTCAGTTTGTCAGGTTCTAACCAATCACTAGAACTGAAGGGAACTGTATCTGCAGTGGTTAGGAGATTCCACAGCTAAATCTGGTATTTCATATTTAACAATGGCCACATCTCAAGCTGATTGAAAAGACAAAGACTATAGTTACTCTATTTCTTGCTAAAGTGTTGAGTTGGCAGATTTTTATTTTAAGGGATAAGACACAGGGAATCATGGAGCGAGCACCTACAATTAATCTGCTAAAAAGAGACAGAAGCACAGATTTCTATTTCTAAGAATGAACAGATAGATAGCAGACGCAAGCATGTATTACCATCATGAATCAGTATGCAAATCTACAGGCAAATCAGGTCCCTTTTTGAGGATCCAGGAGAACTGCCAATAGAGGCTGTTAGTTACAAAAGCTGGCTTGTCCTGGGTGCCTCCACATTCCAACCTAATGGGTACATAAATCTCCACATCAACAACAGAGAGCCACAGGGCAGAACCTCGTGGTATCTGCTGGAAAGAGGCAATGGCTAGCACAGTCAACACACTTGTCTCCTTTGGCATCATAGTGATCCAACTTAAGATCATCTGGACTTTGTTTCCATGATCCTGGAGAAGAGGACATAGGAAACACTACACACATGCATTAGACAGTAAGAAAACCCTGTTGTTATCCCGAGGAACTATAGTTAGGACATAAACCAGGAAGAAGTCGTAAATGAAAGATATGGGACTTTTAGCCTCTCAGCTATTTGCAGCATGGCCTGCTTACCTTCCAGTACCACTTCCTTGCCGGTCTTCTTCAGGGCCTGCACAGCCTCATCATGTGTCGCATCAGAGAGGTCAGCACCATTGACCGAAAGAATGGCATCACCTACAAACAGTGCCTCGGTCTGATCTGCAGCTAGCCCCTTAAAAATCTTGGAGATCAGGATGGGCATTTTATTCTCTCGACCACCTTGAAATACAAACAAAATGGAATCTGTCCATTATTGTGCCCATAAGGAAGACACCAAAAGAGGCAGCACATGACACTTCCCTGCATCTTATTTGAAACATGGGTTAGAAAATGTCCCAGATACCACAGATCACCACTAGCAGAGTACAGTTGCTATGCAGTTTATGGAAATCACTGGAATACACTAAGAACTGCCCAACATAGGATATGTTTTTCTGCCTATTACATTTCCTCATTTATAATGGATAATGTATTTTTGGTATATTTTAAAAGCTTGTAAGCATTGTGCAATTATTAGAAAAACCCTTGATATTGATTAAATGCATGTGCTTGCTCATCTTGCCTGGCTTAAGCAGCAAACCAATACTCTGACAGGTAAAGGCAGCTTCAGACTATGCATAAAATTGCAGAGAAGAATGCTCCTAGGGCCATAGCCCACCACCTTGGGTTTGGCAAGGTGAGGCCTTTCAGATGCACAGGACCTGGGAAGGGCCCACGGTGCTGCCTTTTTCACTTTGTATGGAAAAACCAAGGTCAGAGGCAGAATGGGAGGCTTTGACTATTACCTGCCCAACCTCTTCCAGGTGAACAGGCAAGTGGAGAGCTTGCACTGTCTAGGCCAGCCTTCCACACCCTGATTTCATACAATTCCCAGCATCCTTTAGGCAACCGAGCTAGCTAGGAGCTGGGGACTAGAGTTCCATTTATTTTATTTCATAGATGTTCAATACAAAACTTGCCAGCATAACTCAGCCCTAACTATACTGAGTCTGAATATAGTCCTCACATACAGAGAGGCTGTATGCTTGCTTTGCATGTGCAAAGTGTTTTCAAAGATGAGATCTACAGGTTAATCTAAAAAGTATTAGGAAATGGAGTTCTCAGAATTCTATACACAGGCTCTGTGTGATGGTATTTGTATAAAAAGGCTTATTTGGTGATCATATTATGGAGAACTAGTCCTGTTTTGTTAGTTTCAGACTGTCATGAAGTTCAGGTGTGTGATCCTTAGGTAACTTAAGGTACAATCCTATATAAATTTAGATAGAAAAAAGATGTTCAGTTCGAGCCATGATGGCTCAGAATTGCTGGAAATTTCTGTCTAAACATGCATAGAACTGTGTCCTTAATATTACTAAACAGATTACACTAGAGTAGCTGCATTAGTCAATTGCAATACAATCAAAATTTCTTGCGGCACCTTAAAGATGACCAGACCTATTACAGCATAAACTTTTATGAATTAGAACCTACTTCATCAGATGACTGAACTGATTCCTCCACATGCCACTACTAATTAAAAGCCAAAAAAGTATTATTATTCAATGTAGGATGCATTTGTTTCTTCTGCAATCACCACTACAACCCACCCACCTACTTGACAAAGGCCTCAAAACCCCCAAAGTACTCAGTTTTTCAAAAAGTGTGCCATCTCCTCTAATTCTGAAGATCAGACATTATTGCAGTTTAAGGAGCACATAATTATGACACCATGACCTACCCATTATCATTTGCTGGGTTAACAAAATATGACAACATATTCTCAAAGCTGAATATGGGCTGTCACTAACCTATAGCTTATTGTATTGTATGAACCCAGCTGTCCTAACAAACCCTGATTTCAACCATGAACAACGCATAGTTCATAATACAGCAAAAAAACATGGTTTGAACACAGTGCTGGGTTCACACAACCCAACAACCCTCTGTCAATGACAGCTCAAACTCAACACATACTCAACCTTGAATTTTCATGTTGCATAAACCCAGACAAATTCAGTTCACACAAAAAGTTAAGCCATGGTAGGTTAATTAATCTGTGGGGCTTCACAGCATATGCCAGCTACCATTTCATAAATATAAGCTGTAGCAGGTACACAGTTTGGCTTGTCATGTGAATCTAAGCAGTATGGGTTAAGTGAGGCTACCCTTGGACAACACAAGAACAATTTATGCTGGGCTTCAAAATTGTACCAGACACTATTTTGCATATGCTAGCTGGCCAGCAAAGCCCTGCAGGTTAATTAGCCCATGGTTGTTTAGCATTATGTGAATCAGCCTATGGCTATTCCAGTGCGCTTTACAGTATATGCAGATTGTTCAGGTGTCTTTTATAGTTCTAATACTTTCTACTGACATTATTTTTCATTGACTAGAACATGTATCTGCTTTTAAAAATAACCTTTCCTTCTTTTTAAGATTGTATTGACATTTACAAGAAATGCACTGAAGACTAAAAGATGGTTTCCTTGAAAATATAGAAAGCAGATACATTTTTACATAGAAAACACTATAACTGTGCCTAGTCCAACAACAGATATACAGGCTACCTGTGAATATAAAAGAAATAATGAAAGTACACTGTACAGGTAACAACTGCCAAACCTTTCTGCAATTTTGATTTTAATAGCATCCTTTTCCATGTAAGTGTTTTTCCAGGATCCAGCTTCACTGCTTTAATAGAACAATCCTAATGTGTCTGACTTGGAAGTAATTTTCAACCAGACTTACCTTATATTTGGAATTTATTGCATACAAGCTGTTTGCACTAACGTACATGGCATGCAGCCATAATGAAGACATCAGTTGTGCCAAACATTTGTCCAAATTTAACTTCAAACTTGCAAGAATTCTTATTTGCAAGTGACATTTTTAGGTTGCGAGGAATGTTAGCCAGTTCTTTAAGGGCAGGACAATATCACAAGGATGGACACGTGCACTTGCTGGTAAACGTTGGACAGATTCCCAGAGTTTTCCTGACTTTGATAATAGTATCGGACAACTGGCCTCTTCTCTTTGATGGAACTATTCCCAGTACAGAAATAAAACACATACAAAGGGTTTGAAGGCTTTTGATGCCTAAGAGCATGACTTATGTCCATTAAGAATTACTAGAAAGTTCAGATTAGCTAGGCAGTTCAGATTATCTGATTTTAGACAACCCTAAAATCTTCAGCTGATGTAGGGTGTATGTTAAGATGAGGAAACAAGTCCTGCAATGCCCAGCATTCCCGAGCTGGGAGTTGTAGGCCTCCCCACATACACAAACACACATCCAACATGCACCTACCTGGAAATAAGTCTCATTGAACTCAGTAGGACTTACTTCCAACTATCTAGGCATAGAATTATGCTATTACTGTTCCTTCACACTTGATGTTATCCTACATGGAAGGAATTTCTGCATAGAAACAGTTCTTGCATTGTGTGGGTTTTAACCTTAGTGAGATACCCAGTAAAGTCCACCAATAAGAGGCTGACATTCAAAGGTATCTTTGCCTTAGAAATCAAATCAATTGGATGATTTTGACTGAACATGGTCTATGTAATTCTTCAGAATTAAGGTCAAAATTCAGACCAAAATAAATAGTCATTTAACAATGTTGGATCAGTTACAGAATATCTGCAGGGGCGATTTGAAAAATGTAGTTTATGTGAAGCATGTGGAGTGTAGGTTACTTCCTAGAGTTGGGCATCTAAGAAACGAGTTTGCTTGAAAACGTGCGCAAGTTCCTAGGATAAGTAGGCTCAGCCTAAAGGAGAACGTCGCCAGCACTCCTGCCAAATTCTGCCTTTCAAACTTTCATGGAGTTCCAATTCCTTAAGGGCAGCGGAGCAGCTCCATCAGCGCCTGCAATTAATACCCTACCTAGCGTCTTGTGAACTTCAGGTGGGACTTTCCTCGAACGCTTTTCACTCCATCCTGGCTTTCGGGAGCGTAGAAACGAAATCTGCCTTCGGGGGATGCGTTGGCACGCGCTTAAGGAAAGGGTCTAACCACGGGGGATGGCTCAAGTTCGTGAAATGTCATCTCCCGCGCCGCAGGGCAGGGCAGGGCAGGGCGTGACACCCAAAAATAGCCACCCTCAAAGCCTGGAGACCAAGTGGCAACCCCGCTGCCGGGGGAGCCGCTTGGGCTACAGCCGTCTCCTCGCGCCAGGGCAGCAGGTCGGCACTCGGATGGGAGAAACAGCCGCGCTGCTTGCAAAGTTGGCCCAGCCGGCGATCCCCGCCGGTGCCCCCCCTTACCTTTGATGCTGATGCCGAGCCCCCCCACTTCCTGCTTCACGATCCGCACCGTGCGCTTGATGTTGGTGAGCGAGTCCGGGACGAGGGCGCCCGGCTCGCCGCCATTCAGCTGCACCGGGCTGGGCGGCGGCTGCAGCGGCTCCTCGGCACCCTTGCCGCTGGGGGTGACGCTCAGGAAGTCCTCCGAAAGAGTGACCAGGACGCGCAGCCACTGCTCGCCCGGCGCTCGCAGCTCCAGCAAGCCGCTCTTCGGCGCTCTCCGGCCGGCCGCCATCTTCAGCGCATTCCCCGGGTAGCCGCCGCCGCTACTCCTTCTCTGGCTCTAGGCTGCCTAAAGCCGGGACGCGAGGCGGGGAGGCTCCGACCAGGCGGCGGGCAGCCGACGAACAGCCTCCACTCGGAGCTTCCCCGCCCACGGGGCCGCCCCGGACCCTCCTCTCCAGCCCCTGGAGGAGGGACCGCCGGCAGCATATGGGTACTCGGCCGTCGCCTGGTGACGCCCCGTCTGGAGAAATACCCCCGACCCATTTCTCGTAGGCCAGGAAATCGCCCGGAGCGCTGCCGCCTGCAATGCCGTGGAAAGAGGGCCCCTGAGCGAGTGCAAGCGGCCTTCGCGTCGCGCCTGAGCAGTCGGAGCCCCCCGCGCGCCCCCGTCCCTTGCAGGCGAGCCGCGTTCGGGCAGGCGCTGCCATTCCGGCGGCCCGGGCCGAGCTACCTTTGTGGCCCGCTTCAGGGAATGGGGCAGAGGGGCAGACAGTTTGGAATCATAGAATAGTAGAGTTGGAAGGGACCGTGAAGGCCATCGGGTCCAACCCCTGCTGTTGCAGGACACCAGACTTGCTGCTGGGCTCCTGCGTGTCATCTAAACATCGGGGTATGCTGAGATGTTCCAGGCATCACGTGTGAACAGGCTCGACCTGCGTGAATTTGTTTCTTGCTGTACAAGGCTCCATAGTGTAGGCGCACTGCTGCTTCACTCTGCTGTAGTTCCTGGCTGTGGGATCCGCCCCAGCCCCATCCAGGCTGCTCCAGGTTGGAACAACAGGGCAAGTGTGTGCCGCAAGGGCAGCTAGGCAGATTGCATGGCGTACAACCGTAATGCACGCAGGTGTGGGAAAGACGCTGCCATGGCTTCTCTTCCATGATAGTCTGACCCTGGCCATTGCGGTATCCATCAGAAAGCTGATATCTCACCAAAGAAATAACCATGTGGGAGATAAGTGTTTATTTTATGTACCAAGTCATAATAGGTACAAATTCCAGGAATTTCAACTTTTTAGCCTTAACCAGAGGCTCTGAACTGTGAGTGGAAATCAGTGTCTTACAGTCTCAAAATGCTGCAAAATATATGAACTTTAATTTTAAAATGTCAGTACATTTAGCTGTGGCACTTTGAATGGAGATGGGAGGAGGCTGGAGTGCTGTCAGGGTATGTCATACCCTGGTGAACATGGTCTCCGCCCATCCTTGCCCACCCAGAATATCTCTAGCCCTTCTCCAAGTCTGGTCTTACGATCTCAAGAAACATCTCGCGCTGTGCCTTCTGTGTTCTGTGCAAGCTGGGGAAGGGTATTCTGAATGCAGATTCCCAGATCCAAGGTTGACGTTCTTTCCTGACGTAGGCAATGGATTCTGAAGAACTCCTTGGGCCTCCTAGGGATTGCTCTGTCCATAAGATTAAAATGTTATATTATGTAAACTTTTTTTGGAATACTTGATAAAAATTGAGAGAATAGACTATATATCCCTTACATGGTTTAAATTTAAGAAGAAAAACCCCAAAGCACTGACAACTGTTGATACACTTAATCATTTTAGCAGCCCAAAGAACTGTGCAAAATATGCTGACAACTGCTCACCTATTTCATCGAGTTCATCTCTTTTCTACTAAGGTTGTTGGTACTTCATTGTCACTATGTATTTGTTCCATTTCATTCTTAGATATACAGTATATGTATTGCAGGGATGAATATATATACTAGAATAATCACCTGAGAAATATTAATTACCACTTCAGCTTCCAGGCCTGCCTAATGGGTTATTTGAAATTGACATCCATCCATCATTACTTTAAAAACTTACAAAATATAAAGTACTAGAAATGTTTCTGCTTTGGAAAAATTTCCACTGCATATCTTTGGATCCAGCTACAGTAGCTTTGATTTAGAATACCTGTTCTGATGAAAACCCAGGTCCTACTGAGTAATTAAAAAAAGTGACATTGTTAAAAGTTCAGCTGCAGGTGGCATTTCTATAAAGATGCCATTCAATGTGGCAGCCCAAAGCTCTCCATACAGGAAGAATAACAAGTTTCCAATTCAGAGGTGAGGATTGTTCCTGCATTTCTCTTGCTCCGAAATTACGTACATAGTCTGCCAATTTGGGTCCTCAGTGTCTCTTGTCCCTGGGCACAAGGAGGGGCAGTTTTCTTATATCCCTACAGAGTCTCATTCCTCCTCAGAACCTGCTGACTCCAAGTCACACTAGACACTAGAAAAGGCCATGCTGTCTGCAAAGGTGGAGGGAGGGTGCTGTGTGGTTGAAGTCCTAGCTCTGACCTCGGAATGCTTTTTTGAGGCTGGAGCTGAGACACTAACCTACCCTATGGTCATTGTAATAGCATGCAGTGGCTATTGGATTGTGCCCAGATATGTACAGAGTGCTTCCCCCCTTTAATCAGCTGTTGCTGAGACTGGTGCTCTCCCTACTAAAGTGGGTGTCACAACATTCAAGCTGGTGATCCAGCTCTCCAGAATGCCATCTGCACCCATCTGCAAGTTGTGATGGTGCACAAGAGGATGAGAGGAGGATCAATGCAGGCTTCATTTGCTGAATTTCAAGGTATTTGTTTACAGAGCAGAGGCTGTCCACTGAGGCCACTTTCCCTGCAGGTTTAGAGAGAAAATAGTCCTTCAGCGTCCAGCATGCCCCAGCTCTTTTTTCTGTCTAGACATGCATAGGCTGGTGCCCTTAGAATGTCACAGTAGAACCACCTGTTGCATCCCGCCTTTGCGACATATCACCTGCCTCCTGCCTGCCTATGGAGACCCCCTCCAAGCACAGCACCAGCCTGCCTCTCCCTCCCTTTCCAGATGGGAAGGGAGAAAAAAGAAGATTCGAACAGAGTGATAAATTACAACAGTTGCTAAGAAGTGTAATATTTCTTCTGAAGCACGTGAGGGAGGGAGAAGATCTAGGCAGGGGTACCCTGCCAAATCCTGCCCTAACTGGTTATCACATTAGCAGGCCGCATTTGAACTTGGTCTTTAAAGCTTTAGGCTCAGCTTCAGTTCCCCATTCTTGAAATAGGAATAATTGCCTGTCTCCTACTTGCCACTTGTGAGGTTTGAGGTTTAGACAGGAGGGGATTAATGGGGCCAAAAAGACTACAGATGGTTTTTGATCCTCCCTGGTCAAAGGTCTGGCCACAGTCTTTGTTAGGGAAATGATAGGTAATAGTCCAAGAAAACCAAAAAATGATGCATCCTTACTTTTTCATCCTGTCCAAAAGAAGGGGAAGGAGAATTGTGAATGGGAAAAAGTCACCTGCAGTTCTGAGTCAGGGATAGAGAGCTGAGTTTGGGCTCTGTAAGGTAAAAGTTTTTTTAGGGTGTTGGCTGCCTCTTTCTAGAAATCTCTTGTGGAAGCAGCAGACTTTGACTTTAGTTTGGAGTGCTTTACCTCTTACCACCTGCGCTCAACTGCTCAATTTTAAAAGAAATGAAAACATTACAAAATGCCAACTGCCAATTCGATATGTCCCACACCCTTGGAATTCTACACCATTTGGAGAAGCGGGGTCAGTGAGGCAGCTTGTTTTCTCAGAAGGGTACCCACATGAACACACACATGCAAACACACTGTATGGAATTTCTTTCCTTGAGCCTCTTGTGGATATGTTGCCATTTTGACCATAAGGGCCCAACTTTGGCTCCAAAGCAGGGGTGGGGTTCACTTTTACTCACCCAAAGGCAGGAGCAGCCCAGTCATTAGGCAGAGAGCCTCAGTCTCTTGGGAGGCAGATGCAGCAGGGTGTTGAACGAACACCCTGTGTGTGCCATGGGACCTGTCAAGCTGCTGCCTTCCGGTGTGGTGGAGGAAACTGCCCCATCCTCTGTGTTGAGGAAAGATTCAACAGCCTATCCAGCCGGATTATGTACATGGAAGGAGAGGGAACCATGTCTTGCCCTTCACCTCCAGTAACAAAACGTCAGCCATGGAGCCAACTGGGTGACTTTGGGCCAGTCACAGACTCTCAGCCCAACCTACCTCACAGGTTGTTGTTGTGGGGATAAGATGGAGGAGGAGAATGATGTAAGCTGCCTTGAGCCCTTTGTAGGAAAAAAGGCAGGATATAAATTGAAAAAAAATAAACGTCTTGGGAAGGTCCTGCTAAGAGGCGTGCTAAGCCCTCCTCATGTCACCCTCTTCATCTCTTGCCATTCTGCTGAGCACAGACTTTTCTCCCTGATGGATCATTTCCAGGCCAGGGAAAACATCTTAAAGCAGTGACATATGGAGAGTAATGTGTGTGTGTGGGGGGGGAGTGGGGTGCGCTACCTGAGTGGAAAATGTTAACACACCACTTTCTATTTTATAACTGAACATTTAGCTGTTTAATAAACATAGCATAACCTTTATTTTTATTTCATTTTTATACCATCCAATAGCCCAAAGGCTCTCTGTGCTTCTCTCCCTGTGCATGTATCAAAAAGTGTGACTGAGGGGGATTTCTTTGGGGTAAGCCCTTCTGAAATAAGGCATTAATAAGGCAATGTTCTTTTCCTATTGGACAAGAAAGCCAAGAAAGGACATGGGAAGAAAGAGCCTTTCTCTGCAAGTGCTGTTCCAAATGGATTGGGCAGGGTGGGGTGCTGGTGGCTGTGCCTATTATTAGTGCTTTTTAAAAGTGGAAAATCTGATAATTGACCTTTGTGTCACACTCGGTTTGGCCCTTAGTGCTTGGAGTGTGCATTGCTAGACATTCAAATGAGTCTTTGCTGAGGGTGAGGACTGATGTAATGGCTGCTGATATCAGAAAGACATTGATGGTTCTTAACGCTGGGAAAGCAGTGCTGTTCCTCTCTGTAATACCTTGGAGTGCAGGAGAATGCAGTTAACGGTTGCACATCTATCACCTTCTCCACACAGCTTTCCCACAGTACCTCTCTCATTCATCCTGGCATAGCGGTTCAGGAGGTTATAGAACTGCAGGTGTGAGACACTATTATAGACTGGGAAACAATCCTCCTCGACATGACTCTTTTCTGTCTTCTAAACATCCTCCACGTCACACTGCGCATGCATGCAGTAACATAGCCGTTTTTTCAGTTGCAATTTTGCAGTTGCAGGTTCAAATGACTTCATTTCCAAAATTACATGAGCATTCAGAATGTTTTGCTTTGCAAGGAAATGAGGTTCTGCTTTTATCCACCTTCCTATTGTGATCCAACAGTGCAGAAATCATCAACTTGCTTTAAGATTTGGGATTTCTCTCCTTTTTCTTTCTGGAAGACTAGGGTGCAATGTGAATGTTCACAAAACTCTTTTGAAATGCTGCCTTCAGTAGAGATGATCCCTTGAAAGTCTGAACCTTGATCTCTTTGAAAATCTAGTCCCAAACTCTCTTCCTTTCCCACTCAGGTGACAGTGAGCGACCTTTCAAAAGGGCTTAGAGAACTGCAAAGTTTTAATACCATGGGGATTTTAATCTTACTGTCAATGCATTAAATATTCTTTTTACTAAAAATGTCATTCATATGGTTAAAGCAGAGGACTGTCAGGTAACAGACGCATACAGCTTACTTTTAAGAGAATGCTTTATAAATGTCCAGTCAATGGAATAATTTTGATATATGAAGATCTCTCTAAGGTATTTCTGTTGCATTGGAAATGGCATGAAAAATAATGCATCCGCGTCTACCCGGAAGGAACTTCAATTCTTATCGAAGGGCATTATTCCCTCATAAGTGCATATTCCCCACATGATGTACGCCTTCATATGGTGAGTGGGCCTGGGAGTTTCAGGGAAGCCAACAGCAATGCCACCAGGAGACCAGATTCCCTACTAAGTTGGTCTCCTAGCAAGGTTACTCAAAGCAGAATGGTCACAGGTGCAACGTTAGACTAAGATGCATCCAGCTCTGCAGGAGTAATGGCCACATCAGCAGAAGAGAATAGAGTCCTCTAATGGCAATCGGGGGCAGAGAAACTCCTGAATGGCAGCAGCAGTACCTGAAGGTGGCACTGGTGGAGGATCTTCCACAGATAATCGCAGTGAGGCTCAAGCTAATGCTGGTTAGTGCTGTGCAGAGGAAGGCAATGGTAATCCATTTCTGATTTTTTCTTACCTTTAAAACCCTATGATGAAATAATCCAAACTGAAACAAGAGACAGTGTCATAAGATGAGACTCCCAGGTTAGAAGGCACTCAACAAGCTTACTGGGGAAGAGCAGATGAAAAGTACAAATAGCAGTGCCACTAATGAAGCGACTAGATCAAAACCGAAAGGAAGTCTAGTGGCTGACATGCACACAGATGAAAGGAAAGTCCAGTGCTGCACTACACATACAGCTGGAATATGGAACATGAGAAGTATATGTCCAAGATGTATGAAGGCGAAATGTAGCGCAGGCAGTGAGGAACTACAATACAAAGTCCGTCCAAATCATATCAATCAGAATTCATGGAAAACCTATCAACATAACCATTACTCAAGTCTATGCCTCAATAATAGATGCTGAAGGAAAAAATTGAGAACTTTTATGCAGGAGTTCAAGAGGAAATTGAGAAAGCAACAACACATGACATGCTGATCAATGTAAGTGAGTGGAACACAAAAACAGGAAACAAAATAAAATCCAATATTGTGGGAGACTTTGGTTTAGGAGTCAGCAACAAAGCCAAAAGAATGATTAATAGTTTTCTGTGAAGCCAACCATCTGTTTATTGCAAATACATACTTTAAGCAACTGATCGAATGACTGTACACATGGACATCACCAGATGGCCAGTATAAAAATCACATGGACTACTTAATTGGATACTGTGTTTCTGCTGCCAAACAAGACCAGGAGCAGATTGTGGGAGTCACCATGAACTCTTACTATCAAAAATCAGAGTAAAGCTGAAAAGGTTCATGAACAGAAGCATAGTGTCAAAATGCAACTTAAATGACATTCTCAAAGAATTTAAAGTCCACGTAAAGAACACATTTGCATTACCAAACTCAATTTACTGTGAGTCAGAAGAACCGTATACTGAAACTGCAGAGACATTATTAGGGAAGAATGCAAAAAGGAAGAAAAAGCTAGATGGATGACAGAAGAAACACAATTGCTAAGGATCGGCTAGAAGCAAATGGTGACAGAAATAGGGTCAGAATCCTGAATGGAACTTTTCAGCAATTGTCATGCAGAGACAAAAAGAACTATTACAAGGATCAGTGCAAAGAAATAGAAAACGAAAGAAGTGGGGAGAAGAGGCCTCTTCTAAGAAACCAAAGGGAAATTCAAACCTAGATTAGAACAAGAGTGGGACCTTCTATCTGACTAAGAGAGGGCTGGAGCAAGATTGGAACAACTAGAGCAGAGCTGGTGTAAGGCTGGAGCAAGACTGGAGCAGAGCTGGTGCAAGCCTGGAGGAAAGGCAGGGTCTTCAGCACAAGAAGTCATGTAGCAACAGGGAACACCTCAACAGTGAAGGTCATCTGAGTTGTTGAAGTGCTCCTTGTTTATTGGCCTTTTGGCCTTGCTCCCAGAACTCTGCTCATGGTCCTGCTCCCACTGCCAGACGCTGCTCGTGACCCTGCTTCTGCTCCTGGACCCTTCCTGATCCTTGCTTGCTCCATCTCCTTCTCCAACCTTCGGGCACCTGCCCCCCTTGGCATTGTCTCCTCAGATGCCAAGACCTGCTTGACTGTTCTTGTCTCTCTCCTCACCAGACCTGTTTGACTGTTCTTGTCTCTCTATGTGACTATGCCTAGCACTCCTCCCGGCTCTGACCTTGAACTGTTTGATTATGGTTTGAATGGGCCCTTGTGCCCAAACCTGATTACCTGGGTTCTGGATCCTGGAGCCCCTGTCCACCAGTCAGCTGCCCATGCCCCAAACACAGACACCCTCCAAAAGTTTTGGATTGCAACTCCTGTTTATGATGCTTGCTGGGAATGATAGAACATAAGAAGAGCCCTGCTGGATGAGGCCAAGTGTCCGTCTAGTCCAGCATTCTGTTCACACAATGGCCATCCAGCTCCCCACAGGAATCACAAGCAGGACATGAGTGCAACAAGACCCTCCTGCCCATATTCCCCAGCAACTGATATCTGCTTCTAATAATGGAAGTAGCCACCAACAACCAGAGTAGCTGTTGATACTCCATGAATAAAGCTGATAAAATTGGTGTCTATCATTATATCTTGTGGAAGTGAATTCAATAGTTTCCCTATGCATAGTGAGAAATACTTCCTTTTATCTTTCCTGCATCTCCCATCAATCAACTTCATGGGGTGACCACTTTGTGTTCTGGAAGAATGATGGTCTCTCCTCTTTTTTCCTGACTGCTAAGTTTGCTCAGAAACCTTTCATGAAGGACTTTGTCAAAAGTCATTCAGAAGTCTAGGTAAACAATGTCTACTGGATCACCAAGTAAGTATTGGCTGTGTTCACACAACATGACAAGCAACCCTGCGTGGTTACCATGGTTCACAGTTTTTTATCCATGATCTATCCAACAGATAATCAGGTGATTTCTGCTTTATAATGATTTTCATCCTCCCTGCTTAGTCTTTCCACTGTTGGCATATATCACATCAGCCACTATGCCTCAGATTCAATTCCAAGGTACATGACTCCCTGTCTTTCTCATTGGGCCACACATAAGGCTAGGTGGCTGGAGCAGCTCCTCCAGTTGCCACTCTTTCCAGAGGACTTTGTAGTATTTGCATACCATGACAGTGGAAAGCATGATCCTGGGTTCAGACAATAAGACAAGCCATGGTGCTATGGAGAAACTATAGAACAGCCATGATTATGGCTTCTAAAGACTACTATGACTGCGTTCAGACTAGGGATGGGTAAGGAATCCAAGAGTGGAAAGCCTCTGGACTTGGCCCCCTGGACTCCAGTCCACTTTGGAGCCTCCCTGAATATCCCTGCATTGATCCGAGACCTGCAATGCTGATCTGCAAAGGAAAAAGTGCAAGCCTACTGAGTGAGCAGATGAAAAAGATGAAGTAGGGGGGATTTGAACTGAATGGGCAGCCCTTTATTCCACTTCCTGATACTATGACTCTTGATTTAAGTACTACTTGTCCATGGATTGGTGTGCACTGGCAGAATGATCCAATAAATAACTAATCTTGGTGGAATTCTTTTTACATACTTTATCAGGTAGTCCTAATGCAACAATCACTGGGGTCTAATTCACAGATTATATTTTTTAGATCGATGCCTAAGATGGTTTTAAACAGGCTGCTCAAAATGTCATATCTACGAGTGAAATGAGCGGATCGTAAATGAGTGAAGCAAGTGTTTGCGGACTCATATTCATATGTATGTTCACAAGGTATGTGCTGTTGAGTGCATGTGAATGAGTGGCCTTTGTCTTGACCAAGCAGAAAAGCCCTGTGCTGTTTATCTTTGAGAAAGCCAAGCCAGGGGGTGCTGCCTTACTGCTCTGTGCATTGTCGGAAGGTGTTCAGATTCTACATAATGGCAAGTTTCACAAAACTGTATTTGTAAAATAGAGGGAATGATTAAAAAGAAGCAAAAAGTTTCCTTTTCAACAGCACAAGGAAACATTCTTCATTCTGCTTTCTTTTCAAGAAGGCTGCAGAGAGAGAGAGAGAGAGAGAGAGAGAGAGAGCGCGCGCAAGAACCAACCATGTTCACAAAAGCACATTCTACAAATAGAAATGCTCTTTCCCCCCGCTTCTTTTAGCTCCTGCCATATATCTAGCTAACAGATCATACTGACTCTTCAGCAGTGACATTTTATTAAGTGCCATCTATCCATGTAAATCAAGAGCTCCTTTGCCCTCTGATGGGATCACCCTGACTTTGCTGAAGTGTTTGTCATAATTTATTCCTATCATTCCCCCTGCTCCCCTATCATTAAATTGTTCTGCCACACTAATTCAGTGACATGGATGCAGAGTTGGCCAATAGATGGGCAGAAACAAGGCACAGTGAAGAGCCTTGTGCATCTATGGTACATATTACTAGCAGCTGGATTTCTCCTTTATTTCCTTTCAAACAAAAGACAGTCTTTTTGCTTAAGCGATTTTTATTTCTGATATATAGCTATAACTACCAGAAGATGCATCCCTCTCCCATGTCTTCTTTCTGTACTTCCAAACCCTCTCTGTTCCCAAGGTCTGTCTGAACACCTGGACATGACAACTTTGAGATAACCTTACCCTCCTCTGTCATTTCTATGTCCACACACCTCATTTCCTGGCCCTCACAGTCCTCATTTGAAAAGTCAGTGCCACCCTGGCCCTAGGAAGTGTACCAAGAATAACTGCCTCTTTCATTCCCTTGCATACTTAGGAATAAAAGATGGTCTGGATAGTTCAGTTGGTTCAAAACAGAGCCGCCTGATTGCTGTTGGGGGCCGGTCACTACTCTCATATAACACTGGTCCTCTGTCAGCTTCACTGGCTTCCCATTGAAGCCCAGGCCCAATTTAAGGTCCTGGTATTGACCTAAAAAGCTCTAAACGGCTTGGGACCAGGATACCTAAAGGAATGTCTTTTTCCCTATATGCCCTCCCACCCCTTAAGATCTGCAGCAGAGGCCCTCTGGGAACCCTCCTTGAAGGAGGCTAGGAGAGAATATACTCGGAGGAGGGCCTTCTCTGTGGTGGTGCCCTGGCTATGGAATGCACTCCCCAGAGATGTCCGTCTGGCGCGGACATTAGATGCTTTTCAGCACCAGGTCAAGACCTTTTTATTTTCCTGTAATTTTAATGTTTAAATGTTTTAGCTATGTGTTATGCTCTGTTGTGGATTATTATGGATTTATATGTATTTATTGGGTGTTCTGTTTGTAAGCCGTCCAGAGACATGCAACATAATTGGATGGGATAAAAATACCCAAATAATTAAATAAAATAATAAAATAAAAATCATGGGCCAGAAACATTGAGTTGCAAAGTTGGAGGGTCTACTGAGCCAAGCTCTCTTCTCAGTGCAGGAAATCTGGAGCAATAACATCCCCAACAAATGTCGCACCACTGCTTGAAGACCTACAAGATAGAGACCACCAACCTCCCAAATAATTGGTTCTAGTGCTGCACTGCTTATACCATCAAGTCTTCTTCTAATTCAACCATAAGCTGCCCTCCTTATATGATAAGCTTATGAAGTCTTATAAGCCTATGAAGTCTAGTCCTGTCCTCTGGGGAAGCATAGGGTGATCATAAAACATGACTTTGTTTCTTCTATGTGACAGCACTTCAAGGTATTTCAGGAGTGCTAACACACTCTTCAAGGCAAACATTTCTTCGCAGGACTAGTTCTCTAGCCTGTTGGTCATCTTCTTCGCCCTACTCTGAATCTGTTGAAGAGATGAGTATCTTATTGCTGAAACTATCTAGGCCAAATGTGATGGAGGCAGGCATGATGTTTGCTATTCACATATCTGTATCATGCATACATAAAGTGGACATGGCAATCTGATTTTTACATCGTAAGTAATTTATGGAGGAGATCTATTGTCATAATAAATGCCATATTAAAAATAATGTATCCTGCAGAGAATAAGGAACTGGCTTCCCATTTTTTTAGTTATATTTCTCATTAGAATGTTAGGCATATCTGCTTGGAGCTCATAATGAAGCAGCTTTACTGAAACTATGTACATCTGTCTTTGGCCATTCTCTGAATAGAATGGAATCACCCCGGGGACCAACGTATACTGCCTTAAGCTCCTTGGAGTAAAAGCGAGATATAAGTGCAATGTGATAACAATCATAATCATCATAATAGGGATGGTTAACTGGTTAAAGACCAGGAAGCAGACAGAAGGAATAAACAGACAGTGATCACAGTGGTGGAGTATGAAAAAAAAAAATCTCTTTTTGGGACAGAACTCTAGATAAGTCTTGAGATGATATGGAGCTATGGATGAACAGTGAAGGCTCCAAATTATTGAGCATGGTTAAAATAAAATAAAAACTGAAGGACTCCAGCAGGATCTCTCTAAACTAGAGAAAGGGACATCAAAATGGCAAATGCATTTAATGGTAAGCAAACATAAAGTGATGCACATTAAGGCCAAAATCCCAACTTCTCTTACATACCGATGGGATCTGAGCTGGTGGTAAATGACCAGGAAAAGGGTCTTGAAGTTGGGGTGGTTAGTTTGGTGTACCTTTTGTACACCATTCTAAGAGCTTTTTGCTAATTGAATGGTTTATAAAAATGTATGTGATTGCTCAGAAATATTCCATGGAGAGGTCATTAAGAAAGGAAACAAATATAAGACTGCAGATATTATGATGCCTTAGTACATTATGCTGCCTTTGTACAAATCTGTGATGTGACCACAGTGGAATATGGTGCATAGTTCTGGTGTTT
Organism: Varanus komodoensis; assembly: GCF_004798865.1. Classification (NCBI taxonomy): domain Eukaryota; kingdom Metazoa; phylum Chordata; class Lepidosauria; order Squamata; family Varanidae; genus Varanus; species Varanus komodoensis. The sequence continues at coordinate 2,017,363 of NW_025336114.1, read as the reverse complement.
AGCTCCACATATCAAAGGGGGGTTTGTAAATGTTACAAACAGAAAATGCAGAAAGGGGCAATCAAAATGTTACAGGGACTGGGAACAATTCCCATTTGAAAAAAATACATTTGGGGCTTTTTAACTTAGAAAAAATGGGAATAAGGGAAAACATAATATAGATGTATACAATCAATCACGATGAAGAGAAAGCGGAGAGAAAGAAAAGCCTCTGTTATAATATTAGAACCTGGGCTCAATCCATTAAGCTGCGTGGTGGGAGAGGCAGGACCTGAAGTGCTCTGTACGTGCCTAAGTCGGACTATGGGATCTAATTTCATAAGATGCACTGAGGGCTAACAACTTGGATGGGTTTGAAAGGGGCTTGGAGAAATTCATGGAGAATAAGGCTGCAGCTGATCATCCGTCGTGGCGGCTGCACTGTATTTCCAGCCTCTGAGGCATCCTGCCTTTCCATGTCCATAGCTGGAGGAGGGTGCTGCTGCATTCCTGTGCTGCTTGTGGTCTCCCCATAGGCAGCTGGTCAACCACAGTCAGGACAGAACATTGCTGGGCTGCGCCAGCCTTGGGCCTCATGCAGCACAGGGGTTCCGTTAGACTCTTACCACCCCGCACACTTACTTTTTCTTTCTCTTCCTCACACACTCACCTGCTTTATCCTCATTCACGCACTCATAAGGACACGCAGAGTGGCTTGCTGGATCAGACCAAAGGTCCATCCAGTCCAGCATTCTGTTCACACAGAGGCCAAGCAGCTGTCCATAAGATCCCACAGGCAGAACAAGAGCACCCTCCCACCCAGCCACTGGTGTACTTAGCTGTATCTGCTGCCAGGGAAGCATATGGCCACCAGGGGTAGTAGCCATTGAAAAATGACTTCTCCGTGGACTTGTTGGATCCTTTCAAAAGTTACATAGATTAGTGGGCATCACGACATCTTGCAGAAGCAAATTCCATAGTTTAACAATACACCATGCTTCCTTTTATCTGTCCTGAATCTTTCACCACCCACAGGGACACCCCCTCCCTGCAGGAAAAAAATGTCTGCTTATCCACTTTCTTCATGCCCTGCAAATCTTAATCATGTCTCCCTTCATCTTTTTAGGGTAAATTATTCCAGGTGTTGTAACCTTTCCTTATAGGAAGTTGCTCCAGCCTCTTGATTATTTTAGTTGCCCTTTTCTGCCCTTATTCCAACTCTATCATATCCCATTTTAGGTGTGGGGATCAGAACTGTGCACATTATTCTAAGTGTGGTTGCACCATATAATTTTATAAGGGCATTATGACAGTGGCAATTCTATTTTCCATTCCAAGCACCTTTTCATTCATCATATATTAAGCTCAGTTTTCAATATATTGTCAGATACATATTGAAATATTCACTGAGATGAAACATTTTTGTTTTATTTTATGTTTGCATGTATGTAAAATTAGTTTTGGATCACCTTTACCAGTAAAACCTTCTCAGTGTGGTATCCCAAATAAAAGCCTATTTTTATAGAATAAAACAGAGAGAATAAAATCTGTTACATATTTTTCATAAAACAAACAAACATTAGCAATAAAATTAATGCAAACAGAAGTTAGCTTGAACCAGCAGCATAAGGATTCATGGAAAAGCCACTGAAAACCAGGGGGGTCTTTAATCTGTGCCAGATTCATATAACTTTTAGCTAATGGCTTTTCTCTACATGCATGATTTCATTACAATAGCAATGCAAAATGATATCAAGCAATGCACAGAAGAGCTAAACAGATAAGGTAAGTTCATGATGGTGAAAAGGCTTCAGTACTACCCAATCAATCAATCAATCTGAACAACTGAACATTTATTTCATTTATTTTCTAACTCCACCACCACATTATGTGAGTTCCCTAGCACCATTCAGTTATCACACATCTCAGGTTATTGTATGCAATTAAGTGAGGATGGTGCCTCCCGTGTAGAAAGGGGGCCCAGACAGGGGAAGGATATTAAAAATAATGGAATAATCCAAAGGAGAATGGTTATTAATCATGTGCATGCATTTTTTACAAAGAATAAATCTTTATCAGATGGAAATTCTGTGAGTACCAAGCTTTTGGACAAAATAGCTTTCTCCTGGTGCTTTATTTTAAAATGTTGGACTTGAAGCAAAACATTCTAGTTGCCTTGAGGCTCCCTCTGCTGGTCCAAAGCATCATTTTAACCAGAGTATTGGCTTGAGAAAGATTGATTACCCAATAATATCGCTGTGCGCTCTGTGCGCTCATTATTCATCACAGCTGGTGCCAGTGGAAGTTTGGGCTGTTATAAACATTATATAATGCATTACCATTTCCCTTTGTAATACTATAGAATTCACACATAATCGATGGCATTGTTTTCTTTGTGGTGAAAGAAGTATCTGTGATTATTTTTTATTGTGTGTCTAGCATTTTAAATAAATCCCGATATGGTGCAGTGAAGAGAGTGCTGGGCTTGAACCAGGGAAACCTGGGTTGAAGCTTCTCTGCTCTGCAAAGCACATTGGGACACAGTTGTGTTACTACCTCTCAAGCCATCTTACCTCACAAAGTGGCCAGGAAGAAAAATGGGCTAGTCCCATTTTAGTCTCTTTAAGCTCCTTGGAGGAATGATTTAAAGAAACAATGAGTGGTGTTTTTTACATTCATGATTCATTAATCGTATTTCATTAATCTACATCACATTTCTGAATTACTTCTGTTTCACAAAGAAAGAACCCAAATGAAAAATAGATTCACTCAGGGGCTCTCATGACTGATGTAGAGGAAAGTTCAATTTTCTCTGATTGGCACGATCGTCTGTGGTGCACCAAGACTGGCTGGTAATACTGGAAGTTGTAGGAGTTTTTCTATCTAATCATGCATAAATAAGCTCTTAGTAGGATGAGTCCACCAATCCATGCTTCAGTGTGTGATGGACTCCATCCTTCAGGGATTCCTAATGCTTTTCACATTGTAGGAACAATCATTCAACCAATCATTCAGCTTTTACTATACAATACTCTTCCAAAGACACACCTATCAAAATTCTCTCTTCTGGCTCCACCAAATACTTTGAGTCCTACCAACTATTGGTATGATCAGGCTGGCCACCAAAGCATGTATTTAAATAGAAAGGGGCTGTTTGGAGCCATCTACTAGGACTAAGGTGTGAGTAGTAGGGGAGGGGACATGACCAGAGCTTGAGTACTGTAGGGAAATCCTCAACTTATTTCTCAATAGGCTTATTTCCAATGGAGGGTGAGCGAGGCAAAGGGGAATCTCTTTGTCATCTTTGAGTGGAGAGGACATGGGGAGGCCTTACCCCAAGGGAAGGGGCTCAGGAATGGTAGGGGTCAGAGGCTGCAGAGATTACTCAACCCTCCATGGGTTGTACTGGGCTCCAATATGGACAATAATTCAGCTTTTGCTGTCTTAGAAGGACTGAATTTGGGAAAGTGGGTTTTAAAATCCATTGACAAAAAGAGGAGTATATGAATCAGGTTTGTTATAAATCAGAGCAAAAACAATGCTGGGGGGGGGGCGGTATACCCATGCCAATTCTTCTGTTTGTATCTGATTCCAAACTTGTTCATTTATATTATTGCCCCCCCCCTTGTGTATTGGAGAAGTAGGAGGACAAGTAAAAATGTTGAATGTGGCCAATTGATATTTCAGTAATACAGAACTTATCAGCAAAAAGTAAGATGTATTTTTTTAACTTTGTAAAAAAAAGTAGTCTTCCAGGTTGAACTTGAAGAGCACAAGTCTGACATTTCTTAGAATGCAGACCGCATTTTGTATGATGTCTAATTTTGTTCCAAATTGTAGCTGAAGCTGCAGGTTCTTGAGATTTGCTGTGCCTCTTAGAGCACTCTGGCACCTTCCAGATGTTTTGGAATATAACCAATATCCCTGACCATTGACCATGCTAGCTGGAGCGGATGAGAACTGAAATCGAACACCAGGCTGAGGAAAAGTGGCATAGTGAGAAGCTTGCTTCCATTCCACCGGCAGCTCCTATTCTGTACTGCTGCTTTCCACCATTCTTGGTTTGGAAGGCCTGAGATGAAATTGTCACAAGCCAAAGATTGAGAATGGTTATGTGCCACAGAATGACGCTTTTTTGTACTGTGGAATTGGCCTATTAAACACACTTGTCGAAATATGTTGGGGGGGGGGGGAATGCACAATTTTAAGCTGCCAGTAGAGGCCAGTCAAGAGTTATTCAGCGAGCAAAATAGGAGAGTTAGTGGTGAGAGAGGCTACAATTGAGATAGGTGGGAAGCAATTACTCTGGGATACACTTCATGAGCCTAAGTGTGAGGCCAGGCAACCTCCTATAAAGACCCATAAGGGAGAGTCCTTGCAGAGTTCCCTGAGCATGCATGACTCCCAAAGGGAGCGCAGACCCAGGGTGGGCCCTACACCTAGGCAGAGTGAGACTGCTGCCTCAGTTAGTGGGTGCTGGCAGGATCGGTGTTAGCTACAAGTCCCTTCCTGAGTCCCCTAAACTAGCCTGCTGCCCTCCAGTGCACCGGGAAAAGGCTGTCTTGCCACACGTTGAAGTTAGGTTTGAATGCCAGTGCAGCCAGCTTCTGTAGCACGATGGTACCAGCATCATTTGTCCTCCATAGGCTGCAAAATGATCTTGCCAGCCCTTGTGCAGAACAGGCTCGCAAAGGAATGAAGGGGTTTATAATTCACTGCATGCTGCTGCAGCCCAAACAGCAAAAAGCATTGTCGTCAGGGTAATTACTACTACTACTAATTTATATTCCACCTTTTTTCCTCTCCTACAAGGAATCCAAACTGCTTCCCATGGTCCTTCTCGCCTTTGTATTTAGGATAGACTGAAATGTATCAACTAGCCCACCATCACCCAGAAAGCTGAATGAGGATTAGAACCTGGATCTCCCAAGTCCCGGTCCCTACTCTGACCTCTGCGCCACACTGGCAGCTGAGATCATGGCTGGGAGACTAGTCCCACTGACCTCAGAGGCACGTCCTTCTCCTGGCACACTGTAGTCTTATAGGATGTGGGGCAGGTATGCAGTTGCAGCAAAGAGAAACAAAGGGGCACAGCCCACCTGGGCCTTCACTGGCCAAGCAAGAAGGCCAATGGTAGCCGGCGCAACTCATGTTCCAGGAATTAAATGTTCCACATCTGAAATATGTGATTTGCTGTTGCTGGACTTGTTCAAGGTCAGACCCTGATACTGGGAACTAAGGTTACTAATATTTCTTTGGCAAGGTTCATGTAACTTTGATATGTGCTCATGGGTAGTTGGGGTGTCATGCTGTCCAGAAAAGGATGGCCTGGCTTTCTGCCCTTCACAACCATTTAATGCACAGAAATCATTAGGTGAAGCATTTCACAATTATTTTTATCAACAGGTAATGTCTGCACATGAAGTGCAGTCAGAGGCACAGTAACAGTGGCAGTTTGAGGAACTGGCAACCCCACTGGGGATAACCTGTTTGGTTCCTTGCAGTGGGGTCTTTCTGTGATTTCATGGAAAATGCCATTTATTATGTCTCTCATCATCTAGGATTGCTGCTTTCTTTTTGTAACAGAAACTGCACCTTAAAGGTATGTCCTAGGAGGCAGAAGCCCAACAGGTGCAGTTTCCTTATCACACATTTGCAATGAAAGCTGTTAAAGGCATAAAGCATTTTAGGGGCTGGGGTAGGGTGGGGTGGACAGGGTAGCCTTACTTCCATGCCCAGTTAAAGTGATGCTGAAGCTACAGAGCCCCCCTCCACACACACCCCAATTCTGAACTGCTATAAAGACCCAATCCTGCAGTAAGCAACAGTGCAGCCTGGCTGTAGCATATCTTTGCTTGTTTTGACATTTCAAATGAAAGTATAACCATCAGTGCAATCCAAGTTATGGCTGCAGAAAACCATTCTTAATATCTTGCAACTCTTCCCATCATTGCAACTAACCCTCACTACCTTCGAGCAAACAGGATGGCAGGATAGCAGTTCAGACTCTGAATAAACTCTCCGGGCAGATTGTCTCAGTGACAGGTCAACAGCACTGATAGCTACAGGATATAGCCCAGAATATTTGCTTACACAAGACGGAAAAGTCTCTTTGAACCCTAGTGAAGACCCTTGCCCCAGAGTTTCCTGACCTGGAAAAAGTTGCCTTTTCAGAGTAGCGGGTGTGTGCAATCTACTCCACAGCCCTTCCATTCATCAGGCAGTCTGCTGTCGCACTCTGCATGTAAAACAGATCTATCCCACTGTTGGGGCAGACGCTCATGAATATACTGTGGTTTCCACTGTGTTGAAAGTATGATCTTTGCACCTGCTCTCCAGATCACTGGGCAAACCAGAGACAGAGCAAGACAGAAGCCACGGGGTGGGGCAGGTGAGGGAGGCAGGAAAGCAACTGCAGACTGATTGGGCTTATCTCCTTCCCACAGTCGCTGCTCTTTTGTTGAAGCGGAGAGGAAGCTTCCTCTTGTATTGCCACTTTCCAGCAGCCCATTGAAGCCACCCCCTTCCCAATAGGATAGTGCGATGAATTTAGCACTCTGCAATACCTACCGTGGAAAAATTACAAACCATCAAAAAGGCTATAGCTGGTCTGAAGAAATCTGGGGTATAATAACAGAAATAGGATGAGGAGCAGAATTTCTAGTTAGTGTCATGTGAAGTACCATTGAGTCGGTTAGTCCAACGTCAGTAAAAACCCCTAGTATAGCTCTCCAGAAGTTGCTGTTGTTAAATCACATTTATATCCTGTCTTTGATCCTCTTGCAAGGAAGTCAAGGTGGTTTATGTGGTACTCTTCCATTCCATTTGATCCTCACAACAACCTGGTGAGGTGGGTTAGGCAGAGAGAGAGAGCGAGCAAGCGAGCGAGCGAGCGAGCGGCTGGCCTAAAGTCACCCGGGGAGCTTCATGGCTGAGTAGGGACAATTAGATGTTCTAGCTCAGCACTCTACCACACCACATTGGCTCTCATACATTAGGAACATTTTGATAACTGACATGATCCAGTGCAGAACTATCAATTTAGAGCCAGAAGGTGGGGAGGGGGTGGGGGTGAGGCATCATCAAGGATGGGGCAATGGTGCAGCTCCATGCATCGTTTTCCACATTATTTACCTGTATGTCTCATGAGGCTTAGGATGATGTCAGTGCAATCAGGATAGACTGGTCCTGTTTGGCCTTTGATTTACAGCGGTCAGCCCTCTCTTTGAAGGTGTTGTCTGTCTTGGAGAATGCAGGATGGTGGAGGAATCCACAGCAGTTTCAAGTGGATTTGGATTTCTCTGAGTTTGAACTGCAGATTCTGCTGAGGACTGCCTTTTTCTGAGTAGCTTGGACTTCTGGACCTATTTACTTTACTTGTGGGACAGGCAGGCAATGGATTTATACAGAAATGCATAAGTAGAAGTGCACAGTTGCAAACAGGAGTGAAACTCTCATGCAAAAATTTGATTCTAACCATAAGTGGATGTGGGAACAAACAGTGCTGGACAATCTGCAAAATGCAGACAGACGAAACCTTAATGGAAATGGTACTTTCCTGCTTTGAATGGGCATCCAGTAACGGTCTGGTTTAAAGATGAGAAACTTATAAGAAGGGAGAACAGGCAGGGAACCTGAAATTGCTCTTTCACAGTTAGCTCCTTGACTGCAGGCACCTGGAACTCCTGCTCACTGTCTTTTCTACTATGGTAATAGATACAATATTTCTCTTTAAATTATAATAATAATTTGTAAATCTATCATATATAATTCGATACCCTCATTTGGCCCTCTTTTAGTGACAGGGCTACTTTCCATCAGAGTCTCTTGGCACTATTTTGCTGCTCTTGGAGAGAGACAATAATGTTCTTGTTTAACCTCCTGACTCGTGTGCCCTATAAGCCTCCGCAATATCCCTATATTGTCTCACAGCCAGGCAACTAGGTTCCCTTGAGGCACAGAAGTGCAGAATGTTACATAACTCCTCCCAAAGTACCATTCATCCTCCGTATGTGCCACTCAATCCATACATAATAGCAGAAAGCCTGAATGCATTATTTTTAAAATCGGGGGGAGGGAGAAAAACCCTCTTAAAATATTCTTTTGTTCTTTTTAAAACAGATGTTTTCATTCGCTGCTCAGTAGAATTCATCCAAAGCTATTCCCTAGTAATTTCTTCAAATCACAGTAATTACCTCATTACTTTGATATTAATAGAATTCATATGGCACAGAGCAGCTAATTGAAATTAGCCCACTGCTGTCTTTGCTAAGGGGAGATCTGCCGGCTCTGAAAGTCAAAGCTTAGCCCAGATAATGAGCTGCTGTTTGCAATCCTGCAGTGGGCTTGAAAAAGTTATGCCTTGGATTTGGAAGGCAGCAGATCTCTTGTTCCATGTGGGAAATTGTTTTTAAATGCTTCCTCTAAGAGAAGCTTTCCCCGACCTGGTAGCCTGCAGAGGGTTGACCTATAACTCCCACCATTACCCCAACCAGCACGGTGAATGGGAGCAATGATCCAAACCTTCCTGGGTGTCTTGTTGGTTGGTCTGAGTAGCCTTCATTGATTTTTCATTTATAATAGTGCTGACAAGCTTTGTTCCATGGGAGGACAGGTAAAGAAGATAAGCTGCAATATTGATGTGCAAGTGGCCTAAAATTGGGGGGGGGGGGTCTTCAAATGTAAAATGTATTGATTTTAGCTGTTTGCATAACTATCCCTCCCAATCCCATTTATTTATCTAATTCAGTTCCCAGAAAAATGTGACCAAGGTAGGAAGATGAAGGGAAATCATTTGCACTCATGTAATCCTGCATCAGAGTATTCACGATTAATAAGTGGTTCTGGGTGGCTGAGGATTTGAATTGGCAGAAACTCTCATCAGCCTGTGAGAGATGATAGATGGTGGAGAGAATGCTCCCTGCCCTTTCCTTTTCATCCCATCCTTTTCTGCAGGAAGCTCATCCATAGGATGCCTCTTCAGGGGTGACTTCCGCAGGGGCACAGAGCAGTCACTGATGGCTCCTGGCTCCTCTGCAAGCTATCTCTTGTGGGGCCTCAGGCCATCTCAGCTGAGCATCTACCCAGGCTTTCTGCTGTAGTCACAGTAGCCTGAGAGAGGGGAAGCCTGCCCCATCCTGAGAACTCAGTAAGCAACTATGATAGGAGCTGATTGTCCTGTTGATCATAACGGGTCAAGCCTGGCATCTAATAAACTGCTTGGCAAGACTGCCAAAAGCCCCTTGCAGCTGTTGCCAAGTGGCTAGCTAGTGCGCATGGCTGGCAACTGCCCCCAAAGTGCTCAAGGTGCGTTTGGGGGCAGTTGCCAGAAACTTCCCCCTCCAGCTATTTCAGGATGGGGGCAGCAGTGGTTGAAAGCCACCCTGCCAGTCAGGAAAGTGCTGCTGACAGCCACTCCTAAAGAACCCAAATGGCACAGTTGCAGGTGGCAGCCAGAGGTTTCTCCAAGTTCTGCTGCCTGCCTGGTATGCGGCAGAGGTTGCTGATCCTCCTTGCCGCTGCTGAAATGGACTCCCACCAAACTCTGGAGGTCCCCCTGACAGTGGCAGGTGTGACCTCTACCCCCCTCAACCACTATGTGAAGTCTCAGTGGCAAGGGTGGGGGATCCTTCTGTGGGGAGGCCTCCTCTTGAGCCAGTGGCAGAGATCACATGGTTCCTCTCCAGCCAGCTGCTCAGATTGTGCTCTTGGGAGCTGCAGCATGCTTTGGGCAGTAGTCTGGAGTGGGGCAGAGGACTGTTCTTGAGCCTGGGCCGGAGCCTGGGTCAGTCAATTCACGTCAGCCAACCTGAGTGCCTACTTCTTTCCAGCCTTACAAACTCCATCCCCTCCTTCCTTGGTCATGCTCATTCCTTGTGCCAGTGATTTGGCTGCCAAGAGAGTCCTGGAGATAGAAGGCAGCATAGTTTGTGCTCGAACTACTGGATTCCTCGCCATCACCTTTTTGGTCTGGGAGAGAGAAATGCAGGATTCAAGTGCCCTTGGTGTATCTTTCTGCAAGATTATGGGCCCAATACTATGAGCAATAAAAAATATAGTTGCGTATCAAGGCAAGGTTTGGTATAGCATCCACTTTCAACCCTGGTAGATGCACATCAGTGACTGTGCTTGCTATTAGTGTAAAAATTTCCAGTCTGCGTTAACCACGTAATAAAATAGCTGTGGGAAAGGGTCCCACTTTATCTGGCAGATTGCTCCTGTCACTCAGAGAATGGCAAGCATTTTCAGACTTTCCGAATCATTCATTACTTTTTAGGATGAAAAGGAAATAGAATTACAGTGTGATGGGTGGGTATAAGCCAGGCTTTGCCAAACTGGCATCCTCTAGATGTGTTGGGCTACCATCTCTTGCATAGGTGGCGAGGGAGGCCGGGTGCTGAATTTGGAGGACACCAGCCTGGAAAAGACTGGTGTACCTATACATGATAAAGTAGGCAGTTGGGTTGATACTATTTAGCAAGATCAGAAGTAATTGATTCTAAGTAAATGAGGCCTGGAAATATTTCTGAAAGTTTTGTGGCATAGTTACAAACTAGCTCTCACTTCCCCCAGAGCAGATTTGTTTGAGTATTTATTTTATACTGATATAAATAAATAAAGTGATCTCTGAATTAATTGTCACAGAGCTGTTCTTTCTGGTTAGGGCCTCTATCTTTTGTTTAGGATCAGCTAGAAGAAGGATACTGGTGTCTAATCAGAATGAATGGTGTTGGTTTTCTCCACCCTTCCTTTGAGCGGCCAAGGGAAAGTAACATCCTCTTCATGGTGGGAAGGCCAGTGTGGGGAGTGGGGGGGGGGGAGGGAAGGAAATAATCCCGTGGCTTTTGCTCTGAATGCATGCCCCTCTCTTCTTCCCCTGCCAGGTGACCTCAGCGGTGTGATCACCCTTGGCAATGTGGCCTGGAGGAGGACCTCACCATTTGGAGTCTGCATAATTGGAAGGATGCAGCTTCTTAAGCCAAATGTATTCATTATCTGTCTGGGCCACAAAGGCAGCACTTTCACTGAACATGATTGTACAGCCCTCCCACCTCCCCTGAGATTGTCTGCTCCCCACCCCTTTATTTTCAGAGCCTTGATTGAATCCTTCATTTCCCCCTTCTCTACCAGGCTCCAGAAGCTTCTAGGTATCTTCTGGAGTTGCTGAGGGGACCATGCACGAAACAGCTTTCGCCCCACCTGCTCCTCCAGTCAGATGGCAAATGACCCTTGAGATAAAGGGTCTGGTCACCCTGCCACCCTTCTTCCTCCACGCTCTGCCCCGACACATGTCTCTTTAACCTTTTCCTCGGGGCCAGCTGCTAGGAAGACACTCTCTTTTGTCATGATTAACAGAAGCCTGGGTCACATGATTAAGCAGACACATCTCTCCATCTGGTCCAGGGTCCCTTGTTTGTTTGAGACCCTGTGCCCTCTATGAAAATGATATTAACCCCAGCAGTATAAGGCAAAGCTGCCCCTCCTCCAGTCTGCCTTGCTATTGAAGGCAGCCTCTGGGAGATGGAGAACCAAGCAGCCCCCACCGGGCTGTTTGTGCCTGTAGAGTTCATGGCTAACTTCACCTCTCTGCATTTGCTATGCATAGGCCAAGATTTATCATTGCCACTGGATGTGATCTCATTAAGGCATCTCCAAGCAGAACATTCCCTTAGCCTGACTGATGGGTGGCTGCCCGCTCTGCAATTCACATCGCTCCTGGTGAGGAGCATGAAGTTCTCTTCATGTCATACTCCTGTACCACATCCACAAAACGTTATGCCAGAACAAACGTGCTGCAAGACTCATTGGGTTTTTGTTGTTCTTTTGCATGTCCTTTTTGGGGTAATCCACTATGCAGCATGACAGCTGAAGTGTCTGACCAGGGAGACCCAGATTCAAATCCTTACTCAACCATCAAGAACATTAGATCACCTTGGACAAGTTGTAGACCTGGTTTATATGTAATCCTGACAGCCCATGAATTGTTAAAGAACTCCTCTACTTTCTTTCTGCTTTCTGAAACAACCAAGGAATTGCTGGGTGTTAGTCATGACAACTAAACCTGAAAGTCTTGGTTAGTGAGAATTAAACAAAGCAGAGCTTAAACCAATGGTTTTTTGTTGGGTTAAAACTCTGGGTTGTTGAACTTGCAATGGTGTAGGCTGCTGGAAAGGGATAGCATGATTAACAACCCAGAACAGGATATTCCTGGCTTGTTTGTGAAGGTTGATGCAAATTGTGAATGGGCAGGAGAGTGTGCACTCACTTGCTCTTGATCCCAACAATCCAGAGGTTATAATACTCACGTGTTACTGTTATGTGGAAACATCTTGGGCTAACCTACCTCACAGGGTTGTTGTGAGGATAAAATGTGCTGTGGCAAGCGCATGCAGTTCCTTAAAGACAGGATCTTAATTTGTTTCGTTATGTAATACATTGGGTAAAAGTCGTACATTAAAAGAGAGCCGTGCTTGCAGTGTTCATTTTGCCAAGGATCTGTGCGAACAGCCTGCTAGAGGTCTCAGTGCAGGCACAACTTTTCAGAGACTCTGCTGTTCCTGTCAGTCTTTCACACACTCACCAGGCTCTTCCGGGACAGCTGGGTAGCCACAGCATTAACCCTTCCTCTCTCTCTGGCTGATGTTCAGCGATTCTAGCCTACTCCTGATGTGGATAAGGCTGCTGCTAGGATCTGCCAAGGCAGCCTTCCACGACTCAGCATCGCCCAGCCAGCACTGGGACGTATAGACATTGTAGTCACAACAGAGCTGGGGGATGCCTGGCTAGGGTAGGCTGTTCTGGGCCCAGTCATCCAGATTCATCTTGCTCCTCCACTGGGGGCCTTGCATGAAACCCTCTGAACCCTGCCTCCTCCCATGTAATGCACCCGCGGTCTTCAGCCCTGTTCATCCACCATGATGGGGGGAGTGGCAGTAGAAAAGTGTGGATGAATGCCAGGGACACACTATAAGGAAAATATATTTTTGATCAGTCAGAGGTGTTACATCAATTCCTTTAAAAATGAACTGAGAATCTGATTCTCACCACGAGAGGGTGGGAAAGACAGCGGAGTCAACACTGCAGTACTACATTGTGAATTCCTCTACCCATGTGTAAATGTGTTGTTTTCCTATCTGTGCTGAACCTGAAAATGTCACAAACTTATCAATATCAACGTCTGCATTGACATCAGAGTATGGCAACTTGGGCCATCTAGATGTGGTTGGACGGCAACTCCATCATTCACCACTGGGTAAGCTCTCTGGGGCTGATGGGAGTCCAGTAATACCTGGAGGACTATCTGTTGCCTGCTCTAACTGGCATGCTTTTAGCTCTCTTCAAATGGCCCAGTGTCAAAGATAGGCATCTCTCCCAATGCTTTACTGCAGCCTTCTCCAACCAGGTGCCTCCTATCAGCTCCCACTTGATAGGCTATGATTGGGAATGCAGCGAATTGTAGTGCAACACATCTGGATGGTGCTAGATTGATGGAACATTGCAGTCTGATATTGGGACATTCATAACTAGCCCAACTGTATTATTCCCCATTCACTCTTTTGCAGGTTTTTCTCCTTCTTCCTTTCCTCTTTCTAGTTTGTAAATTTCTAAGGAAGCCCCTCAGGGCAGAGACCTGTTCCCTAATCCTTTCTGACATGCTATGCACATAAACACCAACAGCAGCAAGTTATTATTTATAGTAACAGATTTATATATTGCTGAACATACTGGAAGACATCTCTAAGCAGTTCTCAGAGCACATCGGCATATACATTCACATACAACTAAACACAAACATTGCTAAAATGTTAATAAAAACGTTAATGATTAAAATTTATAATCTGATTTGATTCAAATACATCGAAACAACACCGTAAGTACAAGCTAGCAGGCCAGGCAGCGCATGGCCTCGGAGAAAGCCTTGGTAAAGATGAGGGTCTTTAATTGGTGCCTCAAGCAGGGACAGCTGTTGCCACTGATAGCACATAGAATGCTATCGGTATTGCTGCTGCTGCTGCAGCAGCAGCAGCAACATTGCAATGATCTGGGTGATCATGTTACGCGTGGAAGCAAAGCCAGCCAGTGCCCTGCCCACGAGGGTCTTCCTGAAACCTCCATCCGGGGGCTGCCAAGGCAGTCACACGGACAAAGCGTGTACGTCTCCGACTGGCAGCCGGCAGAAGGCGAGCCAGACACTGCGGCCGGCTTTGTCTGACCTCGTGCCGCGGCTGCTCAGGTCAGGAGGCAGAAGCGAAGCGCAGGGGAAGCTGCAGCGCTGAGCCCAGAGCCAGAGACTGAAGCGGCTCGCAGGCAGAGGAAGGTGGCAGATCAGCTCACGCACTTGGCAAGGAGTCTGCGGAGGATCCCTGGCAAGACGGCACCCCAAACCCCCGGGGAAGAGAGAAGCGCAGCCAGTGGACTACCCAGAAGTCCGTCCCGCTGCATTCAGTGGAGCTCATTCAGATGAAGAGTGTTTAGGAGTACAGCCCATGTTCGCGGGGCAGGTTTTAAAAGGAAAAATAAGTGGGACAATTTACATTCAGGCTGGGCTGATCAAGTCTGAATGACAAAAGGAGTCTTGACACCTAATCTCTGCTCTTTGGGATCCACTGCTAAGCAGCCACCCCGAAGGCAGCTTTGCATTACAGCCAAGACATCCCCATGCATAGGTAATTTTAGGAGATCCGTGACAGGCGCTGACTTGGCATTTGTTTGCGGGAGTAGGAGTCCCTCTACAAAAATCAAGCCAGGCACAGAACCCGAAAAGGAAAGCGTCTCGTGCCTTAGTAAGATGCACCTGGGACAGTAACAGGGCTAGCCTGAACACCTCCTTGGTGGAGTGGTGTGTACACCGAAGGGCCCAGCAAAGGATGCGGGTGAATTCAGTGCTGGCCTGTGGCCAGGTTAGCTGCCTTGCTTCGAACACCCAGTGACCCCAGCCCCACTTCTGCAGGGCTAGTGCTTCTCCTGCAGGCCTCTGAGCGAGGAGCAAGGGATACACCCCCCTCTTTTTTCTGCGCTTGCTGCAGATGTTTTGGCTGGCAGCACATCCCTAAGCCTGTCTACTCAGAAGTTAATCCCACTGACTTTACTCCCAGTTTTTTTACTAAGTGCAGTACATTTATCATGGTATTCCTTGACTATGCATTTTAATTTTAATATTTGCATAGTTAAAAGTGTCCCTTTGAGGTCATTTTTCTACCTCCAAGGGCAATTTTTGTTTCAAAACTACTTGTGTGTTATATGTTGAAAGCATAGCATAAAAAATAAAGTTTATGATGCTCTGTACATCGAACTCAAATTGTTTCCCTTATCTGGCAAGCTTTACAATCCTTGCTTCCAAGTTCATCACATCCATGTTGATTTGGAAGAAAAACAGACTCTTGCTTTCCCAGGCATTTATCTTCTCTGCTTCTGAAATTATAATCCCTTGTCTGTGACATCACAGTCCATTGCTCGAGGCATTACTGCATTATCACACAGAAACCATTAGCCTTTCAGCTTGGACAAGGTTAGTCAGAAGCAGAACCTATGGTGTCACACACAACTAGCTGGTAGGAATAAGGGAAACAAAGTAACCCCTCAGGAAACTTACTTTCTTCCAAAATTTCTCCCATGTGGCATGGCAAATTCTTGTTAGAGATATGTCTCAAATGTTCCGCTTATGCTTCTATGCACCTGTGTAGTTCTGTTCCCCACTGATTTCTTTTCTTCTTACCTATGGGAGTCCAGGTCCCCAGCTACCTCCTGCAGTAAAGGAGAAAGCCAGATATTTCTCCCTGGGGCTTTGCATGGTTCTAGAGTGGCCATGTGTCCTCCTTGGCAGAAGAAAGTCTCCTGTTTGAGAAGCTGCCAGAAGGCTGCTGTCTTCTTGAGGCTTGGAAGATTTGTCCTATTCTGTCCTGATTTAAAGACACCAGCCACAGGACAGTTGCTCACCAGGCCTTCCTCCCAGAGAGCCAACACAACAGCAGGCACACAGAATACCTGGACAGAAACTTCCCCACCAAATTTAAATTGTAATAATTGCTTCAAGATGTCCATCTATATGTAAATTAGAATATGCAAATGACCATCCAGTTTGTCCTCTATTTTGGCAGTTAGCCGCCTCAACATGGTTCTTTTCTCAAATGTCAAGTAGATTTCCCCCCAATTTTTAAAAAATCCTTTTTCCAATTTTGTTCACTGTTGAAATGCTGTTCTTTGAAATGTAGGGTAAGGGGAGAGAACTATTCCTGTCTCTTTGCAGGATTCCTTCTCTTATTTTGATTCTTGAATGTTCAGGCTTAATAAGATGCTAAGTGTCTACCTGAATAGCTTTAAAGCAACTATTAAGCTGTCCCCCTTCAAATCCACCCAGGCTTTTGTATTATTTAACTTCCTGGTATTGGAGGGGAATAAAATAGTGTGGGGAGGGGAAGGAATCTACTTCTGTCAGGCTAAATAAATAATAAATAGATTATTTTTAAAAATCTGCTAGTTTAAAACCAGAGTTAATGCCATCTCTTGCTGACTCAGGCTTTGTAAAACGAGGGAAATGGAAGTGAAGGCCATGCCTCCATGGTGAGTTGTACTGCCCTCCTATTTAAATTATAGTAATTATTTCTTAATTTGCATTTGTATACATTAGCACTGCTCCCCCCCTCCCCTGTGGGCACATTTGGAAATTTGAGAAACCATTGTGGGCACCTCTACAAATGCTGCTTCTATAGAACTTAGGCTGTATCTTATTCAGCAAAAACCCTTGGTTCATGTCTATTGGACACACTCTCTTTCTTAAGGGACTGTATCATGTAGCAAATTGCTGATGGAGCAATACAGATAATGCTTCTTGTAAACTTGTGCTTTAGCAATGTCCATTAGTTGCCTCATTTGGGGTTGAGGTTTTTACAAGGAAAAATTTAGCACTGGAACATGCATGTACAGATATAGCTCATTTTATTATGCTTCAAAGATATTGCTCTTTGCAGCGATTAGAGTGATGTGTAACTCACTTTATTGCTATTTTCACTTTATTGCAGTGGTCTGGAACCAAATCCACAGTATCTCCAAGGTAGGTCTTTGCTTTGTGTTTCACAGATGCAACCCTGCACTGAGCACGTACAGCCAAGGTTACTGGCACCATTTCTCCAGCTTTGTGTCTCTTTCTCTGGTATTGTGATTCTCAAACTCCGTGTCTCAAACTTTTTAACCATTCATACACTACTGTATATTTGCATATCCGGTTATCTGTGATCTTTGACGTACAGTAATTGTTTTGGGGTGCTGCAAAAGGCACCCAGATAAGACATGTGTGTTTTGCCTGCTCCATCTCTCTCCCTCCCTCAGGCCTGAGATACACTAGTCCAAGTACTACACTGTTAAGCATTCAGGTGGAAGGAAGACTTACCAGACTCTCACTTTAAATCAAAGCTAGAAATGATACTGCACTGTATGGACATTGTTTTTCTCGACAATGCTATTGCACACTTAATGGACAGTACACAGTAGCGTAAACATAACTACAGTATATGTGACTTGAGATATTGCAGAGGTTCAGAACTGAACCCACACTATCTCTGAGGTATGCTCTTTTAAATTTTTTAGCCGCAACATGGAAACTGACAATGCATTCAGTAGGCATGGAATCTCTGTGGCCTTTTGACAGCTAAAAGACTGATATTACAACATTGTAAGATTAAACACTTAACTTTCAATACTGCAATGGAAAGCTCCCTTTTGACAGCTGAGGTCACTATCAAGTGTGCCTGCCTGAAACCCTCCAAATTTAGAGGACTTTGGGCAGCAAGTTACATACAGCAGGAGCACGGAGGCAAGGATTTCATCCACACTATCTGTAAAAGACGTGGATGACTGTCAGTGTCTTTTGCCCCCTCTCCTAAAAAGGAGGTGCTGAGGTGCTGCCAGAATTCCTCAAATCATGGCAAAGCCTCATGATCCTTCACCCCACCCCCAAGGCCACTCTGAAATTGTGCTTGCACAGAAAGATCTGCACCAGCTGCAAGGACAGAGGGAGGGTGCTCCACAGCTGGAGTCCCTGCTCTGACCTTGGAATACATTTCCAAGGTTGCAGCTGGGACTCTGACCTATTCTGCAGAAGTTCCGACTGTGTCTAACTGCCATAGGGTGGTGTTCTAAAGACTGATATTGCAAAACTGGGGTGGATAGTCACACATTTCCTATAACATGAAGGACTGCAGAGTTTACAATGCTTTCAGTAATTGAGTGGATGTAGATGACTCTTTCAAATACATACTTATTTGGATATTTGACCCAGTTTTGCCAAAGTCTATGCATAATTGCTAGGGAGTGGTATGAATTCATAGAAATCCATGTATGAATATTTTAATGGGTGAAATTACAATTTTTTCAGGTGTCTGCATGCTCCATGGTAGGTGTCATTGGAAGACACAAAGGGTGCCATGGTTGGGATCCTTGTGCTGCCAAATCTGTGCTGCTTTCTCCTCTTTTTGTTGATGCATTTCCTATTTTCCTGTGATGTACATGTAGCCAAAAGCAGGACTTGTCTTTTGTAGAGCCACTCATTACAAAGATGCCATAACATGATGCTAACAGGTAACTTTCAAGCAAATCTAATAAATAAATGAATGCCATATGTCACAGGGTGACACTCCATTCACCTAGGAGGTTGTAAAAAATCCAAAAGCTTCAGTTAGGCAATAACTTTATTCAGACCAACTAAAATGCCACAAAACTGCATGCAGCCTCTCAAGTTCTCTCATCAGGCTAGAAACCCCTTTTGGCTAAAAGTGCAGTCTATTTGGATAATATTTAACTTGTGTGTAGAAAATAAAGTAACTGTTTTCCTGGCCATTTTAATCATATTCCTTTAGACCAAGAAGAACCACTTCTTATCCCAAAAGATTTGTGGATAAATAGATTCTGCTTGGAGGCATCTTCTGAACCCTGCTGTGTCTGCAGCTGGTATTTCTTCAACATCTCACTCTAAAATCTGTGCACCTGGCTCACCTCTTGATCTTCAGCAGACTGGCTAATTAGTGGCTGTTAAATGTTGAGTGCTTCCGTTATCCAGATGACTTCACTGCTACATTGATAATTCCCAAGAGTGTGAGACATGGAAGCTGCATTCCAAACTAAATCCATATTTCCATCCAGACCTATGGCTACAGATCCTGGATCCTCCTAGAATTTTGGCAGGATGCTTATCCCCTCGGCAATCCCCTCTCACACCTCAAGTGGATGAACAGTTCATTTTTCATACACACTTGACTCAACTCTACATTTCTCCATACAGCTCAGTCTCAGTCCTTGATTGCTCATTTCCTGCTGGTGACCCAAGACTGGTGGTTTGGGCTCTTGAATGGGATTGGCAGTAGTGAACTTGCAAAGAGAAATGGGGGCAGAGCATAGCTCATTGGTGGAGCATAACGTGAACTTTGCTGCAGGAGGTTTCAGGTTCACTTGCTGGCATGTCTAGTCAAACATGGGGTCCCATAGTGATGGGGATAGGGCACCCCCTAGGAGGTACATACAGTTTACTCATAGGTGGCTTTTAAGCACATTTTAAATCTTGTTAATGCCACTCAGCATTTTATTGTTAGTTTTTAACTGACTTAATATTTTAGTTAAATCTGGTTTTGTTTTATTGTCTGATAAAAATAGATAATGTTAGATACTGTTTGTTCATCAGTTCTATTGATTGCCCAATGTAAGACAGCTTCTGATGGTTTTACCCTCAACATAGAATATAACATATTAAATAATGCAGTAATAAATACATAAAAACAATTACTGCAAAAATAAGAAATCCACCAGAGGTCAGAAGACTAGAAAGATAAGTAGATTGTAACTTTGGTACCAGATGAACCTACCTGGGGAGAGACTTGTACAAGTGTGTGTGTGTTGTGGGGGACGGTTAGCACAGCCTAAAATGTCTTCTCTCCCAGTATCACATCACGAGGTGGTACCTTCTGAAGGGCCTGTGAGAAAAACCTTAATTAATATGGTCACTGAACTATCACCAACATAAAATAAAATAAAATAAAATGGCAGGGGGAAGCATTATCCCACAAAAGGAGAAAAGGGGACACAGTTAGCATTATATTTTCATATGCTAATACATGGGTATGGTTGCAAATTTATAAATATTTACTACCATTTAAGCAGAAATATATTAACCTCACCAGGTAACTGGTACACCAGCCCAGCCTGCTATCCAGGTACTAACTGCTGATGGGCAAATTTTAAGGACCCTTAAAACTGACCTGGACTGCATGGCCCTTCAAATGGAGAACACCTTCAAATAGAGAATCGCCCTTTGTAAGTAGGCTCCATGGCCACCCTAATTAATTCATGAGCAACTAGAGATATGGGAAGATATTACCTGAAGTATCCATGTCCCTAGCCAGTTAAGGCTTTGGAGGAATGTGTTAGATTTGTGGTCAGGAATGGATTTTAAATCAGTGAATATCTTTAGAGTACTGCTAAGATCTGTTTCCAATGCCGATTCCCAGTTAGCAGGCTAGCAGCTACATTTTGTACTTTCTGAAATTTCCAGGCAATCCTCAAAGGCATATAGATGGAGACATTGCTACTATAATACATTGAGCATAGGCTGAGAGCTGTGATTGATGATTTTGCTCTGTTCAATCATAAAGATGGGCATTGGAACCAGATGGCAGGACAGAAGTTTGGACTTTTCTAAAGCCCTTCCAGCTTCATACATACTGCATTCCACCACAGGGATACCAGCTGTGCATCTGAAGAAATAGAGGAAAGAGCTGTGCTGCCCAGACATCTGGCAGTTGCATCCCACATGAAGCAGTCTAAGAGATGGGGTAAACAGGATGCATTTAACTTCCAGCTCCACAACCCCCATCCCCTCCACCAACCATCAGATGGTATGAGTAGAACTGAAAGGAGTCCATATGTGGGCACACCAGAAAGCACCTTCCATATCTGCACATGTTTAGTAACAGCATTCATGCCATAGACTGGAATGTGTTGCTTTCTAAAGTCTTAAAAACTAGGAACCAGACTGCCACAACAGTTGATAAATACCATAGCTGACCCAGTGCTTCTGTAAGAAGATGCTGATTATGCTAACGCATCAGCTATTTAATAATATGTTCCATGCTCTTCATGAGGGATCTGGTTCACTGAAGAGATCCCATAGCTCAGAGATGAAGTACCTTAAAAAACAAAACAAAAGCAGCAGCAGAAGGTCCCAGAACTCACATTGCCAATTAAACAAAGGTGCTTAGACACCACCAGACTGGGAGAGACCTCTAAATAATTGGGGAGGGGGGAGCTATTGCCAGTCATGGGAGGCAATACTGGGCTAAGTGGCCCAGCATGACACAGCTTCATATATATATATATGTTCTTCCCAAGTAATTTGTTTTAAAGGTATGCATCTGGCAGATCGTTCCACCTACATCTGCTTGAATTAAGACCATGGTGATGGTGTCAAATCTCTGGAATTCCTTTTTTGAAGGGTTCTGAGTGTGTCCACCCTTCCTTGATTTCTGGTGGCATGTGAAGCTCCCCCCCCCCCCCCCCACACACACCACATTTGGTCATGCATTGGGTATTAGCTAGAGGGTGACCTTGGAGCTGCCATCAGTAAAGCTGAAAAACTTTTTAAAAATTTAAATGGTACTATGTAGCTTCCATATCTATTTGTTATGGTATATCCTCCCTTTCCATAAAAAAAACTGTCCAAGGTAGCTGACAAAAGTTAAATCCACTACAAAGACTGAACAAACCACATAATAATATGCAGTAATAAAACAGAACCACATACAATTCAGATAAATGCAGATGGAAATGAAAAAATGGCAGTTAAGAACAGAACTTTATTTTTAAAACACACTTCTATAAAATGAATAGCAAAGTGGAAAAAAATCAACTCATAAGGCTAAGTGCCAGTTTAAATAAACATACATACATTCAAAAAAGTTTTGCCTGCTGGTTGAATGTTCTGTTTAAGTTTCTGCCAAAACCACAAAGAGCCTCTCTAGAAAAGAGGTATCCTGGCATCAGAGAAAACAGCTCTGCAGGCAGCTGCACACATGTAACAACCTTAGTTAACCAAAATAACACTTGACTGTTGCCAAAACTGGGGCATCCAGGTCTACAAGTGATTCCAGGGGTACCTGCAGACTGTGAAGCTGATTCATCAAGGGGAGTGCAATCCCTTCTAAAACAGACTGAACCACATTCTCTAGTCTGCCTTGCAATTGATCTGGAGCACCTCTAACTTGCCTGGGTTTCACTGTGTTGGCTCTCATCCAGTGCATAACCAATACTGGCCATTATCCATGTCTCAGATGGTGGTGAAAAGGAGAAATCAATGCTGAAATTCTGAGAATTGCAAACTCCAAGGCCATGTATAACTTCCCCAGCACTTTCATGCAGCTATTGAATGGCATGCTGGCTGTTAGAGGACTCTGCAGACCCCCATATGGAAAGGGCCAATGGGTAGAACAGAAGCCCCTCGGCACCATGTTCTGAGGCAGGGCCAACTACTTCCATCCTACCCAGGTCATCCAAAAGGACAGCTCTACAGAGGTGCCAATCAGGATCGGCACAGATGTATTCCTCATCTAGTGCCTAGTATAGATAGTATTGTATTCCAAGGACCACATTGGCATGAGGCTAACATTCTGGAGGCAAGCAGCTCTCTCTAAACCTCCAGGCAAGAGTGGGGTCAACAATAAAGGGGGCATGGCCACTCCCCCACCACGCACACTTAAAATGCACTCTGTCACACACAGGGGCATGTATTAACACCCACAAAAACACCAGTTTACATTCAGCACCCCCATGACAACAATTGAACTTGAAAAGAGCTTCCTACAGAGAAAATGGGAGGCTTTTTTCAGGCCAAATTGCCATGCAGAGGGTGATTTGAGGAATCAGGAAGGGTAATTAACTTTTCCTTTCCTAGCTGTGACTCCCTCCCCCCAAAAAAATGCTGTTAGGCTTTTAAAAAGTTTCCCATTTGTGACTAATACTCTGTACGTGTATGTAGGGGAGACCCGGAAGTCCGTTTGGAGAAACCTCCCTGGCTCACCTGGAGATTCTCCACCTGGATCTGGATCAGTGGATTTCAACCAGTTTCATTGACTGGCACGGTGGGGGCTGCATCCCACTTGCCATGGACTGGTGCAAGGGCTGGCTGTGCTCCATCACCTCTTCCTCAATTGCATTGCATTTGTGGGAGCTGGGGAGGGAGAGACGGCTTGGTGGGAGCTTGCTGGGAGCCATGCTGCGTTGATTTCAGTGTTTTGTTCTTCTGTTGGCATTTTTTCTTGCTCAGTTTCTGGTTGTTTTAGAGAATTTTCTTTTTTTGGGATTGCATTTGGAAACTAATACCTGGAATACTTTATTATTTGTATAGTGCTTTTTGTCTCTGCCTTAATGGTCCCTGAGGTGGTTTTCCTGTTTTGTAGCTGTGGAAAGGTTGAAAACCACTGATCTAGATATCTTGTATTATCCAGGGAAAAAACCTAAAGTTACAGTGCCAGTATGTTCTACAGACCACCGCTGTGGTCCCCAGGCCGCATCTAGAGGGGCACAGGGTTTTTCAGCTTCTGAGGTCTGAGGCTAGGTAAAAACTCTAGTCTCAGAACTGAAGGCCTAAACTTGTATCTCTCCCCACTCCCCCCCCCCCCCCCCCCCCCCAACCCCCCCCCAAAACCCTGTGCTGGCTGCTTCTCCAAAGTCCTAAGAATGACCTTGGAAAATGGATAAAGAGGCAGGAAACTGCAGCGCTCCGGCCTTCTTCTATCCCCTTTTGAAGCACTGTAGCTAGAAGGCCCAAACTGCCACCTAGTTGACTTGTGCGGTGGGAGGCATCAGTCATCAAAGATGGTCCTCTCACCCTGGATAGTATGTTCATAATCCTCTGTGTGTGGAGGCTTACAAAGTATCCCTGTGTGCACCCTTAGTATCTTACTAGTAATACAAAGCAATTTTATACCTGTCTTCTTGGAAGTCACTGTTACTGCATCCAACAGAGCTTATCTCTAGGTAAATGTAGCCTTAATATGCTTTAATGTGGCCTTCGTTGGTATCTTTATTTTTAATCTCCTCCTTTCTCTTTTTAACTTCATAGTTACCTAAGGACCATTTTTAACATGGTTGATCTACAGCTCTGGATCAGCCATTAGGCTTTTGTTGTTGATGAACTAATCAAATTTTCAACTTGCAGAAAAAGAAAAAAAAAGAACTCTCCAAATTTCATAATGCAAAATCCCCAGAAGGAAATTGGTTCAGAAATGTATAAAGCTGATTGACAATCCAGCTCAGGAAACTCTCGTGCCATATGGCAACCTTGAATGGTTATTGCAGTGTTGAGCTAGAGCTGACCAGCTGGGGAGTTAGTGGTTGTTTGCAATGGTAATAATGGATATCAGATGGTTGGTGTGGAGTAGTTTATAGATGAGAATAGACAATAAGCTACACTGTGCTACACTGTTTGTCAGGAAATCATTTCTGACTTGGGTTTTGCTGGATTTTTTTTTAAAGCGCTCTCATCTTTATTCACCCTCAATCTGTTTCTGTATTTCATGCAGAAAGAAGCATGTTGCAATTAATCGAACTAAACACTTTCTTTCAGTTTGGTAAAACACTACAGTGGCTCAACTATTAAAGATCATTTTGTACCAAACAGTATCAATAGACCCTCAACTATGAAGAGAACTTCTTCTTGGACCTGAGCCAAATTACCAGGCTGGTAGATGGGATTAGGAATTAAACCAATTTGGGACAGGGAATTCAGGGAGGGTGCAAGGAGAAAGGCTGGGCTGCTATTGTGTCCAGATATTCTCTGGCTTCTTAATAAGGGAAGGATGTTGAACTGTTTCTCAGAATAGCAAATAAATGCCAGATGCTTCTCTGAGCCATAAGCTTCTGTACAGAGCCTGAGGACTCTCAGTATGCCAAGGATGAGGAATATGGCAATTGGTAGTTGGAGCAAAAAGAAATGTGACCCATACAGAACTAGTCTCCGACTGGACACTGATGCAGCATTTATGCTCAGTGATACTCTCTACCTACAATCTGTAATAATAGTTTGTGCCTTGTATATAAAACTACCAGATGACTCTTTTTAAAAATGAGATGTTTTTGTTAGTACTTTTCTTATTTTTTCACTCCTGTAGTCTGCAAACTGCCTTGTAGTCATTATTTCAGCTATATTTAGAGGAAACAGATCTGTTTCAGATCATTTCCCCTAATGGGTGTATTTTATTTTGAAATTCTGCAGATTAAATTCCTTATAATAACATACTCCAAGCAGTGTCTATCACAACTTCAAACCCCATATGCCTATCTGCAAATAGTGGGCTTTGCTACATGAGGCTTTGAAACAGTGAACCTACTTTTGGTTTCATTGTAGAATTGAGATTGGAGCTCTATGGAAAGAGTTATTCCATTCCTGTTTGTTATTTTTTATTGCTACATAACTGCTGGATGGCATAGAGGTATTGAAAAATAGTGGAAATGCACAGCTAGGAAAATACATTTCTTTCACCATCAGAAATAATATCCTATTTTCCCTGTTCTAACCCCCTACCCATACCCAGACACTTTTCTTAAAGAACAGAAGGTAAATGGGAGGATCATGACATGACCTAAAGAATACACAAGCAACCACAAGTAAGGAAATGGGAGCATATAATAAATACCCCAAGTGGAATTTTTAATTCAATTTAATTAAAACATTTATATGCCATCCTTTGCAGCAGCTTCAGAAGAAGCAGTAGAAAAGCTCTTAAGGCAAGCTAAGGGCAGGCTTGAAGATACTTGCATTACCAACTTAAGCAAAGAGTTCTGTGGTTGTGCCCTCGATGCTTGCAAGTCTGCAGATTTGGAGGTTTAAAGCATCTTATGCTGGATGAGACAAGGGGCAGAAATGATGTGTGTCCCCCCTCACTCCACACTCCCTTGTCCTCCCACCCTGCATTTTCACTAGATGGGCAAAAAATCTCATCTAGGCAAAGCATTTTGAAGGGGGAGGAAACGGGGCTGCAGAAGTGTCAGAATAGCTTGGATTCTGTTCTCATCACTCTCCTCCCCTCCCAACCCAATGAAATGCCCCCTTTAACCCTCAGAGAGGCAGCCACTGCAGTTTTTCTGTGCAGGCAGTGAGTGGGAAGGGGCTGGAGTGCCAGTTTCTGGCTCTGAGGTTGAAGCCTGGTCTCTGACCTTGGAAGTGGGAATCTGAAGCTTCCAGTGGTTACTCTAGGGCCATAGGAGTTCTCTCTCCAGCACAAAGCACAACGATTTGTGGGGAAATGGTGAAAACAATCATCCCACCTTCTCAGAAGGCAGCTTTATGGGAATCCTTGGTATGCTGTGAACATTCCTCACAGCAGGATGCATCAACAGAAAGCGTATCTTGCCACTGGAAGAGTCATGCATCTTCTTCTTCTGCAAACAGCCCTCTAAATAGTGACAGAAGTGGAAGGCACTCATAATTCCTCTACTGACCCATTAGATGAATGTCCAGTTCCATTAATGAATAACTGTGTCTATAGGAAAACACCTGAGTCAAATATGGCCAGCAGTCTCTGAGTCCTTTCTAGCAATTGCTCGTACATGAGCAATTGCTTGTACGAATTGTGGCTTTATTCAGTTGAAATGATCCATGCCTAGCCACTGCTACACACTTACACAACTATCAGAGCCCAGCCATGCCTCTAGGCAGAATGTGGCAGTTGCCTTGGACTTCACATGGTGATGGGGGAAGTCTGGTGGCTCCAACATTAGTGGTGGCAGCCACTCTAGGTTTTAGACTGAACTTTAAAGTGGCAATCAATGATTTATTTATTATATTTATATTCCAGCTTTTTTCCTTTCAAGGAACTCAAGGCAGCTCACAAAATTCTCCTCCTCCTCCCCCATCCTCACAACAGCCCTTTGAGGTAGGTTGGGCTGAATGTCTGTGACTGGCCAAAAGTCACTGGGTTAGCTCCACGGCGGAAAGGGGATGAGAACCCAGATCTCCTGAGTCCCTGGAGGATGCTCTTAACCTCTGCCTCTCCTCCATCACCACACTGTCTCTCTTGCTGCAAAAGGTTCAGCACTATGGACAGCTCCTTAGAAGTTTGGATTGCAGCCATGAACTGACAAGCTGTCAGAGGACAGAGTTGTGTGTGTGTGTCTCCTCCTCCTGCATCTCCACAGGTTGCCCTGCACACCCTAAGTTATCCTGCTAACTTTAGGAGTGGTGAAGAATGCTTTCCTGTGCCCAGTGCTGAAGATATATTCAACTGCCAGGCTGCGCAGCTTCTATACACGGAATGAGGAGTGGCACTATCTTGTCCCTTGCCTAAGATGGGGACTTGTCTCTAGCTAGCCCTGAGTGCTACAGAATATTTGTGAACATTCAACCCTGATAATAGTTAAAGATCACACTAAGGCCTCCGGCTTAAGGGCAAGATAATGCTGCGTGCTGTTGGCATCAAGCAGGAATAGATGCTTTTTTGCACAGATCGACTCTACCCAGAGAAATTTTTGACAGGAGCCCTTTTTGGCCAGCTTTGCAAACTGCTTTTACATGTACTGTTATAGTTCTGTCTTCTCAAAGAGGTCAGGAAGTGTTGCAGCCTCTTTTTTAGTCCTACTAACTCTAGCTCTAAATTTATTCTAGAACGGCAGTGGCTGCTACCTCACACCTTAAAGTGTAAACTTCTGTTCTGCACAGCTTGGATAGTAAGGATGCGCAGGCTGGCTGCCCATACCATTCAAAGCACAGGCTGCAGCCTGCTATGCGGAGCCAGTTCTTGAGCAGGCTGTTGCACTTGCTATTCGTCTGCAAGGGCCAGGAGTGCTGTCCTTCCTCAGGTTTGGCTTCCTTTGGAAGGAGGTCACTGGAAGTTGATTAGTGCTCTGTAATATGTGCATTTATTTGTACAGGCTGAATATAGGTGGAGACATCTGACACGTTCCAACAGGCTGAAGTCCACTGTACCTACATCAGATCTCTAAGGTGACAGGCAGCACCCTAAAAGGCGTACAGTCGTAGGCTCCAGTTCCTGGGACTCTTTCATCCAGTGCAAATGTTTGCTTAAGCCAATGAAACCAGAGGTGGGTGTGAAATTCATACCCCACCCCAAATGACCACATGCCCTCAGCTACTTCATAGATCTTCACTCATGGAGCACAAAGGGGGCTGTATAGGGGGCTGTAAGCATCTTTGGCTGAATGTACATGCAGAACTCCTGTGGTCAAGAACTCTGACAAAGCCACACAGCTCATCCTCAATTTAACAGTAATCAGATTGCAGGTGAGCATTTGTGCAGAACTTTGGTTTCTGGCTGGATTCAGACAACACAATAACTCACACTCAGGGGTTGAGTATGGGCTGTGAGCTTTCATTGAGCTATTGGTTGTTCCTGACATGTGGATTAATCATTGTCTGAACCCAGATAAGATAAAAAGCCGTGGTGAACATCACACAGTTCATAACCCAACAACAAATCATGGGTTATCTAATGACTCATTCATGGTTAAGAAGCAATGATTTGCTAAGGCAGTTGGCGTCTGATAACATGACAAGCTATGTTTCGATAACAACAGTTCAATAACAATTCACATTCAGCCCACACTCAAACCTCAAATATAGGTTATGTTGTCTGAACCCAGTTTCTAATTGACTCAACCTACAGCCTATTGCTGTATTCACAAACAGGCTTAGGTTACAATATCCTTAGACAACATTCCTTCTCTGCTGTTTCCCTATCCAAAATATTCACAAAACAACCCTGGATCAAGGAACAATTGGCTAACAATGTAGTTCTTGTGGCAGCATATCACTTGTAGTTTACCTAACAATAGATGTGTCCAGCAATGGCTAGTTTAACCCTTCTCTTGCCTACCCTCAACTCATTTCTTTGTGGCATCTTTGGGCAACTGTCAGGATGATGAGGCCCACTGCTGACAGTTGACCTTGGACCCACTCCAACAAAGCATCAGATGTCTGGAAACTGCCATTTAAATTTCCTGCAATGACCTGGATATGGAGTTGCTTTGAGATGTAACAGGAAATTAAAATGGCAGCCCCCAGCGTTTAATGCCAGGCCCATATGGGAAATAAAATGGCAGCTCCCAACTACCTGCCCAGTGCTCATTCAGAGGGCAGGGCCAGGTCCCACCAAGAGGGCACTTTGCCAAGGGCCTTTTCAGGGTTGGAGACGTCCCTGCCCCTGGCTCCCATTCAACAGCTACCTATATCAGGAGACCCTCTAGAGAAAATTTGGGGTGTGTGTGTGGGGAAGGGAAGAGATGCAAAGGAGGGAAGATGACAGGGAAGCTGCATTGTGAGAGCAGATGTCAGCTAGAATGAGAGTCGAATCCAACCCAGTGATAGGATTAATGCATTATATCAAATGGCATTTTGATGTTTGCAATTCATAAAGCCAATAATGAAGCTGCTTTCTGCTGAGAGATTCTATTGCTCTGCCCCTAGCCCTTTATTGCATATTTTAAGTGGCAGCTCTTCTCCAAGGACTGATGTATCACTTTCTTCAGCCGTGCTGCCTATGACTGTTCCAGCTAGGGAAAAACTGAACTTGGGACAGGACCTTCCTTCCTGCATATTAATTAATTTCATTTGCATACTGCCCCATAGCCCATCAGGCTCTCTGGCATGTGGCATGAATCAAGGGGTACCTGCAGCATCACCAGTACTGAACAGCCTTTTGTAGGGGTAATCAACAACAAAATAAAAACCTGGTTTTTAAAATGTGTTGCAAATGAACCTGAGTATTCTGCTGTTTGACTCTTGCTGCCCTCCGTTCCTTCACAAACATCAAATGGTGCATTTTCATCTCCTTCTTGGTTTTGGCTTGCCTGTTTTCCAAACTGTTCTAATCCAGACTGTCGTGCAGAGGGTGTTGTCAGCATGAAAGCCAGTGAACTCTGCTGTCAGCCTGTCAGAAGCCAGATGGTGTCTGAAGTAGCCATTTGTCTCCAGCCTGAAATGCAGTTTGGGAAATGGTTTGAGTGGCATGGAAATCAAGCTGCATCTTTTATATTTTTTGCTCTTTCAGGACATGTGGGAAGCCAGAATGAAAACTTCCTCTTACCTGCTGTTCTGCCATTGTATTTATTTATTTATTTAGAAAGCAAGGAGCTGCAGATGTTCTGTCCCAGTCAAAGAAGACGACATGTGAGGCAGGGTCCAGGGGGGTTGGGCTGGGATGTCTTCATTCAGTCATACAGTTAAGCAGGTGGCTTTGGGCAAGGTGTTCCTTACCAGCCTCACAGGCAGGTAAGACTGTGTGGCTAAAGTTGTACAGACCCTTTGTTGTTCCCTATAATCCTTGGGATATAGCAAGGAAGAGATCTCTGAGATATATTTATTTTTGATAACTGCATGATTCCAATTTTTTCCTGTAACAAGAAAGTACTTTTTAGGATTTAAATGGTAAAATGCTTGCATTTCAATAAGGTTTCCAAGTGAATGGCTAAGAGTCAATATAGGGAGGATGCTGGAGGCATGGACATCTTTTTCTCCCTTAAAGCCAGCAATGGGGAGAGCCATCAGAAACAGGCCATTCAACCCATTCCCTTGTGCTATTTTCATTGCCTAAAATGTCCAGCCACAAAGTCAATTGCCGAAGAAAACACAGCTAAGGCTGAGGGTGGCACAGGGCTATAGTGGATTAGCTCCCAATATTAGCTCAGTGACATTTATAGGGAGGTTTAATTCATGGCAGCTACTAAACAGTGGATTAGTGACTAGTCTGTCACCTGGAACTTACAATCTCTCTCCATCGCTCTCTCCCACCCACAACAGCCTTCCCATAACCATATGACTCCCAACCTAGTGTGTGCTTTTCAAGGAGGGTCCCTGCCCCTGCAGCGGGAATATATTTGATAGGCCATGCATCTGGTTACTGGAGTGAGCCAGGATATTTGTCTAGAGGACTAGCACCCTTCCTCTTTAATTGAATAGAATCTGGATCCATTCCAACACCAGCTCTCGTATGAGAAGTTATGAAGCTCTGTTTGTATTTCTAAGCACCACACCCCAGCACCTTTACTGTTCTGCTGTTTTGTCCTCTTTGGTGGGTTTTTTCTTCTCCTGAACAGCAAGAGGGTTTTGCTGAGTGCTGCACCCATAAGCTAATGGTAAGAGCAGCACAAAAATGTTCAGACACAGTCAAGCACAGAAGCAACAGTAGCTCATATTATAGCTTTTCATATGTTTTTAGAAGGCTTGTTTACCTGGAACCATCTGCACCAAAGAAATGTGTGCAGAGCAACGTTCATGTGCATGAAACCAGAAAATGTGTGCACATTCTAGGCAATTAAGAACTACAGGGAAAATATTAATGAGGAATGCAAGAACCCATTCATCACCGATCAGTTGTGTTGTTTCACCATTTTTCCCTTAACTGATTTTGCATTTCTAGAGAAGGCAAGGTCTTTTCCAGGTCTGAAAAGAATAAGATAAGTAAAATGCAATTTCACATTCACAGCATTTGAACTGCTATGTAAAAGGCATGCTGGTGTCCTAAACCCTTGGAATCATGATCCAAAGAAGCAAACTCTGCAGACCCACAAAGTGTCTGTCAATTGGCATCTGTAGTATCACAGCTAGCCATCTGTAGCTTCTTCCGAGGGAAGAACCTGGAACTTGGACAGTACCATTGACTGCCAGGATCCAGAAGCCTCTGTAAATCAACAGAAGGGTTGCTGCTGTGCTTTGACAGTGTCACCATCACCCAGTCCCTGAGTCAACCATCTGCAGCTCCTTCTGCTCCCTCCCTTTGGATTGGATAGCTTGGAACCTGGACTATGACATCAATTGCCAGGAGCTAAAAGAGCCTGCAGATCAATGGAAGGGTTGCTTAGATGTTTGGCATATTCACCACCAGTCAGTCACTGATTCTACCATCTGTAGCTCTTTCTATATTCCCCTTCTGGTGGGAGGAGCCTAGACTGTATCACCAACAGCAAGGGGAAAGGAGAGACTGGTCATCCACACACAGACCAACATATTCTTAGTCATATTGTACCCCTGTGTAAATTTCAATTGCAATCTGCACCAGAAGTTGCTCTTTGTAGCACCCGTGTTATATATTTCAAGAAAGCAGATGTTTTCCATCTGGTTCAGTAACTCCACACACTGCATTCCAGAAAACCCTGGGCTTCTTTACATGCTTATGAAGCAAGAGGCTCAAAAATAGTAGACAAACTTGCCTGATCTGAGGAGAATTTCTGTGCAATGTGAAGTAGTAGTGCAGAGTTGGGTGTATTTGCCGACGCTCTCTCAGTTTCTGCAAAGCAGTACCCAAATGCACAGGTCTGGCCACTGACTTGCACAAACTCATGACGTACTAGCAAATGTGTCCTCAGATCAAGGTGCAAAAATGCCAGGTAGGCAATTGGGATTTCAAAAGTGTTCCAAGGGGGTAGAAAAATTCCAAAGTGCTGCATTTTTAATTAATAAAATTATTTCTAGGTTGTCTTTCTGTAGAGAACGTCCCAATCCCAAGTTAGCTTACCATTTAAAACAATTTAGAAACTTTAAAACACTACACACACCAAATTAAGAACAGAAGAAAACTCTTGAAAACAGGTACTGGAGCAAGTACATTTAAAATCATTGAGAACCATGAAGAACAATAATGTAAAACTAAACAAAGAAGCAGCCACTCTAACTGCTCTAGGGAAAGAGTTTTGCAATCAGGACTTTATAGGTAAAGACTCCCCCCCACCCCGTGAATTGTGCCAGAAAACAAATGAGCGGCCAGTGCAGCTGATGCAAGAGTGGTCAGCAAGCAGAACGCAGTCTGGCTGCACCATTTCCCACTAGCTGCATTTTCTAACAACTCTTCAAGGGAAGCCTCACAATGACCCAATTTGCATGACCCCTCCAGACCACCATGGCTATTTTAATTTAAGCAAAGGAGAGTTGTGCAGCATGCTGCGTGATCTTTGAATATTCAAGCTGCAACCATGGCTTGCTCTGTTGTCCCGACCCTGTGAGGGTGGGGTTTTGGGATGGTTCACTCACAAGCCCCAAACAGCCCACAGGTTCCAGGTGGTTTGTTAACCGCACCAACTCCTCACTGGATTCAGACAACAAAACTACCCATGGAATCAGTACTGCTGGAAGAGGCCAATAAGAACATGAGATCCAACTCCTTGTTCAGTGCAGGACTCCAAATTCTAAGAGATGGCTGTTCCCTGCATCATGCATGCCCTCAGTGTGGGAGATCCTACTGCCTCCCTAAATAACCTCCCATGGTTGTGGCCTCAATATTCAAAATGGCTGCTCATGTTGCAGCTTGCCATGCTTGATCATGTGAACCAGCCCTGAAGTGCTTTGCATTCTACTACCCTCCAGAAATAATCCTGGGTGCATAACTAAATGCTTAGACTCCTCCATACCATTGATGTTCCCATCAATATCATGGAGAAGTGTAGCACATTCAGACAAATTATTCCCCTACAGTTCTTTGGCTTGATATGTGAAGGTGGGGGATGGAGGTAGTGGGTGCAAGGATGATGGCGGTGGGACAGGCATGTACAAAAAACTCGATCTCCAGAAGATTTGGACTTCTGTTCCCAGCATTCCTGACCATTGGCCATGCTGCCACAGGCTTCTGGGAACTGAAGGTCAAAACATCTGGAGGTCTACCTCCTGCCCATCCTGGACAGTCAAATTCAATCAAACTCTTTCAAGTCATGCATGAGTCTCAATGCATGCTCTATGAATGCAGTTTGCATTGTAGGGTTCTGCTATAGATCAGGACCTTGAGCAGGGGCTATGTGTCTTAGAAAGCAAGAGGGAAACAGATCAGCATCACATGAGCCTCCATATTGACCAAGACTTTGTCTCTGAACAGGCCCTGGCTTGCTTTAATAATATCAGGCTATGATGATGAGGGAGAGGTTCTGCTGTGTTAGTTTCCTCAAGGCCTGAATCCTCAGAGTCTAAAGAAAATACAGCAACTTTGTCTGGATAGCGGGAATGTGGCCCCTGGGGGCCTTTTTGGAGAATTAGGAAAGTTCATGACACCTTTCTGTAGCAGAGTCTTTTCCTTGAACCATTAACTCTTGGAGCTGCATCAGAAGACAAGGCAGTTGGGATTTTTCTGAAGATGAGGGATCATGGCAATGCTTCAAACACATGAATTCCCTGAAGGGAATTTTATGCAGACTGTAGCTCTCAATAAATACAGAACTAGGAACGGCAAATAGGAAATTGGGGAGCAATTTCTGCCACATCTTGCAGAGGTGGGTTTAAATGTTTTCCATGAATTAGCAAGCCAGTGTGTTGGATGCTTTGTGTAAACAGCATCATAAGGTTCAAATTTTGTTGCAGGGCATTCTAAATTTCTCAGTCTCGTGTATATACTATGTCCATGTGATCTGGACTTTGATGTTGGGTCCATCATTAAGATTTACCAGCATAAAAATGGAGGAGGAGGAATCCTTCAGGAGTCCAAAGTCGAAAGCTAACAAGACTATATTAAAGTTGGGAAATTTTGAACTTTTATTGGAAAACAGCATGGCAAAAGGCTACCAAATATTCACATAAAGTAATCTAGCCAATATCACAGATGAAAGCTTTTCAGGCATCTGAGTTAGGAAGTAGGTAAAAGATGAAATATAATTTCATTATCCTGGAATCACACCAACTTTCACATGTGTGGATGATGCCTTTGGGAAGAGCAGGCTGGAAAACATTCAGAGATTCCCAGGTTGTTAAAATAGCATTGATTTAATTAGCCTCCACCTTATGACACCATCCACTTTTGCTGATGCCTCTGACACCAGCTAATACACCGCTTTGCAGTTCCAATGTGTGATTCATACCACCTTTTGGGTGCCCGGCAGCAAAGAAAATCGTATGCTCATTACATCCTCCCACTATACTGACTTAGGCTGCCAGCCCACATTACCTCTGAGCAACCATAATTTTCACAAGGCAGCCTAATCATGTGCATCACAGCTGCAATTTGTATGCGCCACCACAACCTAATCACAGCAACTCAGCAACAGAAGTTTTACAAAAATGTTATTCAGTGTAAAACTTACAATAACTGTGCGATCCTTCTATGAACCACAACTCTGTACTGAGGCAAGTTCCTAGAAACTGCATGGATGAAGCAGCAGCTGGGATGCCTCCACATCACTTGTCAGTACAGTAGGCCATGATATTTGAAACTCATTTTCTACTCAGCAGAGTAATTCTGAACTGGTACCAGGAGCAAGTAAGAACATAACATAAGAAGACGCTGTAATGAATCAAGTACTTGTTCAATTTATGTAAGTATTGCCCACTCTGGCTAGAAGCAGTTTTCTAGAGTTTCAGTCTCTAACCTTTCTAATGGATTATCCTGTTTCCTAGGCACAACCATGCAAAACTTAATCTTTTTTGTTGGTGTTGCCTATATTAAGAAATGTGCTGGCTGCTTATCTTT
This sequence comes from Varanus komodoensis, assembly GCF_004798865.1. Lineage (NCBI taxonomy): Eukaryota > Metazoa > Chordata > Lepidosauria > Squamata > Varanidae > Varanus > Varanus komodoensis. The sequence continues at coordinate 1,981,952 of NW_025336114.1, read as the reverse complement.
TTAAAAAAAGTGCAATAAATTAGTATATTTGGGAGGAAGATTTTCAGCAAGAAACTTTTCCTTTTGTTACAAGAACCAAGTTAGAGCAGCTCTTGAACAAAATCAGTCCGCCCCTCTTCTGACATTGGAACAGAAGGGCTTAAAGTACTATAAGGAAATTCCTTTCCATTTCCAGCTGAAACAAGTCCCTTTATTTGTTGGGAATCCAAAGCGGGATTTACTTCACTCAGTTTCCTGGACTAGCATGCCTGCTGCTGCAGTGTCTTCCCTAGCCCTTATTCAAGGCATTTGCCATTAAAAAGCTTAAATCAAGGCTTAAATCAATGCTTCACACAAAAATATCATGCTTTTATTAAATGTAGGGTTGCCAACCATTCATGCTTTCTACAGACTGTTCATAGTTTGAGGGCTTGACCCCTAACATGCAGAAAACTTATTATGGAGCCTATCTATATTTCAAAGGAAGACAGAATAATGACTTTGAATAAACTCCAGTCAATGATGCTGCCTGTTTAAAAAGCTGCTTCCATTGGAAATGTTTCTGAAAGCTGAGAAGCAACCATGGTAAATATGTTTAGAGAAGAAAAGTGGGTAAAGAATACATAGTGTCATTGTTTTGTTTGCTATCCCTGCTGGGCAAACTGAAACAAATTTATAGAACACAAAGGAGCTATGACAATCGTTAACCTTTATTTGTTTTCCTGCTCTGTATTTCATAATTAAAAGTATAGCTCTATTCAGGCGAGTTGTTCACACATTCTATTAATATGTGAGTGGAGCTGTACACTTTCACTAATCCCAGGTATCCAGACTACAATGCAAGCTTGGGAAGACTTCACTTGTACAGCTGTACATGTAAGGGATTCAAAATGACCTTGAACCTCATTCATGCCCTCCCAGTTGTGGATTGCTGTATATGCAAAGGTTCTCTTCCGGCAGGTATTTGCACTGTACACATAGATGCTGCAGCACAGGGCCAGTTGGAGCACACAGCGACACTGGTGGAACTCGTTAGTCTTTGGGATGTAGCTTCATCAGAATAGAGCTAGTATTTCAGGACCCCTGTTGTCAGGGCACAGGCTGTTGCCTGCACCATTAAAGAAAGCAAACCAAAACTAACAGCCACCTATTGGCACTAAGTACCCTGTAATTCTTCTGCTGCCATCAGATGCCTCAATTTGGCTGCCTCTACTAAACAGCCCTTTATCCACTGTGATCTTGTTATTTCCCGTGGACTTTCTTACTGACCCAGCGAACTTGTTTTACAGAGTAGAGTACAAAAAAAATTAAATATTGGCCACAAATAAGAGCATCGGTCCAAAGTTAAATCAACAATAATTTTTACTAAACATCTTGGTATACAGTAATTAGGCAATTATGATGGTAATATTTCTAGGAAAAGCAACAGCAATTAGTAATTAGTAATTAAGCTTTGAAAATAACATGGAAAAACCACATCTATTTAAACCTTATCTAGACTGATTTCCTAGCAACACTGAGTCTTAGTAGTAGAGAAATTTCTTTCTAGTCCTTTGGCAGTGCAGCTTCTTGTCTTCTTGATTTCAGTTAAATTTCTTTTGTCCCTGAGTCAGAGTTCTCTGCAGGACTCTCCATCCTGGCTTCTTTCTTCTGATATTCAGCTCTTGAGCATCTCAACACCTCTTTGCCAGCATATATGCTATTCCCCTTCCTAACTTCTTAGATGATTGGAAAGGCTTTAAAAAAAAAACTAAGTTTTTATAGTTTAAACTATGTTTTAACTAACATAGTTAAAATAACTAACTATGTTGCCCGCCTCCCAAATTACTGTAGAAATAAACATGTCAAAATTGAGGCTGTCATACCTCGGAAACATCATGAAAAGGCAAGACTCACTGGAGAAGATAACCATGTTAGGGAAAGTCAAAGGCAGAAAATAAAAGAGAAGACCAAATATGAGATGGATTGACTCCATTACATAAGCCATGGACTTGAATTTGGAGGATCTGAGCTGGGCTGTCATGGATAGGACATTTTGGAGGGCCACCATAAGTTGGAGATGACTTGACGGTACATCACAGTAACCCCAAATTACAATCTTAGGTTTCAGTTTCTCAGGCTGAGCCTTTGTAGCTTTTGAGCTCCCTGGCAAAAACAGTCATGGAGCAGAAATAAAGGTGGGGAACTTTTTCTGTTGATCCTAATAAATAGAGTGCTACTGCTCTCTAAATATGATGAATCAATGTAGTTGCCTGTATTGTTGAACTGTCTTTGAGCTCATGTCTTGAGAAGCTCCTAGACATTAAAGCAGGGGTCCTCAAACTTTTTCAATAGGGGGCCAATTGAAAGGCTGCGGGGACCAGTGCAGGCTGGTGAGGTGGGGGTGCCTGGGGGCGCAGGCCAGTGAGGTGCCCTCAGGAGCCCATGAGGTGGTGGCCAGCATGCACGGTGGCAGCTCGCTCAAAGATCTCCTAGCGAGTCCAAAACCAACTCCAAGCGAGCGAGCCACCACCTCCCCGCCCGCACTGTGAGGCAGTGGTGAGCCCGTGTGTGTGGGAGGCGGGCGGCAGGGTGGCTCGCTCACTCTGAGATCTCCCAACGAGTCCAAAACCATCTCCAAGTGAGCAAGCCACCGTCCCCCCACCTGTGCAGTGAGTGCGCATGTGGGCAGTAGACAGCAGTGTGGGCCAGATAAATGGGCATGGTGGGCTGGATCCGTCCCGCGGGCCGTAGTTTGAGGACACATGCATTAAAGTGTACTACTGCACCATTAAAGAACAGCCTCTACACTCCAAACAATCCATATCTAAATGGAGAGCAATAATACTATAAGTATAAACAAACACAAATTGGCTGAATGGTTTCATTTGTTCACAGCCATGCTTCCACTTGGTTGCAGTTATGGTGCACCTTGAAATATTTAAAAAGTACAGAACACCATGGTAGTGCTCCCAGGACCAAGAGGTAGATTTCACAGTCACTTTAGGGTACAGCCAGGGGCAGCACCCAATGAACTGAGGTGACTTCTGGGGTGTAGCCAGTTAAGTTTTGCTTGTTCTAGTGGTAGAACTAGGCACACAAAATCTGCTATTGATTTTTAAGTGTGCTGCTGACAAACTTAAAGGGCTAAGGAAGGAGGGGGAAGGATCAAGCCCTACTCTTTGCTTTGCTGGCCATTAGCCTAAAAGTAAAACATCTAGTGAAGCAGGCCCTTTTCCTAGTCACCTGCAAGCTTAGTTGTAACAAGTCTCTGGGCTGAAGGACTTCTCACATTAAGCACTTCACCTATCCACTTTTGCATTGCAGGACCATTCAGCTGAGTATTATTTCCCTCTTTCCCTTGTATGCCCAAGTACTTAATTTCCAGATGCAGTGCTTTCATCATCACCAGCACCACTACCATCATTGCCTCCACCACCATCAAGCCCTTTACAGTAGGGCTACCAAAATCACCCACTTCTTGAAGACCGTATTTCCTCTCGGACTCCAAGCAACACTGTCCCAGGTTAATGGGTTACTTTGCTGTGCCTGGTAGGTAATGGTCTCTGCAAGAGGGTGCTAATTTGTTATTCTAAACCAGCAGCTGTGTGGTGGGATGGAGAGAGCAGGTGGCAGCCCAGCAGCCAAGGGCAAGGCGCTGGAGAGGAGGGGCAGGACTACGAGAGGAGGAGGTTACTCATGAGTTCACTATGTCCTGTCTTGATGTATTAAACACCATGTGACACCAGGCTTTGGATTCCTGCCAAGTCTATTTATTCTATTGAAGATGCATCTCTCCCACCCCCTCTCCAGTCTACCCTTAACTAGTCTTTGCCCCCAAAGAAGGTGTCTAATGCTTCAGTTGTTATCACATCTTTTTGCTCCAGTTTCTGGTTTGTTTGTCCCCTCTCTCTTTTTTAGAAAGAAACTTGGGAATCCAATAAAGAGTTGAAAATTGCCAATTACACGCTGGAATCCCCTTCAGTAAATCTCAGAGTTGAAACCAGAACTGGGAGACTCTGATTGGTCAAGAAAGTTGAGCCTAGGATGAGAAAATGGTTTGTTGTCGTCCCCCGCTCTTGTGCTGTGCCAGAAAGAATGGAAGTAAAGGAGGAAGGAGGAAGGGATGAAGAAAGGGGTTAAATCCAAAATGCAATAGTGAGACAGCAAGTCTCACGACTGAACAGGTAGAGTTCTTCTATCCCTACTTCCAACATTTAGTAAACTGAATCAGGTCTGCAAAAGATTTCTTTATGCTCTCTGGCCTTTCCCTTAAAATTTTTCCATTGCTGGATGAATGACAGAAATAATTGAAAACTTTCCAACTGTCTTGAACCATTTAGATTACAATTACACAAAGCAACCTGATGGCCAACAGAAGGAAAACTGATGTTTTCATACTGGTTTGCTGTTTTAGGCTCTAGTCCTAATCACCATATAGGACTAGAGCAAGTCCCTTTAAATTCAGTAGGACTTACTTCTGAGAAGTTATGTATAAGACTGCACCATTATGCCATTTTAATTTATGTGTGGCATAGAGCCATTTTGCTGTAGTGATTGGAATACTGGACTGGGATTCAGGATATCCAGTCTCTAGTTCCCATTCAACCATGAAGCTCACTGGGCAAATTTGAGCCAGTCACTAATCTGCTCTGAGGATAGAATGGAGAGGAAGAGGTCCGTATAAGCTGCTTTGGATTCCTTGTAGGAGGAAAAGCAGTGGGACAGAAATGCAATAACATAAATAATTATTAGTCACTTGAAACAGCTCCAACTACAGCAGAGAAATGAGCACAACATTTAATGTAAATAAAGATTTGACCCTTTGGGCCATCAAGCTGTCAAACAGGAGAAAGGACTATGTGCAAAGGTTGTTCCTCTGCATCATTGTGACATATGATGACACGTCACCACAGCAAGATGAGCTGAGATACAAAGGGATGGGATGGCACTAATACAACAGAGAACCTCCAGCATCAAAAAATGCAGGGCTCTGAGGCACAACATAATGTAGCATAGAAATAGACAGAGCAAAGTCATAAAAGGAGAGAATTTGCATATGTGCTATTTTAAATACGGGTAGGACACTGCTACCCACCAATGCAAATGTTACCACCACATATCAGTGATTCAGTGCCATTTTGGATGGAGGGGCGTATTTGTGAAAGCAGAAAGTCAGAAGTAAGGAAGAAGAAAGAAACAAAGGAATGAGTATTATATAGCCATGGTCCCTATGGAAGGGTGCACTAAGTTGTTTTAATATAGAGAGGCTTTTTGTATCTTGTGTTGTTCTTTTTCTTTTTCTTTTTATGATGTATTTTATATTTTTTTGCTTTATAGTAGTTCAATAATAATAATAATAATAATAATAATAATAATAATACCACCTACCACATAACAGGTATGTACTTGAATCATCTTGCCCTACTTGGAAGATAGCAAGCATGTCAGGGCATGGCACTCTGCACACCATGACAACTATATTGTTAGGATGGAAGTGCCAACTATTGATCATGCTTCCCACCTTTTATACTGGTTAACAAACAAGCAAACATAAACACAAACAAGTGGATTTCTCTACCAATGTATTAGCATAACTGAACGAAATGCCACTAGCAGCATTGACACATTTTTGGTGCAGTCATGGTTTAGGTTTACTGAGATAAACACTCCTGGAATAGCACCAAATCAAATACCAAATAAATTTGTAGGACAGGTTTATTGAATATGTTCCAGAAGAATGACACTTTGTAAATAGTGGGAGGGAACTATTTTCTTGATCACTGAGTTGCTGGATTTATATCTACTATTTTAATGGTTGCTTATTAGTTGAATGTTTAGCCTCACTTCCTGCCACTTCTTGGGAGTCTCAGCCAGCAAGCCAAGACGGTGAAAATGCGTAAACTGATCACTTGATTAGTGAAAAGTCTCTGGACCCTGGTCTGGGGAGCAAAGGGAATTCAGCTCCCACTGGATCATTAAACAAATTTTCCCCCAGGGAGAAAAAACTGTTGTTCCTAACATCTGGTAGGCAGAGCAGGTAGAATGTCTATTTACTTTTTAAAAGCAAATACTAACTTCAGGATGCTGTTTATGGTAACCAAGCACATATAGCTTTAAGCCACTGCCTTTTTCTAGGTGTCACATGGCATTGCTGTGTATTTAACATTTAACTGTATGTTGTTTTGTTGATGGCAGATGGCAGGCAGTCTGTTAGGCTAGGCAATAGAGGTTACTGCCATTCTGAAAATGAGAAATTGAGAGGCTTGTAAAATACTGGGAGGGAGTCTGCTTTGAACCACACAGATAAACCTGTAGATCTGCAAGGGTGGATATGGGTACCTGGAAGTTGCTTGTAGTAAGGCGAGTCGCCAGCAATTATCTTCTTTGTGCAGTAATGACTTCCATGAGTAAGCAATGGCTAAAATCATCCATCTCTGCTACATTATGCTAGCTTTGAGACTCAGTTTATGTCCAAAATAAAGACACACACCTAGTCTAACAGTAATCCCAAGATATGGTTACAGCTACCAACTTGCATGGCTTTAAATATCAGGCAAATTCATGGACAATGAAGGTATCAGCGGCTACTAGTCAGGATGGCTATAAATGACCTCAGACATTATCAATTAGCAGGGGCAGTATGCCAGTTGCTGGTTTACATGAGTAAGAGGGTTTGCACACATACGGCATGTGGGCATCTGGTTGGCTACTGTGGAAGCAGAATGTTGGACTAGATAATCCTTGAGCCCAACCAGCACAACTCTTTTAACATTCTTGCCTTACTTCCGGGGTTTGCTGTTTCAGAAATGTCAATGGGAATCTTGCAGATGGGTAAGGTAGATGACTGCACTGGCAGTGGGGTTCCTTCTCCATTGCAACATTTATTCAAAGCTTTGTAGGATTTCTCCATGGTGCTCCATGGCAGTGAACCTGTTTTGGGATGGAGTTCAACACTACAGATAATTGCTGTGTAACTCAAAATGAAAGCTGCAATGGATAAGGAGCCCCACTGATCTAGGTGTCACCAGCCTTCCCTGCCTGGTATTTTAACAGCCCACATCATCTATTACAAAATAGGTACAGCACCAGGCTATAAATGTGATATGGGCTTCTGTGGAAGATTTATACAACATCACAGAACAACTTGTCAAACCGGGAGAAGCCAAGAAGCAATTGTTTCCTTCCTATGTTGACTGGTATTAGCATTCTGAGTGCACTCTTACTTAAAGGCTATATTTTTATCTCCAGGAATGGAGGATTGTGAATCACATGTGCCTCTGAATGCCTGTGTACCTCTCAGTGTGGTGTCCTGTAGAAGTCTGACTGTAGTGGTGGCTGATCTCCAGAACAGTTGCACGGATTCCATTTCACGCCTCTCCTTGTCTCATGCATTGGGTCACAAGAGATACATTGCCATTCACTCATCTCACAGCAGTGCTTGTAGAGGGGAATTAGAATTAGAATTATCCACCCTTCTGTAGCCTGTCAATCCATTATAAACAACAGAAAGAAAAACAACAGCAGGGCAATGACAGACTTGTAGTCCAGGTTCGCATGATCACTGCCAATTTAAGCTATGGTGGGTTCTGGCACATGCTAGCAGTCCTTTTTTATATTCAGCCCTTGCTAAGGGGTTCTCCATGTCATCTGAACCTGGGCAATCAGGGGTTTTGGAGGAGGAAGAACCCTTAATAAACTCTACAACAGACTTTGGGTTGCTTTGCCTCCCACGCTAAGCCACGCTAGAAATAAGCCATGTTCTTACTTAGTGAGGAGCACAAGGCACGTCTGACAGACAATCAGGCTTACCATGGCTTGTCCTTCCCCTCCTTCTCCCTTTCCTCCAGCCAGCCTCAGCATGTATCCTAGATGCCTTTGCAGCAGAAACTGTCTTGCCTCCTTGCGCTGGTCCCCTCTCTGCACTGATCAGTACTGTTTTTTGTCTGCCACATTTTTTAAAAAGTGCTTTGGGAGAATGCAATAGTCCCAACAGTTTTAAAAACAAACCACCTTTAGAGGGTGGCTGAAAGCAACAGAACAGAACAGAACAGAACAGAACAGAACAGAACAGGAGCCTATACTGATACCCCTACCCAGGGACTCATTCACTTGCGAACTGGTCCAGTGTAATACAGAAAACCAGCACATACCTTTGTCCTGTAAGTTCTGTAATTTAACATATAATTTTCTTTCCTTCCATTTAGCCAAGCTTTTCTTGGAAACTGTTGCATAAACTCATTTTGGGATAAAGACCAATATAGTTTGTCCTCAAATATGGACACTAGCAGCATTTTAAAAAGTACAAAGCAGGCTTTAGAGAAACATGCTTTTAAAATGGGGCACTCAAAGCTGATAGTAGAAAGAAAAATAACATCAATGTCCTATGCTTTGACTACTTAACTTTGTTTGGTATATCTGCTCAAGAAATAATCTCATGTTCCAAGCTAATCACAGATATGGGCTTCTTTTGCTCTTGGCAGCCACATTTGTCCTCCTTGAATTCAAGAGGAATTTTAATACTTGCTCAATCAGATTATCAGCCAAGGCCTTTTTACAAGGGCTTTGCCTTCCGGGGCTACACTGGCATTTATGAAGAATAGGGCAACTTCTGTTGCAGTGCCTCTTCTTTGGAACTCCCTTCTTAGGAGACTTACCAAGTCAGTCTCATTTTAGAAGGAGAATAAATACATGTTGCTGCAAACCCAGCAAGGCTTTTGGAAAGTAGTTAGAGGATATTAATGATGCTGGCCTAATGACGATAATTTTGACTTGGCTAGTTGCAGTTTTTATAGTGTTCTGTTTTAAAATAGAGGATTTAAAATGGACTTTAACTTGTATGTGTGCACTGTAAACTGCCATGGGAGCTCTTCTAGGATGGAAAGGCAGCATATAAATTTAATAATTAAAAATAATTTACATGACAGTCAATGTGGTGTGATGGTTAGAGTGCTGGACTGGGGATCTGGCAGATCCAGATTCTAGTCCCCACTCAGCCATGAAGCTTAGGATGACTTTGGGCCCGCCAGGCACCTCCTGTCTAAATTACCTTACATTAAGGATGTAAGGGTTGTTGTTCTGAGGATAAAATAGAGAGGAGGAGAATCTTGTATGGTGCTTTGGGTTCTTTCCAAGAGGAAGAAGGCTGGGATTGTAATGTAATAATAACCCCACAAACTGCCCTCCCTTGGGGTGACTATACTATAATATCAAAAAGTATTCATGATACCTTCAATTAGCTGTCTTAGGCAGTCTCCTTTCTCTGCCTAATGGTAGGGCTGGTTCTGGCAGCTGTCAAAAGATCTCAAAACTATATCCAGAGAAGAGACTGCAGCACTGAACAGTTAACATCCTGGCCCTGCCATACCTTACCTCTCAGATGCTGCTCCCTTTGGAGGTGGATGCTTGCTGCTTGTGAAAAATGCCCTACATTGTGCAGTGTGCTCACAAGGCAGTGTAATTTCCACAATAAAAATCCCTAGATTGGTTAAAACCTTATCATATGCGGCAAACAGCTCTTAGCCTGGCACCAAAAGAATGACAGTGGTGATGCCAAGCCAGCCTCAGTGAGGAGACCAATTCTTGCTGCCATCCTTGCAGGAGGCACCTGGTGTGCGAAAAAGATCAGAGCAATATGCAGAGGAAGTAAGCAAATGAAGTACTGCATTGAAAAGGAACAAAAGAAGAAAGCTTATAATGTATGGTTACAATAACAAGGTCTTTCTGTTACTCCCACTACCAATCTGGCCATTAAACTTCTGCGGTTATACCTAACAAAACTAAGGTAATAAATAGCATTTATACTGTCATAGCACAGTTGTATGGACTGGACTACACTCTCTAGAACTTGGAGGCTTCTGAGACTCCTTGGCTCTGTCAGGCTGAAGTCACAAGGCTGAAGGAGAGGCAGAGGTGATCTTTATTATTATTTAAGGTATTTCTCTACTGTTCAATTAGACAATGGTGTACAGAATATACTTAAAATATAAAATAACAATCAATTTAAAAACAAATTTAAATCAAAATTGCCTGTCATAAATCAACCATGTAACAATAAATTTGACAAGCTTATAATAAAAAAGCAAGACATAATGTAATTACAACCATTCCACCTGTACCAAAACAGTTTAAAAGCTAATATAAAATCACATAGCACAATCAACTATTAAAATGGCAGGAAAATATGAATGTTTTGACCTGGCACTGAAACATATATAATGTTGGTGTATTTGCCTGGGGACTGATTCCACATATGGGGCACCACAGCCAACAAAGTCCTTCCCCCTGTAGTCGTCTTTACCTTCTTTAGGGGAAGATCATGGAGAAGGGCCTCCGTAGATGATCTAAGGTTCATATAGGTATATAAAGTAGGTATATATGGGAGAGGTTGTTCCTTTAGATTTTCAGGCCATAAGTTGTTTACAGCTTTATAAGTTAGTGTAAGTACCTTAAAGCCAGCCTGGACATCAATTGATAACCCGTGCAGGATAGCACCAGGCTGAGATGTTCTCTTCTATGTGTTCCCATCAGGAGACAGACTGCCCTATTCTGTACCAACTGAAGTTTCCAGACCATTTTCAAGGACATAGAGTGCATTAACCTAAACATGAGGATACCAACACATGGATTGCCTTTGCTAGGTTCTGCCTGTCCAGTTGGGACACAGTTGATAAATCAGCCAAAGTTGATGGGAGGCATTACTGGCCACAGATGCCACCTGAGATTCTGGAGACAATTCTGGGTCCAGGAGAGCTCTCTTTTTATTATCCTAGGCCAAACATTTATATTCCCTGTTGAAGTTGCGGAGACTTCTATATATAACAGGCAACATAAGCAATTATAACAACAAAACGCAACAAATTATGCACCCAAGTCTTTGGCAACAGCACTAATACAGAAGTTGCTTGTAGAATTGCAAAGTCCAAGTGTTCTTTTGAATTCAAATTCAAACAAAAAATTCCAAGATATGTTTCTCAACTGATTTGAGTATCCGTAACATAGAGGAATCAGCTCCACACACAGAATCTTCAAATAATAGAATACCTGGAATAAAATACCAGTTGAATTGCATATACATGAATTCACTATGTGGCCTCACCCTCCAATACGAACATAATTATACCTAGACCTAGTCGGCAAGGGCCTTAGCGATTTAAGTGGTAACAGCAGTTCTTCAGTTTTCCTGCTCTTTCTGAGTCAACATCTCTTACTCACAGCCCCACTTCTTCTTAGCCCCTCCCCTTTGGGCTGAAACAATATTTCATAAGGGTTACAAAGGCACCACTGAGCACACCACAGCCCCTGTAGATTCTTTAGTGGGTGGCTCTATGGAACCATAGAAGTCATGTGAAGAAAATTTGCTAAATAAAAGAATAGCCCCCAGAACAAATAGATTTAGGTGCTTGAAAAGAAACTGTTGAGAAACACATAAACATTGCTTCTACTCTATTCTGAGATCTAGAAAACTGCTATTTTTTCTTCTTTGAGTCATAAAGAACCTGGTGGTTATGGTACAGACTGTTCTCTGTACTGCATGTGATGACTCTGACCATACAGGTTCTCTACCTCCTGCATCTAGGCAAGATGCACCAACCCTGCTGTGAAAGGGCTGAATGTTATACTGTTACTGCAGTCAGTAAGGAAAGTTAATAACAGAATACATGTTAATTTATTTTGAGAGTTGGAGTGTTTCTCTCCAGTTTTATTTTTATCAGCAATCTACCGTCCCTCCTCCAGGACAAATCTGAAATGGATGCCCTCTTACAACAATAAAAGAAGCATCATGCTGGGTCCCACACTCTTGGTAGGAACCCTCTCAGAACCTTTTCATTCCTATACTTAAAGGAGCATTTGTTTCAACAGAGCGCGCCTCCCTTTTTGTTCAATGGCTTCATTTTTCTCCCTGGAGAGCAATTATGGCCAAGATTAAGCTACTTATCTTGCCTGTTAAGATCATGAGTTATGAATCTGCAAGCCTTTAATGAAACAGGTGTGCCAAACATTTTCAGAGTCAAGGCTACTGTGAAGTCATGAAGTACTGTGCCTTGCTGGTGTATCATCCAGATGCGGGTAATTACCATTTTAGCACACAGCAAAGAACTGAACTATTTGTGGGAGTTCATCTTTTATAAAGTCCTCTCATCCTTCCCCGACAGGAGAGCCTGGAGGAATGGTGTCCATGGGGTCATGAAGGGTCGGGTGTGACTTTACTACTAAATAAACCTAAGAGAGCACAACCCCTTATATGTTTTTAAGTAATGTTCTTCTCGCAAGCAATCTATCAAAGTCAAATGCATTTGAACCTGACAATAACATGGCTATTATCATGTATAGCCAAGAGAACATGAGGAAGGAGATGATACAAGTTGGGCACTTGCAATAGGTAGAACTTCAGGTTTCCCGCCAGACAGCCATGTCCTTTTCCATGATACTCTATTCCAATCCCATGGTTTTCCATCTCATGTAAGTGGTTACCCAGCATTCCATGATTTAGCATGTTCACTTTCTATTTTATTTTTCCTTTTTTAAAGTTTAGTTTATAATGTTCAATTTTAGATGTTTTAATAATTGTAGTTTTAATATTGTATTTCAGGCAGCATAGAAATGTTATAATAATAATAATAATAATAATAATAATAATAATAATAATAATATATTATGTTAGCTGTCCTGAGCACTTCCGCGGAAGGACGGGATATAAATGCTTGTAATAAATAAATAATGTCCAGCTATTTTCAAGGGTACCCCTGCTGCTTTAGGATGTTTTCCCTAAAAATATCGTGAACTTCAGCAAGACTTGGTGCTCCTACAAGCCTGTTGAAGCTTCCCTTTTGTGCATGGATAGTGCTGTTTTGCTACAGGATTGACACTCATTGCTGAACTTGAGAAATACAGGTTCTGAAACTTGCTCTCAACCAGATGCTTTCCAGATGCTTTGGAATACAACTGATCTTTGGTCATGTTGCAGACACTGATGGGAACTTTAGACCAAAATATCCAAAAGGCTTCAGGTTGGAGAAGGCTGCCCTAAGAGCAACGATGTCTGGGCTTATGCCAGTGGAGAAAACTGAGTGGGAGGAGAGAGTGATTAAAGCAGCTTTCCTCAACTTGGCACCTTCTAAATGTGTTGGAGTAGAACTCAAATCATCACCATTCAGCATGGTCATGAAATGGACGCAGATTACTGCTACTCCAGAACTTCAGGTTTGGGAATGCTGCATTAGGGGAAGCTGCCTTACACATGATTGAGGAGAATATTCTGTTTGTTTGTTTGTTTTTGTTACTCCACAAATTAAAATAGATTGCAGGACTACACCTTCTTTCATTGAAAAAGCTTCTGTTTAGGAAAGAGTATGGATAATGTAAATATATACATACTAGTGAATTGATAACCATCACATCACAACACAATCATCATCATTGTCACTTAGCTTTGTCACATAAGCATTTCTAAAGTACTATGCACAGATTTATCTCAATGATCTGTTTACAACAACCCTGAAAGATAGAGGTCAGTATTTTTATCTCCACTCTAAAGACTAGAGCTAAGGATTAGAGATAATGGTTTGCCAGAGGCTGGAGGAGACTCCTGCAAGTCCCTTGGACTGCAAGGTGATCAAACCAGTCAGTGCTAGAGGAGATCAACCCTGACTGCTCTTTAGAAGGCCAGATCCTGAAGATGAAACTCAAATACTTTGGCCACCTAATGAGAAGGACTCACTGGAGAAGAGCCTATTGCTGGGAACAATTGCCGTCAAAAGAAGAAGTGAACGGCAGGGAATGAGGTGGCTAGACAGAGTCACTGAAGCAGTCGGTGTGAGCTTAAGTGGACGTGGGGGGGGGGGATGATGGAGCAGAGGAAGGCCTGGAGGAAAGTTGTCCAAGGGGTCGCAATGGGTCGACTTTTTTGTTAGGCATGAAGTCCTGTCCGACCCATTGCGACCCCATGGACTACACTCCTCCAGGCCTTCCAGTTCTCCACCATCGAGTTCCCCCCGAGACCCCCCTGCGAGTCCACTTAAGCTCACACCCACTGCTTCAGTACTCCATCTAGCCACCTCATTCTCTGCCTTCCCCTTAGTCCATGACTGTTGTCACATTGGAAGTAAGAGTTTCCTTTGCTTTGAGGGGCATATACTACTTAGCTTGGTAGCCTTCTGCTAAGTGGCAACTCTCATAATTCCCAGCAATCAGGCCCAAAAGCTAGTGGAATGTAAACTGCATACCACTTCATCCACTGACAGTCGGACAAATGATTTGTATTAATAAATTACTGGATTCTACCTACAGCAGGAAATATTGCTTTCTTTCTGATGAACAAGCCCACTTCTATGCAGTTAGTTACACCTAAGCCCACAAAATCAAATGTTTCGGTTTCATAGGTCTGAAGGGAATGAAATGCATAATTAAACCTTTAAGAAAATGAAACAGAGCACAATATATAAAGCTGCTTGAATAATGTGCTAAGAATTTCAAGCATACTTGGAGGCAGGTATAATCAGGGATTATGCTTAAAAAGTAGGCCACAGCTAAACATTTTTGCCATTATAGATCAAGGATAAGCCTTTATAAATCAGGAGTTTGTTGTACACGTTTCTTGTGCAATTTATCAACATTTCCTTGCAATGTAAGTGAATCAGTTCAGAAGGTAGATGGATATTATGAGCTGATCCTCACAGGCGCTAAACTAAGCATTTGTGGAATCTGTTTTAGTGGTGAAAATAAAAAGAAACACTTGTCAAGATACTGTGGATGAACTTGATTTAGATTTCCCAGTTCAAACAAGCAAATGCTGTTATATTATCTAGCAAGGCAACACAATTCGATCAGATTGTTTCAAAACAGTAAGATATTAGTTATCCATATACAGTATTAATACCAACTTCATACCCAATACAATTTTCTTTGTCATACCAATACAAAATTCCAGTAAAATTCATACCACACATTGTGTTTTGTATTGATTTCTAGGCGGTGTTTGAGGTCAGAAGTACACTCAAGGCACCTTACAATAATAACATTCATATACTAAAAAATGATACAGTAATAAAACAAGCCAACATTCATACAAACATCAAATATGAGAATCAAATATCTGGTAGCACTGAAAACATCCAACACATTTGCAACTACAACTCAGAATTGTCTGCTTTAAAATAGTATCGGACAATTCATAGAGAAGGTGGCTATAAATGGCTCCTAGCCTTGCTGGATTTGCGTTGCCTCTGTCATCAGAGGCAGCATGCCTACATACACCAGTTGCTGAGAAGCTTGGACAGGTGAAACTCTTGCAGCCACCCTGCCTGGGGATCCTGTGGGCAGCTGGTTTGGCACCATGTGAACATAAGTCTAGACTGGATGGATCATTGATCTGATCCAGCATGGGTTTTTATGGTCTTATGTTCTTACCATAATCAATGGAAGGCCAGAGTAAAGAAGTAATTATTTATGGTCTTCTTACAAGGCCTTGCAGTCATGGGGCCTGGTTGACTCCGATAGCAATCCATTCCAGAACTGTGGTTCCACTGCAGAAAATTCCATTCCTCATGTATTTGCCCTACCTGCCCTCAAAGGTGGACAAGTGAGAAAGGTCTCTGTTGCTGATCTTACAATTTTAAACATTTACTAAGTTTAATTGGTGTCTAATAAATAGCCCTGTCAGGACTAGCTTCACCACAGTACAGCTGCAGAAAGTCTGAAACTGACAAGAACAGTCTTAGATGGGCATCCTGGTCCTAATTCCCCACCATATGCTAATGTATATCTGCCCTGAAATGGCTTTGACTTTCTTTTAATTGTACACTCCCAATGCACCTATTCTCTCTGGGTCCTGTCAGCCATCAATAATAATATTTATATTATTTTTAAATTTTAATTATTTTAAAATGTTATTTAAACAGATTTCTCAATAAACATGCATCTAAGGATATCGTTTTGCTTTTGGGACTAGGGGTGCAAACTACCCATTGACCTTCCATCCTAAGTCAAATGGCACGACCCAAGGACGGCAAACTCATGGAGCAAGTTATCAGTGACTACTAGTCAAGATGGCTATGTGCTACTTTCCTAATCAGAGGCAGTATGCCAGTGAACACCAGTTGCTGGAGACCACGAGCACTGATCCTGCTTGAGGGATGCTGTGAGCATTTGGTTTACCACCGTGTGACGGAAACTTGTCTCGATGAACAACTCCAATCCGGAATGCCTTTTCTTCTGTTGTTACGCCACCCGCCGCACCGCCCTCCCTTAGGAAAGGCGCCGAACTCCTCCAATGGCAAGACGATTCCTTGACTAGCCACGCCCCTTCCCAAGCGGGCGCCCCTGGCTGCGATCGAGGGAGTGCAGCGGGGAAAGCGAGTGCGAGAGCTGGGTGACGTCACCGGGGGCGGGCCCACAAGGCGGGAGGGTGGGGTTGAGGCAAAGGCCTAGCGCGGTGCTGGCGGCGCAGTCTGTCTGTGCTTGTCCGCCCGCCCGCGGTCTTGTCTTGGCTGCTGTCTCCGCTGAGGAGGGCGGAACAAAGGAAGGGCGCCGGTCGGAGCTCGGCGATGGTGGGCATCCCGGGAGCCTCCCAGTGTAAGCTACTGCCCTCCTCAAGGGCTGCCGCCTCATATCCATCCCTTCCTCCCCCTGCCCAGCCCTTGACCCCCCGATCCCGCCCCGTCCCCTCTGCGATTAGCCGGACTGACTTGAGCGGGGATTGCAGCCTGGCGACCTGTCCAGCTGACTGCCGAGCAGGCGCGTTCAGGGACAGGGAAGGTCGCTGCTCTCGCTTTCCCTTCCCTTCCCTTCCGACCCGCACCGCGCACACGCGCCTCTTTTGTGACTACCCCGCGCCCGACGCCGCTTATACCTCGCCCTGGCGCCGTCCCCCCTCTTCTTCCCATCCACGTCCTGCGCCGGCCCGGTCACCTTTTTCGTCTTCCCTTCTCCGCTCCCCCACGTTGTAGGTCCGTTATGTATGTGCCTTTGGGATTCCCAGCCCCCAACTCCAGCTCCGCATCCTCCCTTCCCCCTCCTTTCTATCTCTGTTCCTCTTACCTCGGGTTTTACAGCGCAGTCCTGTACTTCTGTCTACTTGGAAGGTAGAAGCCCTGTGGGCTTAGTTATCCCGAAGTAGGCGGACTGTAGCTTTTTTCAGCATCTATTTATTTTCCTTTTTTCTTATACTTCTCATACGCCTTCATAGGATCCTGTCTGTTTTATACCTGCCCTTCTTTCTTCTCACGTTTCTTACTCCGCTATCTTCTGCTAGTTCTGCTCTTACGGCTCTCCGACTTTTCTTGACTTTTTTCCCTTAACGAGGGCCTTCTGCTTTCCTAATTCACAGTATACACATTTCCTTTCACCCTTTTATGTCATCTGCTAAACTTCTCACTGGGATACTACTCTTCTTGCAGGAGTCCTTTGGATTTATCTCTTTCTGTAGCTCGGATCGTTCACATTTTGAGTTATTTGGACCTGTGCTACAATCAGAACTGGGATTCAGGAACTAGAGGGCTACTCTTTAAGAAATATCCTAGAATAAAATGCTTTGAGAGAAATTCTGCACCCCCTTTCTCTGAGACAAATTAAAGAGGTGTAAAACTGACTCTTAATAATAGTGCCACAATTATAGGATGCCTGATTTGCTAGGATAATCAGCTTCACAACAAAATTAATGTATGGTGCATTTGATCTGTGACTGTACCCTTGAATTACCTTTGGAACACATTACCAATGGAAATGGCCCTACCGCTGGAGTTCATGCCCTTACTGCCAAAGTTGGAGGGTGTTTTGGTCCAATTTTATTTGGTTGTTCTCAGTAGTGGTGAACTGGCAATGTAGTGTGGCCCTAAATGTGTTTATCAGAAGGCCTGTGAAGTCCTTTTGTGCTTAACTCCCTCTTAAGAGTATATGGGATCATTGCTTTAAAAGTGTTAGATGTATTTTGTGGAGGGAGATTGTATTTGCTGCTGAGGAAATGGTTTTGAAATGACCATAAGAAAAAAAGTGAGGTACTATAGAAATGAGTTGTGGGGCACACATGTGAAAATTCTACTTTAGCCCTCAGTGTCCCATGTTTATCCCATTTACAGTGATGACTTTTTAGTAGTACTGTGTTTTTGCACAGCAGGCCAAGTAGGTAGATGTATAAACAGTTGACCTGCTTGCACTGTGTGTGTCAAGCATGTGTCAAGTATTAGGGTTCACACCAAGAGCATAGCACTAAGAGTGCAAATGCAGAGTTACTAGGCAACCCAAGATTTACTCATGGGATGTCCAACAAAGAAGGCAGCAAAGGACACTAACTCAGAAACAAGATCAGAAGTAATATAAAGCTGCTGTTCCAGCATCCTTTCCTGGTTAGAATGGATGCTTATCAACTGAAGCATTCAACATCCCCCCTAGGTCTCAGCGGCAGAACATAAGAAACTTAAGAAAGAAAGATGTCCGACTCATGATGAGGACTGTGCACACAAGCAGCCCTTTACTCAAAGGAGCCTTCCTCTGTAACCATGTACTTCTTTTATTCTAATTATTGATCTGGCTTGCATTTTGAGAAGTTTCTGCACTCAGGGGTTAGGTGATCACTGAATCTCCATCTCAAGGTTCCTCTCATTTTGTACAAATGGTCCCACAACTATCTTCCTTAACAGCCGAAGTTGCATTTGATCCTTTCCATCCCCTGGAATAGGTTGCTCTGTGAAACTTTGGCTCTGAAAGTGGCTTCCTTCAGCAGGGGCATGACAAGAGTTGAGAAGAACAGAAAGATAACACTATGAAATATGAAGGGTCTGCATCACATTAGTAATTTATTTTGAAGATTTATATGCCACCTTTCAGGGAAAAATCTCTCATGGCAGCTTACATGAAAACCATAATGTATCAGATATGAGTACAGCTGCCTTCTAAAACAGTAAAAAAAGTTAACATGCAGAGAACACTTAAAACAATGCAAGAACGTTACACATTAAAGAGAAGTTTGAAATAAAAAGATTTTCAGGTCTGTTTTTAACCTAGTAGACCAGGTGCCATGCATACCTCTAGGGAGAGAATTACACAAGCATGGGGTCATTATGGAAAGACTTTTTCTCTGGTGCCTGCCAATCTAGGAAGGCTCAGTAGTGAGGCCGTAAGCAAGGCTTCAGATCTCAAGACCTGAGCAAGTTCATATGGGTGTGGGCAGTCCTTCAAATTATCTGTTCCCAAAGGCTTTAAAGTGATTACTTTTAATTTCCCAGTGTGGAAATTCATGACCAATCAAAGCAGCTGGTGCAGGTGTTATAAGCTCTGATCACTTAGACCCTGCTGTTAGCTTAGCTGGTACATTGTCTAAAGACAAGTTTCTTAGATCACACTAGTTTGGAAGTAAGCATTGTATGTATAGCTGAGGTAGTTCATTTCATGGGTGTTAATGGTTAGCCTTTTATACTTTGAGACTTTACCCTAGCTTGCAAGATTGTATTATTTTTGTTGTAGTGCTATGTGTGTGTAATTTGTATACCACTCAATATTTGAAGTTCTAGTTTTCAAAGTAATACCTTAACATAGCAGTGTTGTGACTGCCTCCTCTAAACTGCTGAGGGACAAATTATACCTGCACTGTTACCATAGGGGTGCTAAGTAGTGTGCTAAGTTCTTTTGCTATTGTAACAATACTTCAGTTCTATAAGATGTAGGAAGATGTATCTAAACTGTATTCTATAAATGTTAAGTTCAGCTTGCTGGGATTAAGTTCCCTCTCCCTCTATAGGTGTTAATAGGCATAGCAAATTCTAAGAAGATTCTGTTATTGCCTGTTAATACATTTCATGCTGTTTGTAGAATTATTGCAAAAAGCTAAATAGACCTCATGGCCATTTGTCCAGTTGCAAATATTCAAGTGTGTGTGTGTGATATCATGATTTGAAGTGGGCTCTATTCTGTGAATGCTTATGCCACAATAAATCTATTTGTCTATATTTGCTCCCTGGCTTCTTTGTTTTTGCTGCAGTTAACACACACAGCTACTCTAAAAGTTCAAAATACTGCAGCTTTGCTTCCCACAACTTATTTTCAGTTCAGTGAAGCCACATCTGTTTCTCACTACTTCACTTATTCCCTCCCAGCACCCACCAAAGTATTCCCATTTCTGTAGTAGCTTGTTTCACTGTGTTGCTGTTTGTCTCACATTCTGAAATGGTGGAAATATATTGTTTTCTATGCTGTGCAGCATGAACATGTATGAGGAAATTCAAGGGATGGTAGCAAAAAAGGAGGAGAAAGGGAAAAAAGGATAAATATCATTAACAAATTTTGTTTGCAGATTTGTTGGTGAACCTCTTATCACATAGCATTTCAGCTAATTCCTTCCACTTAAGCCATGCCCATGTACTTGATGTTAACTTCCAGTCTTCCTTTTTGAATTACAGCTACATTTTCCACATTTGTGCAGTCTCCCCAGTAATTCTGTTCTTGTTAAAATGGTTCCCTTTTCACCCTTTTCAAGAGTGAACAGCATGTGGCTGTTATAGAGCTCTGTTTATGCAATATTTTTGTGATCTAGAGTTCTGACTTCCTCTGGTGTTGATTTCTGGTAGGGACAAGATAAGGAACGTGACTGTGCTTTGTCCAGCCATGTCTATTTTCCACTGCTGGTTTCATGCCTGTTCCAGTAACCACAGGAAGGCCATATGCTGGTTTACTTTCTTAAGCCTTGTATCAAAAAATGTACCTGCAAATGGTCCTAAGAAAACATATAAGCATTGACTAGATCATGATCATTAGTATTGACATTGTACCTGACCAATGTCTGTCTTCCACAAGTAGGCTGTGTTCTCTTGGGGCATGGGAGAACCCTCAGTGGATCCTACTAGACTTCAGCACAAGTTAACTTTATAAATAAATAATCCTTCCATTTTGTAGAGCTTAGCAATAGAAACAGAGTGAGTCAGAAGGGCTCTCCCAGGCCATATAGACAGACCCCCAGCTCCAGCCAGCTCCGCTCACAACATGCTAACCATGTGCATGTCTAGCCTATCCTTGAACAAATATTTCAACGAGCAATATTTAGTTCCACAACAGTCCTATGAAGCAGGTTAAGCTGCGACTGTTTAGTGACTTGTCTAAGCTATCTAGTGGACTTCAGATACTTTACTACTCCAATGCTTTAATATGGGGTTTCTAATGCTGAAACTCAAGGTTCTGTCTAGAATACTGGCATATGTATGTTTGGTTTATTTAAAAAATGTAAAAATCTGGTCCTCACTTTATATTGCAATTGGGGAGAGTTTGAAAATGCAGAATAAGTGACTTCTGTCTTAGGAGGTTTTTAAAAAATTGAATATTCATTACAGTGAATATTCATGCAATATAGCTGGTACCTGAAAAGATATTGCCCTTGGGCTCAGAATGATCAAGAAACATATCCTTTGTCAAAGAACGATTGGGAGTAAATAGGGATTTAAAAGGTATCTCCTTTGTGATGGTCGGGTATTGTCAGTCTGCTAGTTGAATAAGTATTTTAAGTTTAAGATCCATGAGCATTGTTGGGAATTAACTGTTCTTTGTTGGAGAATATTGACATAGGATTTCTTGTTAAGCTGCTTGAGCACAAGAACTTAAAGAGTTGCATATTCTTTATTGTGGCATGCTGTGTTAGGGGATTATTTGACATTTTTCTGAAATATAGGCAGATTTACTGAGATAAGTAGCATTGTCAAGGTTGGTAAGCTGTAATGCAGTTTGCCAAAGTATGAAGGCAAATACTTACAGGGAAACTTAGCATCTGTATTACTACCTGAGGGCATCAGGAGTCACAGTGATGCATTTTTGTGGTATCTTCCTGTTCCTGGAATGAAGATCCATGAGGACAGTTCTGACACATTATTGCCCATTTGGCAGTGCTGCCAGAGAACTCTTAATAAGATAAGTTGCTTTACTTTATCAGACCAAGATGCATCTAAACTTGTATTTGGTTTCCAACAATAGCCAGCCCAATGCCTTTGGATACTTGCAGAGAGGGAAAAATGTGATAGCTTTCTCTGCTTCTGGCTTGTATCTGTTATGTTGAGGACTACCTCTCTGTCTGTAGAGGCTGCATTAACCTATTGTCACTGCTAATAACTTAGAAGCATCTGCCCTCCGTGAACTTGGCTGATAGTTTCTTTAAAGCTGCCTAAACTAGCAACAATTCAGCAGATCATGTGGTAGTGATTTCAGGCTCTTATATGTAATGTTATGTGAAATAACAACAGAAGAACTTGCCAGGATCAGATCAAATTCCTATCTAGTCTAGCATTCTCCTTGCAGAATTCAACCAGGTATCTATGGACAGCCTGCAACCATGGCATGAGTGCACTACTAACTTCACACACAAGTTCCTCAGCAAGTGGTTTTAAGAAGGGAGCTCACCTTGATACTGGAAATAATATATAGCCATCATGATTCATAGCCATTACTAGCCTTCCATATTTATCTATTCCTTTCCTTTTGTCAGTGCATAAGCTACCTGTTGATTAAACAAGATGTGGGCTGTACCCATAATGTATTGCACCTATATCGTTCTACCAGAAGAAGGGAGGCTGCTGGTGAAATGGATTTCCTTCCCTCTTGCAGCTTCCATGCCCCCATCTGCTTTAGGGGTTGGGGTCCTTCTGGAGCAGCTTTGAGGGTGGGGTATCTGCAGTGAGTGGTCAGAAGAGGATGAGGACGTTGCATAAGCAGAATTTTAGTTACATGAGTGGACTTGTACTTCTCTGTTACAAGCTGTTGTGGATTCAACAACAGACTCTGTTAGAGCCAGTAAACTTGATGCTTATGCTTGAAAAAACAGAGGCACCCCAGGGCAGATAGTATTCAACCAGGTCTGGATTGAGTTTTGCTCTGCCAGAAAAATTTTCCAGGTTAGGGCATGTTTATCAATCCCATTGACCCCTGTAGTGTTTTTAACCAGTTTCAACCTTTCTTGGCAATGCTAATCATGGAGCTTTCTTTGGAAGCTCAGGTGACGGTGGTGGTGAGGAGCGCCTTCCTTCAGCTTCGGCTGATTCATCAGCTGCACCCCTACCTGGAGTACGACTGCCTGGCGAAGGTGACACACGCGCTGGTGACTTCCCGCCTAGACTTCTGTAACGCGCTTTACGTGGGGCTTCCCCTGAAGACGGTCCGAACACTTCAATTGGTGCAAAATAGAGCTGCCAGATTGCTGACGGGGACGGGGCATTATGCTCACATGACTCCAGTCCTCCGTCAGCTTCACTGGCTTCCCATTGAAGCCCGGGCCCAATTCAAGGTGTTGATTATGACCTATAAAGCCCTAAACGGCTTGGGTCCTGGCTACCTGAACGAGCGCTTACGTCTGTATATACCCGACCGCCCCTTGAGATCTGCGGGAGAGTCCCTTCTCCGGGAACCCTCCATGAAAGAAATTAGGAGAGTAAGTACTCGGAGGAGGGCTTTCTCTGTGGTGGCGCCCAACCTATGGAATTCACTCCCCAAAGAGGTCCTCCTGGCACCATCATTACTGGTTTTTCGGCGCCAGGTAAAGACCTTTTTATTTAAACATCATTTTAATTGTTAAAATATATGATCTGGCCAGGGCAACTTCTTCTTCCTTCTCTTTTCTCCTCCTATATTCTTT